>NC_092424.1:23813245-24154078 GCF_036169615.1 Heliangelus exortis | reverse complement strand
TCTGTTTTCTGTTTTAGAGCAGGAGCATTTTATAATTAGAGTATATTGTCTAAGTGTTCCAAAATTTATTGTAGTTTCTGGTACTGAAATCCGTTTACCTCATTCTATTAATTGTGTGTAACATTAGGAACAGACAAAATGGCTGGAAAACACCAAGCACATAATAGTGATGTTTTTCAACTGAGATTTTCTGCATTAATTCTGATTGACTCCTAGTGCTAACTACGAAACAGTAGTTGCTATGCAAGCATAACCATTATGCTTCTGTACAGAAAGCTTCTAGCAATAGTTATCAATAATGTGGTATCAGTAATAAACCTACCATTATTTGCTCAAGTATTATCTCACAATGAGATGCAGAGGCCTCCATGCTGTTTCTCCAGCATGCTAGGTAACATGTCAGGTTACAAGACTAGCACCATGTATGAGCTCATGTATGAATCAGTTACACTTTGGGCATGAATGAAGTGTTAAATACATTCAGGAGAATCCTTAAAATTCAAAGTGAAGAGTTACTTAGACTTTTTTGCTTATGTCCATAGAACTTTGCCTATACGCATTAACTCCTTGTGTTTAATTTTCTTTTTCATTACTCTATCAAGGTGAAACACAGAATATCTACACTTGTTTTAGGAACTGTAAAAAAAATTAATCTAATTAGTCTTTCTTTTCAGGCTTTCGCTGTTGGAGTCAGATAGTATCTTAGTTTTTTTATAGACACATATATCAGTTTCACTTTCTGATTCTCATGTATGCAGAACTCTTTGATACTGATATGAATGGAATGACAAGGGAAAGGTTATATGCAGAGAAAGGAAAAGTGCATTTTAAAAACATTTGTTTCAGTCATGTTATGAAGATATACAAATACCTATTCGAAGATGTAAAGTCTTTAATTGGATTGATGACATCCTTTCAACTGGATACTCCACTGACATCTGTAGTATTCTCAGTTGAGGCAAATTATTGTGCACTATGACACTGTATAATATACAAATAATGATTTCTTGAGAAGGATTCTGTGGATGGGATTGTGAGCCTCATTAAAGCCCATTTATAAAGTCCCTGGCAAGAACATTTTGGGTATATCACTCATGAATTCAAAATCAGGTGATTTTTAATCAAACATATACTGGAGATTTAATTTTGTTTTAACTTTTTGATTTTATGTACTGGTTTAGTCTGTGACTTCGAAGACTTCTCATATATGTAAGAATACATGTGTAGACATAAAACATTTGCACAATGAGGAACTATGATAAAGCACCATTCTTTTAGAAATACTCTATTATAATCCCCTCACTTCCCTCTGCTTTCAGAAACTTTGAAGACAGATTTTTAAGTTGAACTAAAAAATAGTTTGCTGTATTTAGCCTCTGAGTAAACATTTGGAATGAATACTGAGGACACTTCAATTACATTCCTTAATATCCAGGGGTTGGTGAGGGCAGAAGGAAGTTTCAGAGTAATTGCAACATTCTTGCAGGACTTCCTATTACTGTCATGACCAGAAATTATGGAACACTATTTGTGAAGGGTTTATCTAAATTTATTTTTTTGTTGATTACTAAATAAATATTTGTGAGTAAATTAACAGGGTTTTTTACAGACTCTATACTCATTACTGGGTACACCACTACCCAGTTCTTTTTGAAGAAGAGAAAAATAATTTCTTTCTGAGTGCTTTTTTCTCCGTGTTGATTAAGCCACACCTTGGAATGATTTTACCTGCCACCTCCAGAAACCATAATATATGCAGAGAATGTATCTCCCTTCTTTCTTTCCACCTTTCAATACAATGCTACAAGATAACACTAACAGGAAGCAATTCCACCAAGCTGACATTTTACGTTCATTTCTTTTATTTTCATAGAATCATGGAATGGTTTGGGGTTGAAGGGACCTCAAAGATCACCTAATGCCAACCTCCTTTTCATGGGCAGGGACACCTCCAACCAGACCAAGTTGCTGGAAGCCCCATCCAAGCTGGCCCTGAACATTTCCAGGGGTGGGACAGGCACAGCTCCTCTGGGCAACATCTTTCGCTGCCTCATTACCCTTACAGTAAAGAATTTCTTTCTAGTGTCCAACGTAAATCTACTCACTTCCAGTTTAAAACCATTACCCCTTGTCCTATCACTACGTGCCCTTATATGAAATGTCCCTCCCCAGCTTTCCTGTAGCCTGTTCAGGTGCTGGAAGGCACGCCAGAGCCTTCTCTTCTCCAGGCTGAACAGCCCCAACTTTCTCAGCCTGTTTTCATTTTACTGTGCCTATGCCTTGATTTTATGCCTATCTAGTGTCATAATTTTTAAGTTTTAGTTTTGTTGTTGAACAGTTATTATTGTAACCTACTGCCAACAGTGAAACAACAAAAAAATTATTCTTCTGCATTAACTCGGAGGTTTTCAGGCTGGAGCAACACTACACGAAAAGATGCTGTGATATGGTATGTCAGTACCTTCTAGTATGAACATATTAACTTAGATCACTCATTTTTTTTGTGACCCAAATAGCAGGTAGTGATTCCCCTTTTTAAAATACGCAACTGTTTAGAGAAGCCAGGAAGGGGGGCAAAAACCAAGATTTTCAAATTCCTTACAGTAATAAAATGTGGCCATCTGCACTATGAACTCATATAAGCCACTGTTGAACTTTGGAGCAGGTAGAATTTTAAGAAACAGAACATTACACTTCCTGTATGTGGACAGAAAGAGCAAAGTACAGAGAGAGAGAGAGACCCCAAATGAAACCCAATTGTTTTGAATTAAATGAAACAGAAAAGAGGGAAAAAAAAAATCAAACAAACTTAGGAAATAAGTTTGGTGTAGGGTAAATAACTTTTAGTATTTCAATGCATTGTACATTTGTTTTAAAGATCTAGTAATCTATTAATCCTTTTGGTTTTTATGGTTCTGTTCCAGCAAATGAAATAACTGAAATAACTTCCACTAGATAGAAATCCTAATTCTAAGCAAACTGTTTCTTAGTCCCAGTAGGACCTCTGTAATTGTTTCGTCTCATGCTATTAAGAACTTTCCTGTGATTTCTGGATCTCATATTAATTCCAGAGTTCCACATCATCCAAGTCACAAACTGAAATATTGTGAAGCTGCACATTATTGTATCTGAAAAGGGTATTGAGATCTTGATTCATGCTACTGGTACTTCACAGTCCAATTATTATAGCGCCTTTCATTTTGATCTTCCCATCTCTCTTGAGAGTTGCTAGCAAATGGTCCAGAACTTAAGTTAGACTTCTTTTCTATTACAGTTGTCACTAGCATAGCTCTTGAATTCTTTATGAGCTTTGATGAAGTGATCTAGAATAAAGGCCTGCTTTTGACCTTCAGGCTTGCTCAAACTTACTTTTTGACCTTTCTGTCTCCTGGTGCTGCATGTGCTCTCTGGGGGTCACCAGCCAAGCTGACTTTCCCAGTTTGCACTTTTCACCTTAAAGTAATGGTTACAAGTGTATTGATGCAGTAATGACTTTACAGCCCAGCAAGCTCCACTTCATTAAATCGGGTGTAATTTGAGCTCTGAAACAAGATAGCATCTTGTGCAAGTATGTTTGAATAAATAAAGGTAAAAATGGTGAAAAGGCTTACCTTTTCAGTTAAGGTGGCTTTGTATTGCCAGTTAAGCTGAAATAGTTAGTGATAGATTACCTTTATTCTTTCTTACAACTTGTCCCAGAACATTGAATGCATAATTAAATAAGACAGATACCATTATATAGTATGGTTATGATATACAAACACATTGACATGAAATTTAACAGTGCAATTAACAACAGTATTTTCTGTTTGCTTTGGCAGTATTTAACACTGCTTCCCAGTTACTAGTGAATTAATAGTCCAGGTGATATGGAGAGAAGTGATAGTAACTGCTTCATTTGAGAAATTTCAACTTATGTATATTCAGTGCCATCTTAGCTGCATTGCTTTTCCTGCACATTTTACAAATATGCACATTTTGATGCAACATAGGCTTTTCCTCATACCAGAAAAGTGAGGTTTAAAAAAAATGGAAGTTTGTCAGCCCGCATTTAGTGGCCTAGTTTCAGTCTCATTAAATCAGGGTGACTCTAGAATATTTCTAATGAAGTTCTTGTAGCAAAATATTCAGAAAAGATCAAATTTAAGCACTAGGAACTAAGTGCATAGAGTATATCTCTTCCAGAAAGGAATCAGGTTATTTTGTATGTGAAGTGTAAATAGTATTCTTTTTGTACTATTTGAAAGCTAACAATAGGTATTGCATGTTAAATACTGCAGAGTAGCTGTCCTGGTTTTAGTTTTCCTATTTTTCTTCTTTGCACATTCACCTCTTCTTGAACAGAAATAAAAGGTTCAAGGCTTGTCAGCATCAGTTTATAGATAGCTGTTTAAAAATAATGAGATATTGGGTATTGTAAGACTCAGGGCTGTCTTGCCAGACTCATTTATTTCCATTCACTTTTTGTCAGAATTGCAGACAGAAGACATTCAATTAAAACTTGTCACCTGTTGGTGTGTGACCTAATTTGTATTTGTGAGTGTCACAGATTAGGATGCTTAGCTACATATGGAACCATTAAAAATGTAAAGCAACAATCATACTCTTAAGCATTTTATGCCACATTCTTGTTGAGTGAACATCTTCGTTTGTGGACCATTCTTCAATGGATATCACTTTGCTAAGAAATAATAAAATTTCTTTACACAAAATGTTATTTGGATGGAAAAACTATGTAGATTTTTATGCATGTTCTTTATGTTTTAATGCATAAATGACAGTGCACAAAAATTCAGCATGTATATGATTAGTTCATGCAAAGTTAATGTTCCTTTCAAGAAAAGTTGAGTACTGACCTGTGTAACACATTTATCAATTCTTTTTTCAAACTGGAAAAAAACTCTCTGTGCTTTAACTAGAAAAATTTGTTTTTCAGTTCCTTTTCCAAGATCCAGCCTTCTCATCTCCTCCTCTCAGGAAAAAAAAAAAAAGATAAAAACATTTTCCCAATTATTACTTATGTTTGGTTGCCCACAAGCATTTTTAATTATTAATAATGAGCAAAATGTTAAATGAAATATTGGTTTGTAACACTTGTTTTACAAAAGCAATGTTCTTTTCTTTTGATTTTTTTAACTGCAAAAATTCACTTTATGTTTTAATTGGCCCAAATTTTTTTTTTAATAGTAATGTGTTTGTTGAAAATCTTTCTCAGAGGAATGGATTAACTTATTCATAGTCATAGAATAAGTTGGATGTTATAGTAATAAACAGTGGGTTTGGTTTTTTTCAGTCCATTATATGGCCAAATTCCTAGTCTAAATTGCTTCATAGGCATCTCTTAAGGACAGCCAATTTTACCCTAGCTCAAATAATTTTTGTTACTGACTGAATATAAAGTAGAGGGATGATTTTTAGACTTCATATCATACAGTACATAGTGTATTTAATAGTAGATAGCTGTCGAAAGGCTAAACACTAAGGCCTTCCCCTGATAATTGTTATTTTGGCTGTAGTTCATAGAATGGTTTAGGTTGGAAGGGATCTGGAAAGATCATCTAATTCCAGCCCCACTGCATGGTCAGGGACACTTCCCACCAGACCATGCTGATCAAAGTCACATTCAACCTGGGGCTTCCAGAGAGGGGGCATCCCTCTGCAGATTGTTGCAATGTCTCACCACTCTCACACTAAAGAATTTCTTACTAATGTTTAACCTTCATCTGCTGTCTTCCAGTTAAAAACCATTACCCCTTGTCCTATCACTACATGCCCAATGTAAAAAGTCCCTCCCCAGCTTTCCTGTAGCCCCTTCAGATACTGGAAGACTTCTATTAGGTTTCTCTGGAGCCTTCTCTTCTCCAGGCTCAACAACTCCAATTCTCAGCCGGTCTTAAAAGGAGAGGTGCTCCAGCCCTCTGGTTGTCTTCATGTCCCTCTTCTGGATTCACTCCCTCAGATCCATGTCCTTCTTGTGCTGGGGGCTCCAGAACTGGACACTGTACCCCAGGTAGTACCCCAGGTCTCAGGAGAGCAGAGGGGAGTTGCCTGCCTTGCTGTGCTGGTCACACTTTTTTGTATGCAGCCCAGGACAGGGTTGGCTTTCTGGGCTGCAAGTGCACGTTTCACTGTGTCTCATAGCTTTTACCTTTTTGATGACCTAGGACTCAGTTTCCAAAATGTTACCTTCCTAATGGATACATACTTTACATCTCTAACTGAGTTTTTTATCTGCACATGGTATTATACTTTGTAGACCGATTTCACATACTCTCTAGCATCCCTAAAATACAGCACATAAAATAAATCCGCTGATCCTAAAGAAAAGATGGCTCACACAATTTTTTTCTTTCTGCATGTTTCTACTCTATTGAGAGAGGTCTTTTGTGGTTTATAGCAGAAGTATTTTTTCCACTGCAGATCTTTCAGACTGTAGGATTAACATGTTGGCCTCACACTTCTGTAATCTCAAACTGTAGAGATTACCGAGTTGTCTGAAGAGTTAGTTGATGACCACACGTTCTTATCTCCAAATAGATTCTCTCTGTGTTCACAGTGGAAAAATCAACTAGTTTTCCCCTTACGTATGGATAAATGCAAACCCCAGAGTTAATAATATTTATCCAAGTTTACCCAGCAATCTTACAAGTAAGCACAGTACATTCAAGTGAACTGGAACACTCTATCAAGATGTTGTCCAAGGGGAGAACTGCATCAGAACCTGCCATTAAAATTCCTTTTGCTCCTTGAAGTTTTGCTGCCTTTGTTTGCCTCTGCTAGTGATGTTCCTCTAGAGTTTGGCAAGATGTAGTGATGTGGGTATCCATTTTTACTGGTCTCATTGTGCAATTTAAGACAATGCTGGGAATCTTACATACATCTGTAGAAAAAGGATCATTACCTAGTTACATATCTGAAAAAATTAGATAGACATTTGTTTAATAATACAGAGTGCTGTGTTAGAGCTTGCCAGCATGACACTGGTGTAGAATGTGTCTGCTTGCCATAAATCTCTTATGTAGAGGGGAGAAAAGCGAGTAGAATTTGAAATTTTCACTGGAAGCAAAATTTTTTTCCCCATCTAATCTCAAACTTTTTCTTTACTGAGGTACTGTAAGGAAGAAAGGGAGTTTTGATTTATTCAGATATTAATTTTTAAGCTACTGATTTTCTTTTTTTTTCTACCCCAAAGAAAAAGCTATCACCAATTAAAGGTAGTAAGCAATTTCATTTAGGCTATCCTGGTATTGGTAGGTCTTTATTTGAGGGACTGGGCTAATGCCCTCAAAATTAGCTCAAGGATTTCTTGTGGATAGAGCTCCATGGACAGTACAAGAATGTTTTGGGGGGAAGAAGACAAACAAGCACTGGATTCTTGTGTTTGAGGTAAGAAGGGAGGGAATGGAAAAAAAGGAAGGAAGGCATATTATACAGGAGTAAATAGTGTAGTTTGGATATTGCTTGGACTTGTATGGAAAAACAGATGACACTGAGAAATATGATTACTGTACTGAGGACCTGAATTGCAAAGAGATATACAGGGATAAGGGCAAATCTTAAAATATATAACACCAGTCACAATGGGGTACCTGGCGCACACAGGGGGGTCGACTAAGTGTGAGAAAAGGACTAGAGAAAAGGAATAATTTGCGTCTGTTTGCGAGGGAGGAGCAGATGAGGAAATAGAGAACACTAAGAGCTCAGGTTTGTCTATGTTAAGTTTGTTAAGATTGATGCACCTGGTGGGTAGTGCATTGTGTGTATCAGCTTAGCTTACTTCTGTAAAGACTTTTGAGAATTAAAATACCATGTAGGGTGTGTTAGGTTATCAGAAATTTGTTCCAAAATAGGTACTTTGTAATGGTACTAGGAACAAGGAAGTCTTGTGAGCTAAAATAATGGTGAACTCCATATCAGTTTTAATGAAAGGCTTCTAAAGCTCTAATTTACATTCTGTTGATACTACATTATAAAAAATGTTTTCACATAAGAATTCAAATTAGTTATACTAGAGATGAAGGTAGTTTGGAAGTGTGTAATTCTGTTACTCCCCAGTTATATAGAATTACAATTTTTTCTTATTTATAGCTATGTATAATAGGTGAGGACATGGATATATGTATAATTTTGCTATTTTTAGTTATCTGTATTTCCATCCACTTGAGTGTGTGCCTGGCTTTAGTATCTATCATGGCAAATGGAAAGGAGGTTAAAAAGTTGTTCATCTTGGTAGATTTATTTTATTTTAATTTAAGCTTCAGTTCCATTACTTTTTGATTAAACATACTTCTATCTGATGTTATCCATCTTTTATCACTATGAAATCTACTCCCAAGCAGAAAGAAGGATGGCATCTGAATTATGCAGAAATCGTTTTCTGTCTATTTTTCTTAAAATGCTGGACAGTCTTTTTCAAAATACCTCCAATATCGCATGTGGCATGTTCTAATCCTCTGCCTGTTTCTGAATATTTGACTGTCAAAACCTTGATCTCTTTCTTATTTTTTTCTTTTTTTTTCTTTTTTTTTTTCTTATGGCAGCATGTTGTTTTGGGTGTCATTTGCTTTAGTGCACCTCAGACTCCTGATTCAGGAGTGAAGAATATTAAGTTACTGTTAGCTCTGAAAAGCTTTTTAAAGTGGCATTGTTCATGCATTCTAAGTACAACTTCAAAAACAAAAAAAACCCCCATGCTTTGGTTATTGAAACACTATGAATTTTATAAGAGTTTAGACCACATATAGATCACAATTAGTAGTGAAATTGCTAAATACTGTAAGTATTACTTAATTTGTAATTTTAGATGTGTTTAGAGATGTTGTTTTTGTTATTTATGTAATGTGTTTCACAAAGATATAATTGGTGGCATACAGTGATAAACATACTTCTTCAGTTTGAGGGAGCAAAATACAGTCTTCTACAGTAAACCAAATGAAATTTCACTATTAAATACAGCTGGTGAGCTAACACTGTTGAGCACTGTTGTATACAATTTGCTACTTTATAGATACAGACATTGGTTGTGTTGTTAAACCAAGTATATCCTCTGTTATTAACCTTTATAGATATCAGCAGTCCATCTGGGCAAATGGAAACCCCATGTACACAGAGCCATCTCTGCCTGTAGAGAAGTACAGAATTGGCTCTGTAAACTGACATCTTCCTTTGTTCAGCTAGTGAGTGTTCTGGTGCCTTAGGCTCATGCCAGCTTGAAGAGTAGGAGATAGAGCAGGGAAACGAAACAAAAATAGAGGGAAGAAATATAAAAGAAAACCAAAACCAAATCAATAAGTGTTGGCTTTGGATTTCTGGCTGTTAGGAAAAATGGCTTTTCTTCACCAAAACCCAGTCAACCCTCTTTGGTTTTTGAGGATGAAAGAGGACTGACAGATGTTTCCTGGTGACTAGACTGTGTTTTACCAGTGCAGGTTGATGGGCAACACATAAACCCTGTGCTGAATTCTTCTTGCTGTAATCCTCAAGCGTTAGCTTCTTTGGTGTGGGTTACTCTGCAGTCCAGAGTTCTGGAGGTATTTCCTTCAAGAGAGAGAACACAGAGATGGGGAAAAGTAGAGCAGGCCATGGTTGTGGCAACAGAAAATATAAAAAGAGGGAGGAGAGCTAAAAAAGACAATGAAAAGAAAAATCAGAAAATAAGCTGCACTTAATTACATCATCACTCACAGGGATCATTGATATGTAATGTGGATTTCATTCTTTTTTAGTTGAACCCTTGTCATCGGGGACAGATTTTACACCTGGTCGTACCGGTGCTGTTGCCCAGCATATGTGCTGACTTTTTAAACTTCACTGTTATGTTACCACTTGTTTATACTAACACTGGTCTGGAAATCTGCCTGGGTGACTCAGAAAGAAATAAAAATACTTCACTGTTTTATGGTACATACCATCTTTTATTTTCCCCTATATTTTTGTTTTTTTCTATTAGAGTAGCTATAGTTTGTTTTGGGAGCATAAACTCCTTTATTAACTGTACAGAGCAGGTAAGAAAATACTGTACTGTTACAATGAACAGTTTGGACAATTAACACGTTAATTCAGCATTTATGACATCTAAATGAACACCCATACAACTTCTTTCAAACTCTCATGAATCATTTCAGGTCTTTAAGCCAATCTTATTTTACTAAGGATACTTTGTATCCTCTGACCATTTTAATCCATGTCAATTAAAAGCATTGAGTTTTACTATCTAAACTGTATACAGCACCTATTGTTTCTTAATGTCTCATTCTCTGTACTTCTCATGTTAGTTTTGTGTATCCATAGTGTTTATTACAGATTTGATCTTCTTCTTCTATCAAAGACAATTTACGATCAGACTCTTCCAAATGGAAGTTAATTTTTTAAGTGTTTTTAATAATATGTAAAAATGAACAAATAGTTTTAAACAGGAAATTGTGTTGTTTGCTTGAAACTTGCATATGAGGAAATTTAAGCAGCTTGGAAGTACCACTTTCCATTGCTTTTTAAAATTATTCTTGTGAAATGAAAAAAAAATATTTGAAATAAATACTGCAAGGCAGAAGATAGAAGATCATTACCTGGAAGTAATTTTCTAATACATTTAATTACATGTTTGCTTATTTTTCCCAACGTAGGTGTCCGCCTAGACAGAGTACGTGGAGGTCGCCAGAAGTACAAGCGCAGAATAGATGCAGAGAATAGCCCATACCTGAACCCTCAGCTAGTTCAGCCAGCAAAAAAGCCATGTGAGTACGTCTTATATACAAAATTCTACAAGTTGACTTCTAGCTCTGCTTGTTAAGCTTCTTCTGACTGGGACAAGGGTTTGGTCAGAAGATGTTACAATGAATACTATATCCATTTAGCTGTTAACATATTTTTTTAAAATATGCTCATCTTTCTCAAGTGGAGTTGAACAAAGAATACTTTTACAGATGGAAGTGTATAAAAGGCATGGTTTATGCAGTGCAAATTTTACATTTACAGGTTATCTCTATTTTCAGTGGTGCATAAAATTCATGCTATGATCATTAGTTCATTGAAGCTTCTAGTTTCAGATTCCACAAGAAAGTGATTTTTGTGGTTTTCACTAACTAACTGAGTTTGCTCAACCTCCCAATGAAAATACATTAAGAGCCTCATTAATTTACACCTATAGATTAATACGCTACCTAGCATTAGATTAAAACAGCAATATGCCACTTAATAACAAGCATAGATTGGTAGTTTGGGCTCCAGTACCCTCATGGATTTTTTTGCTTTGTTTTGTTATGTTTTAATAATGCCCTTGATTGTATTTCGCCAGACTGAAATTAAGAGAGAGAGCGAGAGCTGATCATCGCACTGCTAAAATACAGGTTCCATCCTCTTTGCGATTAACTAAAAATAGTTAGGGGTTTTGCTTTGCAGCTTATATAAACCCAAGCAGCAACTGTACTAATTCCATGAAGTAAATTTAATAGCATTATAGCAGTAGTGCAGGAGGCTAGTGTATTACCCTGCAAAGGCATACACTCTGTGTCAAGTGTTATAAACTCTTTCAAGTTCAAATGAGAATATGCACATCCAGTTGCTCCTGCAGAAAAGGTTAGTTTGGTCCTAAAAAAGAGAAATAAGCCAGAGAAGTAAGGAGGACAAAACTACTCATTGTCTTCCGTTTGCCTGTGCCTCTTACAAAGCAAATGTCAATTTTAGGGTCTTGAAAATTCCTGGCTGTCTAGAAAATGGGATTTGTTTCTGTTCATGTTCCCCAGTAGGGGACAGTGCTGTGTACAATACGTGTGAGCATATGGGGATCTGGAGAGCAAATAAACAGTTTTTGAGCTGTAAGTGAAAGGGCATTTTAGCTGTGTCAAAGAAAAAACAGCCAGTTTTACATAAAATTAAGGCTTAAGTGAACATATGGCATAGTTTCCTTTTTGCCTTTCCAAAAAACATTATGCTGATTATATTCCTTCAATTGTCCAATCTGGCATCTTCTGCTCAGCCTCTATAAGCTCTCCCACCATTCTGTAAATACAATCTAGGGCTGCACTAAGCAGATTTTGCACATTATAATAAAAACTTTCTGATAATACAATAAAATTTAATAAACTCTAATGCTTAATTTCATTAGAGGTTTAGTTTTCCGGGGTGCACAGATTGTCAGTTTTTCATTTACTTGATATTGTCATTGAGTAGAAATGTTGATAGCCTAGCAAACAGGCATAAAAATCCAGCCCCAAAACCCCAAGCACTTAAATATGAAGAGTGGTTAATGCTGTTGTACTGAAACACAAGAACCTTTATGTAAAACCCAGATAACTGCAGAGTACTGCATTACATTACCTTTGAGACAATAACTACACAAGTTTTCTGTAAGTTCCATTTGTCTGAGATAAACTAACCTCCTTATAAATCATTACTCATTATCTAAGCGCCTTCCTTCATTTTCCTTAGCTTGTCCAATTACAAACATTTTTGTAGCAAACATTTATAAAACTTAATTTTCAGATCCTGTCAGATAAATGACAAGACTCAAAACAGTTGAATTGGTTTTGTGTGGATGTAACCTGGGAGATTTTCTGGACCCTGACTGATAGTTTGTGAATAACAAAGGCACAGGAATGAAAATTGGGTTCTATTGATTCTAATTAGGGAAACATTAAATAAGATTAACCTAGAAACAGTGCTTGTGGCTATTCAGTTTTCTGAGTGATGGAGCTTGCCTGGTATATTAAAAATTTTCCTATGGCCTGTACAATTGCACACTCCAATACAGATAGCTTTTTCCCTCAGAACGAAAAGAACAGGTGTTTGGAGGGTGTTTCCTACACCTACTTCTGACTTCTATTCTAGTGTATTTTCCAGTTTCACCATGAAATTAAAGTGGCCTGCTTGCAGATCACAAAAAGAAAAAGAAATTGAGATTTTGTGAATTTTGGGTAAAAATACACAGTATTACTGAATAACCTGCAGAAAGCCATTAGGTTCCTTAGGTGAGAAACCTAAGAAAAATATAAAAGAGGTTCTTTGGCCATTTCTTGTGTTTGCAGGGAAGGAAAAAACAGCTTAGAGATGTGAATGCTTCTTCATCCATTCGTCACTGGTTAAAACTCCACAAGGTTGACATTCTCAGTTACATGTGTTTCAATATAAATAAATTCCCAACTTATCCTACTTCTCAATACGTGTAAAAATATTGGAACTTGGAAAGAATCAATGTTATCTTGTCTCACCTAAAAATAGGATGTTTTCTCTGTGGAATTAAACAGGATATAAATAGAATGTTTAAAAAAAATATACGTGCAAAGGCTGTTTGCCAATATAAGTTAAAACTGCCATCTGTCATCTTTAAATAAGAATTCCTCATTAATCAGTTTGATAGTCAGTAGAATATTGAGATAAAAAATTACTCAGTTGGCATGGTTCCTGTAATACATATAAAGCATGAATATATCCCTCTGCAATAAAACACGCTTGATGTGGTGGTTTCCAGTTGTCTCCTACACTTATATGGAGGGATAACATACATCACAAGTCCTGACACACAAATTTGGAATAAGGCAAAAATTGTAGACGGTAGATCAGAATTGAGGAGTCTGTATCACAATAGAACAGTAAATTATCAGAAATCTGAATGAAGTAAGTATTTTATGGAAATCTGTCATGGGCTGGTAGGTAGTCTCTCTGATGCTCCTGCACAAGTCTCATCCCTGCTAGCTTTCATTGCAGGAGTGTGGTCCATCCTGTGACTTATTAGTGAAAGGGGAAAATGACACTAATTCCATCAGCTTTCTCCAGTCTCAAAAATTATTTGCATCTTCTCATGGTGGAATCCCATCTATATCAAGCCCTGTGACTCTTCATCCTAAGGAAGTGAACAGATTACTTTAAATTCTCTAAAGAGTGATATTTGGGCATTAAAATCTAGTGGTGCACTTGAGTTCACAAGACATACCTACCATTAGAGGTAAAACAAATATTTTGGGAAGTATGCTCAGGCATCCTCTACTAGAGGGTTTAATGAATTACTCCTCTTCCCATTTTTCAGTTCTCCCTTCTCAGAGTAACAAATCAGGCTCTTGTTTTGGAGGTATTTTCATTGTGCCACCTGGATATAATACTCTTCTAGAACATGGAATAACAACACTGCATTTTAAATCTTTCAGGCTCCTCTGCTCTCTTTTGTTGTCTTTACTACCCTTATAAATTAATTGATTGATCCAAGTAGATTTCACCTGTCACTTGGATGAAAAAGTGAATATTAAACACATTAATGCAAATACTATCTAAGTAAAAGTAACCAGTGTATGAATATGATGAAGATTAATGCTTTGGACAAAACCAGTTTTCTGAGTTAGAGTCTTCATCTATTGATATTGTGCTTAGTTTTGCATTCTTTATTCTCTTTAATAGCTACTCCTGACTAGATGGGAGAGGAAATCATTAGTCTGTTTTTTTCTACTTCAAGAAACTAATTTTATATATTATTCTTAATGTGTGTGTTTCACTGAAAAGCAAATATTGCACCACACCTGGCTTTTCTCAAAGCGTAGGCCCTCAGGAGTACAAATTAATTCCTAACATTTTAACAGAAAGGATACCCATAAGCTAAGATATATGGGATAATGGGTGCTGAGCAAGTCCTGAGATTGTTTCTGTGACAACAGTTTAACAGTGGCATCTGAAGCCAAGTCTGGTAATTGGAATTGCACTGACCAATTGCATGTGGTATTTACTTGCTCAAAAAATACACCTTCCCTGAGATGGGCAGGGGACGAGGGGGTGTGGATAGTAAGAGGAAAGCAAAACTTTCTATTTACAGAGTCCAAAATACATTACACTGCATGAATATTTTTTTACAAAGTTCATATTGTGATATTAGGAAGTGATAATGTACTTCTACATTCCATTACTTTCTACTTTTTTTACAATTTACTTTTTGAAGAATAAACATCTCAAGCTTGATAAACATTGTCAATGGATCAGGTTTGTGCTGTAACCAGTAACGTTACAGTAAGGTTTGATTGGGTTCATCATCAATGGGTTTAAGAAAAATTCTTGTTGCACTTTGAAATAGGAGCTATGTTGTTTTAAACGAATGATGCTACTTGTGATCTTGAACTCTTCTGGACCATTTTTACAGATAACAAGATTGTCTCCCACTTGCTGGTGGCAGAACCAGAGAAGATCTATGCTATGCCTGACCCCACTGTTCCAGACAGTGACATCAAAGCGCTTACCACTCTTTGTGACCTGGCAGATAGAGAACTGGTGGTGATCATTGGATGGGCTAAGCATATTCCAGGTACATACAAGTATTTATTGCAAACGGATCACATACAGAAATCATTGCATGGGTTGTTCTGTTGTGGTACAAAGTATGATTTATTTTCACACTGAAGTGTATTCAGTTTTCTCAAGGCTCCAGATTATTCACGTAGGGTGTAGGTTAGATGATAATATATCTTACCTTGGAAATTCTATTATTGTTGCTATGAGTGTTTCTATGTTGATGAGTCTTACATGATGTTCAGTGAATGATTTTTTTTTTTCATGCATTACTTCTATTCAGATAAACTTGCATTGCAATCCAGACTCTGTATTTGTATGAGACTTACTACAGTGCTTGCCTCTGTAGTCATCTGATTCAGTAGTAGTTGAATGTAAGTCTATTCCATAAAGGCATTACTTTCTTAAACTGATGGCAGAAGGTTCATAAATTTAGTTAGATTTTGGCATGACACAAAGGAGTTGTCCTCTTTGTTAATTTGATCTAGTATAAGACCTGGATATTACAGTAGAAAGAACTGAATTGTACCAAAAAGTCTCTTCCAATGGCTTAGTACTGCTTCATCACTTGAACATGGTGATATTATAAAGGCTAAGTGGCATGCTTGTTAGCAACAATAGTTGGAGTCATAAGGATCAGTTTCTCAGGAGATTAGGGATTTCTTCAGATAACATTTGAGGTATGTTTAAATTTCCTCCAATCCTGAGGTATTTGTGCCTTCTCTTGTGGGCTCACAGACAATCTTACAGAGTCTCTGGAGTTCTCAATCAAAATTTTCAGAAATGGTAAATTCACACAACAAAAGATAAGCTTTTTTTCTTATTTCTTAAAGTATTTTTTCCAGTCCAGCAGATGGGTGAGCATATTAGTGTCTTTTCATCTGCTCATTAATTTCCTAATTTTGATAGCAGAGCCTTATTCAACATAAGAATTGATGTTTTGTAATTCCTCTAAGTAGTGTAATGTCCTCATTTTAGATATGATTTGGGGATACCTTAAAATTAGAATAAATAATCCAGTAATATTCTTGTTTATCAAAGTTAATTTTACTTCTAGTATCAAAAATAATTGCAAAAAATTGAAAGAAATAGTCTTCCTGTGTTTTTTTTTTTCTCTTGTGCTAAGCAGAAGCCTCACTTCTTCTGGTAGGAGTTTCTGGGTTATTGTTGATAAACACTAACAAAGAGTAGTAGCAAAATAATTTGTTCATTTATGTAAAGTTATTTTACTGCAGCTGAGAGGCAATCTACAGACTCTAAAGTAGGCAGGATGTGACGCAGCTGAAATTCAGTCATTCTCTGTGCCACAAATGGTGTATAAACAAGCTTTTGTACCACAAGCAATGTTTTTCTGGTACAGTTAACTTATTTCTGTCTCCTTAAACTAGTTTGTCTTTATGCTTTGAATGCTACAGTAATTTCTTTAATCAAATTGATGGAAGTCCCTTTCCCAGCCCACACTGAAACCAATTTATTGGTCATGATACGCCAGCTATGTTGCTAACAGTCGTAACGAACTGTCAGGCAGTATCGCAGTGAAGCTAATTTGAAGTCATTAGGTGTGCAGCGTTCAGGCAACAATTTGTTACAGTGGTTAGGAACACAGCTGACATTTCTGAATGGCTTTGTTCAGAGCAGTTCTAGATGAGCCCAAGCAAATTGTAAACTAATTTAAACATCACTCTATATTGTACTAGCTACTTTGTCTTACACTGGTTGCTAATAAAGCACCCCAAATTAAGTCAAAATGAGTTAAATAGGGGAGTTTGAGTTTCATCTTTGAAAGATACCCAGATCACCTTAACCAAAATAAGTAGCTCTCAAAGAAGTCAGACATGCTCTATAGTAGTTGCAGGGGAACTTACGTAATTTTGATTTGTGAAGCTGTTGTGTAGCCTTGATTTGGCTGAAGGGGTAGGAAAAGCAGAGGGATGAGACTGAGCAGCTTTTGAAATGATGGCTTTGGTTAGCATGGAAAGGTATTGAATGTTGTAAACTGACCTTGAAAATAAAGTCTGTGGTCTGAACCAGTTGAGGAACATCTCTGCCATGAGACAGCCTTTATTACAAGGTAAACTCAAAACCATACCTGCCCTGGTAAAGCCACACCAGCATTACACATTAAGTTTACTCTCCTGACTCCATTTAGGAGTCAGAAGCAGGAAAAAAAAAAAAAGTAAAGACAGTCTTTTTACAAGCCTTCTGGTAACAGAGGGCAATGATAAAATCTGTGCTTGCTGTCTGGCATTTGATCACAAAAATCAAAATGCAAAAGGGCTTGACATGCTAAAGGGCAAATGTGGTGAGCTTTTGTAGCTTCATTTTGAATGATGGAGTGTAGCTGAACTTGGACTGCCTATGCTTAGCTAATACCTGGCACAAAACAACTTGTAAAAGAGCCTGGGTTGGTGCTAGCTAACTGTTTTCTAAGATAACTAATGTTACTGTAGACAGAAACATAACAGAATTGGGGGGAAAAAAAAAAGCATGAATTAGAAAAAGAGTGCAGATTGCATTAAAGTTTGCTGTAGCTTAGTAGACTAAGTAAATCCTTGGTGTAAATCTCTTGGAATTGATTAATTATACCAGTAGTGAATTTGTGCCTAGCACAGCAAAGCAGCAATCAGCAGGTCTTTTTTTAATATAGTGATTTCTTAAGGTTCAGTATAATTAAAGCTCTATCAGGTGCTTAATAACTAATAAAGATTCAGTGAAGTAAGGCATTGTAATTCAAAGTAAAATTTGTGTGGAAGAACCAAAATAATATTTTTGCTATTCTAACAAGAAGTATTTTAATGAGATTATCTATAAAAAGGTAGCAATGCAGTTTGCGTTCTACCCTGGCCAATGGTTTCCCATTGCAGTCAGGGACTAAAAAAAAATTATAAAGTTCAAATGCTTTTATAAAATCATTAGTATATTTGTGATATTAGAAACATTTCAATGGTTGCTTTTGTTGAACAAAAGTCTATGGCATCTACAAAAGGAAATACTGAAAGAAAAATATATATGGAAAACCTTTATCAGTAAATAGAATTAGTTTCCTTGCATTTATAAATCAAATAAATGGAAAGTGTGTTGTTATGAAACATGACCATGTCTTATCTGAAGAAGAAAAAGATCACAATGGCATTAGGAAATGCTTGACTTTAGTTAGAGGAGCGTGAGGGCACAAGAACAGATGATGGTACCCTAATAGCCCTTTTTAAGAATGACAGGGCCCCACCATTAGCATCCTTTTATATCCTTCGAAATTGCTCATGCCTCGCTTTTCTGGTTCCTATCTGCCTGACTCTTTTTTATTTCTCTTTCAATTTCATCCGCGCTCGGATAAGCGCATGCTAACACAATATGATTGAGCTGTAAAATGGAACGCTGTCGCCTCTAATCTCTTTTATGTAGATATGGAGGTACTTCCACACTCCACTTCATTCTCTCTCCATTGTTGGCCTTTTTAGAATGTGTTGCCGAGTAATGGAGGCTCAGTCAAATATTAGAGCTGGGTTTCACAGGGTGTGATAAGAAGATTATCAGCCCAGCAGTCAGATCTATTGTTGTTCTTTGTGTCAGATTAAAATATTCCAGTGTACTGTAACTTTGTTAGTAAAATACTGAAGGTCCTTGGAGGGGGGGGCAATTCTGCTTCGTCTCTTGCCTGATAAGACAAAACCCCTATTAGCTGACCTAAATAAATTGTAACTATATTTAAGAAGCCACAGCAAGACTATTTTGGTTTTTTTTATTATTTTATTTTATTCTTCTTTAAATAAGAGAGCCCTTCTTAATTCAACATTTACTGGCATCTGAGTTTCCTACCATTTGCACTGTATTTTGAGGAAGTTCCATTTTTTATTGGTTGCATTATATTAATTGAACTCTTTTCCAGGATGGGGTGGAATTCTGCTGATACATAGTCACAGTATCAGAGTCACTTAGGCACGATTTCTGTAATGTAACTGGCTCATTGACATTCAGCAAAAATGTTCAATGTTCTTTCATATTAATTGGAGGCAGGAAACATTAAGCTTTTAAAAATGTGCATAACAGGAAGCTAAAGACAAAATGTTCTCTAAAAAATTTGCATGCATGAAAAAACATCAACCAGACCATAGAAATCAACTTTTTGCACTTAAAATGAAAAATTTGTTTGGAAACAGTAAATCAGACACATACATCAAAAATAACTACTTACATTATTTTTAAAATAAGCCTGCTTGTCTTCAGCTGTGTCCCTGTTCTGCTGACAGTAATGGTGTTCAAGGAATGGAGTAGTTAGAAATTGATACTGCCACTGGTGCTAACATTAAAGAAAAAAAAGAGGACATGATTTTGATGGAGCAAATCCAAGGATGTTTTAAATATTTTAGTGTTAATCTTTTATGAAACATTATTGTTCTGACATACTCTTTGTGGAGAACAATATTTAAGCTTTCCTTTCCAAAGCAGCTCTCGGGGATATAGTTTAACCTTCTCATACTGAACAAGACTATGATTTCCTACAAAGTTGTAATTTCTAAAATACTCATTTCTCATCATCTGCTTTAGAAATACCACCCTTTGTAGTTAAAAGTAGAGAGAAAAAGTTTACCATTATCACCTTTGGAAAGCTGATGTTCAAGGAAGCACAAGCGAGTGCATGTATGCTACATCCATGCAGATGCAAATTGGCTATGCATGTACCTACCTTCTTCTCATGCCATACTATATGTGTCTCCATCTCAGCGGACACAGCATAGAGAAAAAATGCTGAATGGTACTTCATGGTAGAATTCATGTATGTCATACTTTGAAGACAGAATGAAATAATGCTTTGGAACAATTTTCTTATATGTCTGTACCATGCTGCTTGCTGCTATAAAAATTGTTTCTGCTAAAGCTGAGGCCTTTTCTAGTCTCTTATAATGCTGGCTGAATTCAGAAGTATATCAGACAACATGAGGACCCCTCCAGTTATATTAGAACCCCCTGTCACAGGGTGCCTGTCACTCTAGAGACAGATGGACATTACTGCTCATGTAACATGGAATGGAGTATGAGCTGCTTCATGCTGACTAAGAGGTTTGTAGTGGTAATAACTTGAGCCTCCTGTGGAGTAGGACATCCTGTCCTTTATCAGTGTGCCCTCTTGGACACCTTGCATGTTCTTTTTGCCTTCTGTTTATCAAAAACCCTGCTATCTGTTCTTCTTTTAACTCCTACAAACTAATCATGCACTAATCATGGAAATCAGGCATGCACTTCTTATGATGGAGATATTCTTGAATTCAGCAACTTGTGTGACATATGTGATATGAGGCAGACTCCTCCCTGGGCCCAACAGGTGGAGATGCAAGCCAAAAAGTTTCTCAAGAAGTAGTGACTTCCTTGACTCCTGTCACTAAAATGTACAATGTAGGAGATCAGTGTTAGTATGGAGGGACCAGCCCACCCTGCCAGTGTTCGGATAATGATGTTGATCCAAGCTTCTCTGAGCAGAATGCAGCGGTGTGTCTAAAGTACCAGCAGTTACTCTATCCCCTCATTTGAAGTGCTTGGAACAATGGCATTTTTACATTTTTTCTCCCTTTCTGAAAACAGTGTCACAGAGAAGGTTTAAATGGCAAGCTGGAAAATGGACTTGTCCACAGTCTGTTTTTCGAAATCAAACCAGGATCTTCAGTGTAGTGGAGGGTAGATGCAGAAAGGTCTGATTTTTAAATTTTAAAATTGTGTGACATATCCACCTGACATATGATGATGACATATTCTTGATGGATATGTTACTGATGTCAGTGGCAAAAGCTTAGCAGATTTCAATACAAAAGAGGAGGTTCTGTGTGCAGCTACACATGTACATGCTCTTAGTGCATCCTCCAATAAGTAGTCTGGTTCCAGTTCAGAACTAAGCCAGACAGCAGTGGAGAGTTAAGGAGGTTTGTTAAGACTGGACATAGATGTGCTGGGGTAAAACCAGCACTTTAGTGTCCAGGAGTGTAACTTCTGGCATCTTTTACTATCATATTAAATGGGAAGGAAAAAAGAATACAATATGAGGCATGTAAACATCTCATCAACTGAAAATTATACATGAGTGGAAAAAAAATGTGCAGTATGACAGAAGTATCTGGACCTCTTGCTTGTTTCATCTTTAAAATCCCTATCTATGTGTTGAAAAAGCTTGTTTAAGACTAAACACCATCAAAAGCAAAAAAATGAAATTAACATTTAGCAAAAGAACTAATGCTTATGTTCTTTTGTTTTGTTTTTAAATCCTTCATTAAAATCCTCTTCTCTCAAGATCAGAATTAAATACTGACTGTATGTCTATTAAGTTCACCTTTATTCATGGAAAAGTGCTCCTCTTCTCTTCCTTCCAAGTGACTGTCTCCTTTTAAAAAAATACCCACAAAACAAAACAAAAAAAAAAAAACCAAAAGAAAAAACCAGATCTCTCCCTCCACCCATGCCCCCAACATACACACTACACTGTCTGGCTGTTGCACTTTTTTTTTTTTTCCCCAGTGTCCCCCTTTATCTGCCTCAACCAATCTCCAAATGAATGCATGTCTATCATGGCCTTAGCTTTGACACTCTGGATATATTGATTAATAGTTGCCCTAAGCTCCTTTTAGCAAATCAAATTTTCACTTTTAGCAAGGATTTCGCCTCTGATTTATTCAGCAAAGTGAAATGCACTAAATTGACTTTGACATTCAGGGAAAATGGCTGAAAAACAAAGAGGGGAGGAAAGAGATATAAATTGTGTGGCAGCTGGAGACTTCAAGCATAAAAGAGGCAGTTTTCTGTAGAATATCCCTGGTTAATTTGGAAACACACGTTTAAACAGGAGTGGAAATTATTTTTCTTAATATTAGATGGCTTTTAGACTGAGGATTTGGGATATAATAAGGTTTACTTAGGAAAATGCAATAAATTCGACCAAAAGTCATCACTTGCTAATCATGGTGCAAGTGTGGGATCCACTTTTGTTGCCACTAATAATTATTATGTTAAATGAGAGACAGAGGTTTCTGAGTAGTTTTATAATGAGGTGCTAAATTGGTAAATATCTTTCTACCATTGCATTATGTTGTTCACTCTTGTGGCCCTTTAAAAATAAGAAATGATTAATAAAAGAGATCAAATCAACAGTAATGAATGCCAGTGCTTTTCATTTTCTTTCTGTAAACAAAAATGGCTATTGTTTGATTTTTAAATGGCAAGAATATAAAGAGATGTAGCAGCCATGCCCTTATTATTCTTCTAGCAAAATCAAGAGTGTTTTATTAACCTGGAACTTGGAACCTGATTTACACATCCTGGTTCCTCACCTGCAAACATTATATTACTGAGGTACCATAAGGCTGAAAATACACCATTGAATATTTTAGGGTATTCAAAGATGATACTGAATAAAATAAAAAAGAGGAAAAAATGAACAAAAATTTATCTCTCCCATCAGAACATCTGTGCTGTTTGTTGTTGTGTTTCGTTTCTTTTTTTCAGCAGAGGAGTGGGGTAATTAGATGCAATATAAAAATGTAGGAAATAGTTTGGGCTTATTCAGTAATCAGACATTACAACAAGTATTGGTAGGAGAAAATACATATGGTAGTTTGACCAGTTAATCTATAGAGACAGACCAGGAGCCTTCAGTATGATCACTTGTCATAGGTATGCAAGTCGAGTGTGCTGTGACAGCCTCTGTTGTTGAAGGATCTTGCCCGCTAGAGATAAACCCACATGGGTAGTCAGTGTAGCTGTGGAAGCCAAGAGTCTTATTTGTCCCCTGTTTGTGCTCACCACTTCACCTCAAAATCTCTGCAGCACGATGCAGAATCAAGCTTTAGGCAAGTATTTCCACTTAGAGGACAACAATAGTCACCTTTGTACCCATTTCTTGTGTGACAAACAGGTTTACTAGATTAGGTCTGTGTAAATTGCAGATGACTCTGTAAGAGTTTTCCTTCTTCTGAGCCAACAAAGAATTAACCTTTTTACCAAGCAGGTAGGAAGACTAAATGTATCTTAACCTTTTAAATTTTACTATGGTCTCAGTTCTTGTGTTTTTTTTTTTGGGGGGGGGGGGGCGGGGGAGGGTGTTTTGGTGTTTGATTTTGGTTTGGTTTTTTGGTTTATTTGCTTTTGGTTTGGAGGGTGGGGAGGAGGGCTTGTTTGTTTTGTTTTAGGTTTTGGGTTGTTGGTTGTTTTGGGTTTTTGTAAGTGATCTGAATCTGAGACCAGCAATAACAGCCTTTTGCAAGTGGAACAGCATCTGGAGAGAGCTGGGCACAGTAGATTTTCAGGCATGTTATCTCTTTAAAGTCATTCCTCTGCCACCCCCATAATTCAGTTCAACTGCCAGTCATATTAAAACGCTTCCGGTTAAGACCATACTGTATTAAACTATGAGACTTACTCATCTAACTTAGTTTCCTACAAAAATATATTTACTTTGTTCTGGGTGTAGAGGAAAGGAGCAGCTTTTCAGTCATATGTGTTGACACTGTAAATCAAGGAGGGAGTGGGAGAGGGAAAACAACCAGTTGCTCAGACTGGATTTAGCACAAGCAGGTCTCCACCTGTATGACTGTGTCAGCAGCACAGGACAGTCCAGTTTCCTCAAGTCAGCTGAGACCAGTTAAATGTTATAATTCTAAGGATGTCTCTACTTTCTCCCTAGCTAGGTTCTGCTTCACACCTGCTTAACCTACATTAGAATAGGATTAATTACCTGAATTGCAAGGCCCCCTTACCCAGTCAGCACGTTTCTGGCAGGGCACATGGTGACCCAGGCCTGGTTATATATAGTATAGGGACAGCAGGAGAGCACCTGGATTGTAATGGCAAGGCTCAATCCAGTCTGATAACAGAATCGGCAGTTTTTAAAAATAAGTCTGCAGTAATCATCTTGTACATCAGCTGGATCATACAAGAGCTTTATGAACTCATGTCTTTGCTGCTAGTAGGGTTTTCAATTGTGCATTGCTCAGTTAATGCATACATCTGTATATATATATATATATATATATATATATACGTATACACACACACATATACATGTGTGGAAAAGGAATCCCGAGAAACACAGAATACACAGAATCCAAAGAATGCAGATACTGAGTGCTCCTGTATTGAATTACTTTGATGGAACACTACTTGTCTGCAACTTTCAAGTCAGTTTTCTATGTTATTTTAATTCATTGTCTCCAAGCCTAGTACTGCCTAGTACTCAAGCAGAAATATTAAGGTAATTTTCCATGTTAGAAAAAACACAAACTTTTCTGTCATGTGAAAGCATATCCTATACAGAGAAAGTTCTCTGGCAGTATGTTGGTCTGCCCAAGAGATTTTCCACCCCAAACTCCTGAGGCACGTATTATAGATGAGTGGAAATTTCACAGTATAGCTCTGAACCTTCACCCCAAAATGTTTTTGTCTGCCATGTTGTGCACCATCAGTTTCAATCAGCTGCATTAACAGTTGAGGTGAAATCAAATATTGAAATTAGATCCAGCTACAGACACAGAAGTCTCCAAGTTCAGTGAAAATGGCACTTGAAAAATGGAATGCAGTAACTTAAGCAGGTCCTGACATGTTACACATGAGAACACTATGGCAAAGAGTTGTGATGAGAGTGCAGAAGAGGAAGGGAAGAAGGAAGAGGAAGGAAGAAGAAGTTGCATTTCTCATGCATCTATCTAGCTGTTTGAGAGAGTAGGGGGAATATTTCAGCGTGGGCTACTGCTCATGTAGTTGTTCAAAGATAAAGCTACACTTACTGTATAAATACGACATTAGCAGGTTGCAGGGTGTATTTCTAGCCAGAGATTTTCTTAGAACTATTATATAGCATCCTGCCTGTCTTACAGGCACTAGACTGAACTGCTGTTATTCAAGGTATACCCAGTAGCATATGAATGTTACCATGAACCTTTTGTCTTTCATTAATTCCTTGCACTTGCCGGGAGAGTTTTGAGTCCTTCCCTATACTGGTCTCTTGTAGGAAACCATTCTACACTATGATCCATTCTTCACTTTTTACTACTTCGAAGTTTCCCAGAGAATGAAGTTAACCATTGTGTAAATTTGGGAGAGTGTTTCCCAGTGTCACTAAATCTTCAATTAAGAGATTTAAGATGTGATACTCATTTAGAATTCCAGATGATTTTGCTTCAGTGAAATTGGAGGGAGTCTATTTTGAAGAGTTCTTTCCATTTTTTGATACTGAACATTTTCCATACACAATTAATGACTTGTGCTGAACACTGCCTAATATATGTAACACAAATTTGGAGTTTGAAGTGACCTCAGGATTGCACGTAGCTCTTCAATGATGATGAGTAACTTATTGTGGTGTATAATCCTCATATACAAAACACACTGTAGTCTCAGTAACAAACAGGTTGTGGGGATTCAGGGTGCTTCAGAAAGAGTAGGCAGGAATTGAAGGATAATTGCACCAGTATCATAAACCTGCAGAGGGCAGTGTCTGACAAGAGGCTTAGATAGGCATTTCAGAAGATAAAGTCAAGAGAAAAGGCTGTTCACAGGGAGTGTTTGCATACTCATAACTGTAATCAGCCAGCCTCAGTGACAATCTTTCAGAGAACCTCCTTGGAGGAAAAAAATACACCTAAAAAGTGACTGTGACAGCGGGAGATAGGGACATGGGCTGCCATCAGTCTCCCAAGTTTCAGTTCTACAGCCAGCTCAGGTGAACTAGAATTTGCCATCAGTAGCTATGCAGGCAAGTGTACTGTCTCTGTGGTAGAAAGTGGTAGCTGTTTCTATACTGAACTGCAATGCTAAACAATTTAGGAGAGGCAGTGAAGTGTGTCCTATCCAATTAAAAATGCAGTGAGAATTTTAGGTAGGCAAAATGCAATTATTTAATTGTAATTCAACTGGGATGCTTTTCCAATGTTAAAATAAGTATAAATTACATGAACTGTAAAGCTTTAAATTATGAAAATATTTTGAGGACTTTGAGCGTGGTAATCAGAGTTATATATTTAACTTTGGTTTTAAGCTGGCACTTCATAATAGCTGTTGCCTAAAGCAAGTTGTTTGGATTTGGGTTTTTTTTACATGATTGAATGTCCCTTAGTGAAGCAAATTAGCAGTCTGGAAAATATTTAAGTAGTACAATTATATTATTTACACAGACACTTAGATTGTGCAGAGTTCTCTGTGTTTCCAAATATTTGTAGGATCACTTCCTCAGTTGTCAACATTCACTCTCAAGCCTTACCCTTTAGTTAAGTTCTATATGAAGATCGATTAAGGCCAATAGAAAGACTTACCTTGATTTCACTGTGCTTGGGATCAATCCCTAAATACTCAGGTCACAATCTGAAACCTGAGGGGACCCTAGAGCTTTATTATTTGCTTTCTGTTTCACTTGTCACTTTTTTGAAAATGGGGGAGGAGTTCTTGGTACAATTCCTTGCACAAAGCTTTTTTTAATTACTATTCTTATTAAGAAGGAAGAGAATCTTACTGAGGAGAATTAGGGTAATTTTTTATCAACCCAGGTATTTATTTGATAACTTTTGTACTGGTTACAAGTGTTCTCCTGAGGTTCTCTATATTAAAATCACTGTACTTTTCCTTTCTTATGAAGTTTTTTCCCCCTCAGTCAGTGAAGTCTTTTTTTTTTATCACTGAGTTTTACTTTTTGGCTTTTTACTTACTCCTTTTACGGAGTGAAGGTACAGTAAGTCCTATCCTGGTAGTTCCATTGATACATTTGTACAGTGCTGAGATACAGGCTCCGTGTTACATCCATACCTGGCTTGTTATCCTCTTATCAAGCTCTTTGCATCCCTTTGTTTATTTGAGGAGACAGGAAGACTGTGTGAAGGCTGCTTAGTCAGGGATATCAGCGTTGTTGGCAGGGGAGTGATTGCCAGTTGAAAAACAAGGCATTATTGCTCATTTTTTCCCTCTTATTAGTTTGATTACATTTGCAAATCAAATCAATCCATCAGACATGATCAGGCCTCGTCCGCATTTTAAGGAATAGTAATCTCCGTCTAATAAGATGCAAATGTGTCACATTGGTAAGTAACCAATAAATCATCGTCTTGTCTTTGGCAATCATTAAATATCAGAACCAACAGTCAATTTTTAGTATTTTCAATTTGCGATATGCCGCTGGAATATAAAGATAGATGGACGTAATTACACAAACCAAACACTATTTCAGTTCATTCCAGACAGCAAATTTAGTGGAAGGTATAACTGGCTTGTCATCACACTACATTATTCCTGGCGGTTCATGCAAAGTTCACAGACAAGCTTCAAATGGACATTGCTTTTCTTACTTCCCTTAACAACATTTCCACTGCCACCACCAAACTTCAATAAATGACTTGAAATGCTGTAGGACATCACTTCCATCAGTGCAAAAAAGGCATAGAGGAGAAACATCACCTCTTTCCCTGATGCAGGCCCCTTGTGAATGGTAGGACTGACATCCAGAAGTTTCTAATACTTGCTACATTCTCTTTCTCTTTTCTTTTTAGACATTCTAATCTGAAAATTCATCTCTCCCACTTACACAGAATACATTTTTAAAAAATTTTTGCAAGTTAGCTCACATTTAGTAATTTCAGAACACAGTGAAGTCAGACAGTGAGAGGAATTGACACATCAGCTTCCCTCTCTCTCCTCCTCCCACCCCCATCTTCTTAAAGGAGTGCAAATTCAATTTGTTTTTCTTTATCCTTTTTTTAAAATTGATTTGGGATTTGGGAAAATTGATTGGCTCGTGTGCATCCGAGGGATTAATTGATATGTCTATTGTCTGATTCGCAATGTCTTGCTTTCCATTAATGACTCTTTTTGTATACAACAATTTACATGCTTTTTAAAAGAGGAAAAGACAAGCTGATATCCTGGCACCACTAGTGGCAAAACCCAGATCTTGTTGCAAATAGTAAAGCTTTTAACCAGCTGTTTTTAGGCTGCTTTAATGGTATAGGCCAAGGACCCTTAGAATGCAGACCTGCAGGCAGATCACTAATCACAAGAGTTTGGGCTTGTTGGAAATTGTATTACTGGGGATTCTTACAGTGCTAAAATACGTGAGAGAGGGTAAGAGAGACTGCACCAAATACCGCCCCATGACCACGACGCAAGTGGCTGTGCGGAAATAAGAAAAGAGGATTTTGTAGGCTTGTGCTGACTTATGTAGGTTTCCAGCACACCAAAGCCAGACAGCAGGCTTACTGTATTTGACCTTAAGAAACTTCTTGCTCTGAGCTGTGTGCCCTGGGTGGACCCGCTGTTGCTGCAGCATCCTGTCAGTTGTATTTATTTGTTTCAGCTAACTCACTTTGAGAAGCTGACCTCAGGTTCTCTGTGGTGACTTTTGAAGAGGTCCTTTAGCCCCCTCCATGCGAAAACAATTTTCACAATAGCAGTTTGACTTGATTTGGTAAATCAATTAAATAGAAATTAGGGAAGAGGCTTGCTTGTGAGCACCCCTGCTTGCTCTGGGTTCCCATTGTGTTGAGCTCTTGTTAAAGAGCAGCAAAGAGTGAGGAGGGTAATTTTGCGAACATGAACGTGTAAATTGCAGGGTGGTTTTTGCATCTTATTTGTTCTGGGCATCAACATTCTCGGTTTTTGGTTAGGGAAAATTGCAAAGAAATACTTTTGAGCTGCATACCACTTTGATTTCATGTCAGAGATTTAGATAACATAAAATGTATCATAAATTTTAAAATATTCCTTCTCACTATTTTGAATTGAAAGATATTACCTGTTTTTTACAATTTTTATCCTCAGACTGGTATAAATCTTTAGCAGCTTTGTGAAAATAAGAGGTCTATTCCAGGTGTAAAACGAAGCAACTAAGCAACTTTAGCTGCGTTATCTTAACAAAAGTTTGAGCTTCCTGGCATTTTTTCCAAAGATCTCTTTAAATTAACATATTCCTGAATGTATCATACCTTGGTAGCTAGACTAATGCTGATAGCATTGGTAGCTGGACTTCTACCTACCTTGGTAGCTAGACTTCTGCCTTGCAGAACTGTCCCATTTCTGTAATCTCTGGAGTCTTTGGAGAGTAAAAGCTTCATGCAGGGGCTGTGTGCCTAAGAAGCTGAGTACCAAGGCCTTATGTTCTGTCAAACCAATTTACATACTACCATGGTATGTTTAATTTGCTTTTTCACCAAATCAATAAATGGTCTAATTGAAAAAATTGGCTGAACTACGTACAACCTAACTACCAATGTCAGTGTTTTCAGGAAATCAGAGATGTTGCACAGCTACACAAGTGACACCTGTGTTAGTAATGCACCTCTGTTATAGATGTGTACAAATACTACTCAGGTGCAGCATCTGTACCAATTGATCATCATGCTATCAGAATTAATCACTTGGTATTCAGCTCAAAGAATAACATTTACATCTTACTATATGACACGTTCTGCTGCACATGTATGCACTTCTAGAAATGGTACTATTCACTCATTCATCTTCGCTAAATCCCAAACACTTGGGATGGCTGCTTCTGTTAAGTTACATCCTTTCAAAGATGAACTCATACTGGATTGGGTAATAAAATAAATTTCATCCCTGGAGTTACATGTCTCACATCCTACCCTCACTTTCACAAGAAGAAGGGTTTTTTGAGTATCTTTAGAAAATAGCACGTTAAAATTAATAAACAAACAAGTAAAGTTTGGCACTGTACAAGAATGGCAAGCTTTCACCAAGATGGCTCAGCAGTGTTGCAGGTGCATTGGCCAGCAGTGTAGAGAACCTTGTGTGATAACTAGACAAAACTGTATAGAACATGCTCACAGTTCCTCACTGAAATGAGTGCTCAGCAACTGCTGCTGCAAATAGAATTGTGCCCAGAGCAGAGTCTGGTCATCATCCATGGGGCTGGCAGGAAAATTCAGTCCAGGTGCACCACTTGCAAGATGAGAATTTTAAAATATTAATTTTTAAATAAAGAAATGTGAATTCCAACTTTATATTCTGTGTAATTGCAGAGCTAGCAGGATTTTAAAATATGGCAGAGCCTTAGTCATTAGCATAGGGTTATCACTTTGCTGTTTAGAAACAAAACATTAACAATAGAAAAGGTATTGTAATTTGACACGTGGAAAATTAATGCTTTTCAAAGAAATTTTGTAGTGATTTTTTATTATGTGGCTAATTGCATATTTACATGTTATGGAACTAGCAGAGCCATTACAGTCCATTGGGTAAATAATATGCATTTTAAAAGCCATTTATAAATATGTATTTATTTGATGGACCAGAACAGTTTTGTGAAGTCATTCTCATCCACTGAGTAAATAATATATAGATTGCTTTTAAAAATAAATATTTATTTCTCCAGTAGACATTCCAAGCAATTCAGTAAATAATATGCATTTTTCAAATACTAAGAAATACATACAAATGTATAGAAATCTGGCCTCAATCTGTATCTTCCTGAGAAATGACTCGAGAGGTGTCAAGCATAGCTTTGAAATTTCTGTTTTGAATTTTTAGTCTGTGTCACAACCTAGACTTAATTAAATGTATTTTATGCATTTTATACATACAGTATTATACCAACGTCTGTTTACAGTTGCACTTGACCCTCTTACCCAGTGTTATAAAGTCAGCACTATGTGGTTAAGTTTTGTGTTTTTCATAATACAACGCAAAGCATGTTCACCCTGCATCTATAGGAATACATGGAAGAAAACCCTGGTCACCTTAGAAAACACCATCTCAGATTCTGTTGTACTGCTGAAATTAAACTTCCTTTTTCTGGTCTTTTTGTGATGATGGGCTAGTGGGCCATCACAGCTTAGCAGTCTGGGCTGACCAAAAACCAGACAACAGAATTGCTCTTTATTACCACCCTCTGCCCTCTCAAGGGAAGATAAAAGGGGGATAAGTAAGAGAGACTTAAAAGTTGGCAATTAAAACTGAAACAGGTTTACTAGAACAGAAGGGCAGTAACACGTGGGTTAAGGAGCAAATATATAAGGAGCAAAACCCAATCTCAGTGCTGTCAGGGACAGGTGCCTGAGGGCCCTGTGTGGATGGGCCGACTCAGGAGAGGGCTCCATGGCACTCAGCACCCAATGGATGTGGATCACATAGCGAGCTGATGAAGTATGAGAAAACATGGAACTGTTTTATTATGTGGGCTTGATTCAGAGCTTATTGATGTGAGCAGGACTCTTCCCGCTGGGCTCAGAAGGCTTTAGTTTAAGCCAGACAGAAAGCTCTGTGACAATCCATAGAGATAGCTCAACACTAGAAGCTGAAGGCTAAGTTCCTTTCTTGACTCTGACACTGACTTACCATGTGACCATGGTCAAATCAGTTGACTTTCTTATGTTGAAACCATGATTTATACCTCCTATTTTTGAAGTCCTTTGAGAGATGTTGATTTAAAACATTAAATAGGATTCACAAGATGCTTGAGTTGAAAGATGTGAACTCAATGCATCACCTTTTTATTTCTTTCGTATGCTATAGGCTGGAGCTTACCCATCCTTTTCTAAACATTTTAGCTAATTAAAATTTTTCATGCATTTCATATACTTTTCAAGAATTCTGAATATATTTTGTAGACTTCTTTTTCCTGAAAATATTTCTTGTTTTCAAACATTAAATAAGTAAAGTATCGCAGCCGTCCCGTGAATTATTACATAGATCTGTAGCTTGCATAGAAAGACTGCAAGACAAAGGAGAATTAAGAGGTTCCTAAAGAATCCTAGAGAAAGGTTCCTAGAGAAAGTCAGTGGTAGATTTGGGAGAATAAATTGTCTATCTCATATTCTTCCTGTATTACATGTACCTCACTGTACATCTATGCGTCCAACATCAGCTGTAACACACTCCTGAAAAATGCTGATTTTAATAAGGTAGTTTGTTGTTTGACAAGGGTGTATTTGCCAAGTGCCAACTATAAATGGCATGTGCCCTGTGCAGTCAGGCTAGTTAAGTGAGAGCTGTTGTCAATCTAATTGATACTTTGATACTGAAGGAATGAAAATACAAATACATAGCGAGAATGTTTCAACTATTACAAAGCTAATCACAGCAGCGGGGAATTATTACAATTGAGCTTTTGGAGACATCTCTCATAGGTATTGTTGCACAAACCAGAGATGCCTGAGAGCCCAGCAAACAAGATGTTTTGACAAAACTCAGGAGGCAATTCTTACCTTCTTCCTTCCCCTATCAGTGGTAAGAGTAGACAAAGTGCATAAGGAAAGCCATAATAAGTTGCTGATCACCATAAAGAAGGGTCAGCAGAAAAGAAACAGGCATTTGAAAGCAAATCATGGGATGAGAAGAAAGCCAAAGAAACTAAAAAATTATTTATCAGTATTAGCACACACAATGAAAATTATGCCTCAGACCTCTCTACTGGCACATCCAGGCAAAGCAAAACCATGCTAGCTATGAGATTTCTGAAATGACTGATAACAATGTGTCCAAATGCAAGATGGTAGAGCCCAATGCTTTGTGATCACAAGAATGAAGAACAGAGGGTGAGGAATGCAAGAGAAAGCCCAAGTGTCATGCCATAATCAGGGCTTTCTAGGGCACTGAGAGCTGCATAGTGGAAGAACTATGTAGATAAATTAGTTTGCACCAGTTAAGGACAGGGCATCCCTGGTGATGCTTTGAATTGACTTACTGGTGCCCAGAAGGAATAAGAAGGTCTGAAAGGGGAAGAATGCAAAGAAAGGGAAAGCTGAAAACAACAGTGAGGGAAATGTGGTTGTGTGAAGGAGCTCTGATCATACACAGCACTTCTTTTGTAAAGCACATCAGTAACTGAGATGTTATTGACTGCCTGCCTGGTCATTGTCAGTGACCTGTTTGCTAAGACCATAGCAATGAGTGAAGCTCATTAGGTTGAACATGAAGGGATAGAAGGTGGTGATACTAAAGATCTGATCAGGAATCTTTGGGTATCTTTGCATTAAACAAGACTTGAAATAAAGTGTGACTGTGCTGAAGGATAAGATTGCATAACTGCAAAAGGAAGAGTTTGTATCTTAGTCACTCTGGCCATAGTGAATATGACTTAAATTCCTTGTATAATTAAAAGAGATAGGAGCACTTATACATTTTGTTGGAAATTGCTATGATCTTTTTTGTCAGTGATCTGAATAAGATTGTACTATAGTTTTTAATTTAGCAGATTAAAATGCACAATTAAAATATTATGAAGAACATAACCTAAACCTTTGCATTTATTTTGTTTTGTCTTTTTTTCTGCTTATCCCTGCTAAGTTGATAGCAAGGGCCAGAGTATGTAACAATTACCTCCACTACTGTGAATTTACTCTAATTTGTGGGCTGAAGTGTTAATAAATACCTTGCAGTATTCCAGAGGGAGAAGCTTTCCATCTAATTAATAAAACTGGGAAGAATACCCAGGACACTGAACCATATCTTTCTTATTACTGTTGGCTTCTACAAAGGAGAATCCCCGAATCTCAACACATTAGTAAATGTCATACTCCTGGGTTGCACAGAGACCTCTTGAAAAACTGCTGATTTGCTGCATAAAAGAATCACCATAGACTTCAGAAAAAATTCAGCTAAGGAATACCAACTGTGGAAAATCAGTGTAAAACATAGCATGCATTATACTAGCTACAGATTTAAACCATGTTTGGTAAATCTGTAAAAGGGAAAATATACAGTTATATCCCCATTTCCCTTCCATTTCTAGTCTGTAGTTACACTAATATCTTTCTCTGAGGATGGTCTTATTGCAGTTTTGTTTCCTAGAGACTTAGCAAAGAATCTCCTTTACCTGTTCTCTGAAACAGGTTTCTTAAAAAACCCTTTATACTGATATGTAAGCTGCATGTAACTGGTTATTGAGTCAAAAAGCAGGATCAGTTGAATGAGGAGAATGGCTTAAGCCCAATGAAAGCCTTTCAGAACATGAATAATGCTCATTCCCTTTTGCTTTGATATAATTTGTATTTGGCAAAAGTTAACTTTGTCTCACTATGCCTCAGCCAGTTCAGTTTTAAGGCAGTTTGCAGTAAAACACAAATTAACATCCTGACTTTCTTACCAGCACATAATTCTTTGCTGTACTTTATTAAAATCATAACAGTAATCTTACATTATGGAATACTGATACAATTTCTCTGACAGACTGGACATTTACTAAAAATAAAAAATTCATGCAGTTGTTTTGTAGAATAGGAATTGCAGGGTGGCATATATAAATAAATACTATTTTTATTGGACTGATTTAGCAAACTGATATTACTGCCGCTGTTAAAATGAAATCTTTGCGTTTACTTCTGACTTGAAGTTTTTGCTCTGAAAAATATTCCTGCTGTGTACATTTGTTTCTACTTTTCATCCTACTGATACATGTAGTTGGGAGGATAAAAAGAAGTAAAGCAACAGAGCTTATCCATGAGGTTGGTCCTAATTTGTCTGAGTCAACTGAATGGCAACTGGAGGAGGCAAAAGATCTACCAGTTACTTTGTCTATATCCAGTCTTCTTAATTTGCATAGTCCATGCTTTAGCTGAGGTCTTCGCTGAATTCTGATAATTCCTTAGAACATAAGAAAGCAATTTGAAAGAAATGCTCTCCAGTAATCAGAATCAAGTGGCATCTGTACAGTCTAGTATTTTAGATGTTCTAATGGATGGTATATGCTAAAACTTTTCAGTTTGGGTTTGTTTAGGGTTTTTTCCCCATTGAGCATGTTTACGATGCTTCCACATACACTGCAAGGAATAGATCAATTCACACTGTGTGCAGTGAATACCCACATACATGCAGTTTCAATAAAGCATGTTAACAGCAGATACTGATGCTTTAAAGACCATGTATCTGGTATTCTCAGCATTATGCTGAAAGAAGCTGAATCACACCTTCCTTTGCAGGTCTTCAGTTGCAGCTTTGTTGACCAGTGACCCTTTGTGACTCTCTTCCCTGTTTCAGGAAATAGTTCCGTGATCTGAGATGAGTGGTTGTGCTATTATTTTGTCCCTCAGCAAGACAGTTTTTTATAAGAAGCAAAAAAATATATATGCATCTTTAATAAGCGAAGAACATTAAGTTAATGAACAGGTGATCCTTATTGCTTTTGGTAGCTTTAGAATACCCTGACTTTGCTTGGTACAAATGCATGTGTACACAGGCTTATGCAGGCACACACTTTTACATATACCTGGCTGCTTTTGTGAATATGGTAACACCGTGGCTCTTCCATATCTATTATTTTCATCTTTCTACAGTAGCAGCTCCAGAGTTGCTCAGTTGCTGTGATCTTGAAATTCTTTGCCTGGGGCACATCTCTCTAAGCTCTTCTGTTCTGAACTCTAATTGTAGGTGTAGACTCAACACTTCAAAGAAAGGCAGCCCAAATTCCGAGGCTTTCGTTTTTAGGAAAGTAGAAACTGAATGGTATAGGTTATCAACATATACTCTACTATTTTCAGCTGTGATCACTCTCAGGGGAAGAGACTTGGACCCTGTAATAGGCAGAAGCCTCAGGAATACTTTTTCTCATTCCTTATGCTTATAGATTAGACTAAATACTAAAGAAAAACACCCTTGGTCTTTCAGTTTGGATTTGAAGTATTCTACCTGGAGCTATTCTGGCTGTCTGTGTAAGCATTGGCTCTCTTTCAGAATTCTTAGCTTCAGTCCTTTGGCAAGGAGTTCCTTAGTCTACCTACTCCGTGAATGAAGTTTTCCTCCTTCCTTCCACTTTTAACTTCCTGCTTTCCACTGTAATGGCACTTGGTCTGTGTTATGGGACAGGGAGAATAAAAACTTTAGACCTATTTTTTATATCATGAATTTATATGTACTTGCACTGCATTCTCTCACACATCACTAGTTTTAGGAAAACCATTCCTGCTCTCTAAATCTGTCGTATTTTTTGATAAGCCATTGTGTCATTAATATTGGAAATCAGAGAGCATTGTTGATATTTTCCATTTAACTTTGTGAAGTGTCTTCTGAGGTGTCTTTAGCCTCAGCCATGAGCTTGACATCCAGTGACTAACCTTGGGCTACTGGTCGGGGTACTAGTAAATGCAATTTTCAAGGTAATGTTTTCACACTCTTCCCTGGACTCTGAAAGAGTTGGTCAGAATGCTGCAGTTCTCCATCTCTTTTTGTCACCTAGAGATCATTTAGTCAGCCTTGTCTCACTCTAGAGGGACTAACAATATGTACTTGGAAGGCCTTCTGTCTTAAATTAGAGGGCATTGATGGAGGTCACCGCCATAAAGTACATTCTGGTGATGCAGGTACCAAGATCACATAAATAATCCCCTTGTTCTTTTAACTTGCATTGAATTTTGAGAAGTATTTTCATTTCAAACTGAAAATAAAATAATGTAAGACAATGTTGCATGAAATTGCGTCTCCTGTGCTTCCTCCAGTGAAAGCCTGTAATCTAACTTCACCTCTGTGAATCTGCTCGGGATAATGCATCTAGAAGTCAGTGATATTTTATTTTTTCAGTCTCGGGAACAAGTGACCTGGATTAATTTTTAAGAATATGATTTGCAAACTTGTTGACTAGGATTCTTCATTTGGAGGATGAGTTGATTTGTCCTCATAAATCCGCTTTGTCAAATTTAATAGATAGATAAAGTGACCCCTTGCCTTCCGTAGAAAAATGCATATCCCTTAAAAAACACTTCACATCTTTAAGAAACCAGACAGATTCCAAACTGAGTAAGGGAGACAGAGAGAGAAGGTTGCCTCTCTGCAAGCTGCCAGCTTTCCCGAGTGTCTCATCCTCTCCCCTCTGTCATCCTGAGGCAATGTGCCTGCATTTGTGTGTAGATTTATAGTTTATCTTTATCTATGGCTTCATCTGTAGGTAGCTATTATAGCCGCCTTGCCTGGATATTGTTTGGGCCTGATAGATCTGTCTGTAGTTCATCAAAGGGGAGCTGAGTGGCTAAAAGCCATTGGGTCCAGCTGAGGATGAAATACGAGCCATCAGCCTTGGTAATGGCTGTAAAATTTCATAATTACACGGCCTTTATTACATTGCATAATGATCCTGAAGCAGTATGGAACAATTAATTAAGATTTTCAACCGTGGCTCTTTCAGAAATTAAAAGGTGCTAGTGGCTGAGAAATGGGGAAGTGTCTTGTCCTAAAAGCATTAGGGATGCTTAAGAAGTACTTCCTTGGTACTTAAAGGAAGGGAAAAAAAGAAAGAAAAAAAGAAGTGAAGAAAAAAGACAGGAAAAAGAAAATCAACTAGTTAAGCAGCTAATGTTGGAGTAACATTTTTATACTTTCCTGCTAATTCTTAATGTCAAAGCTGGTTCTAAAACTCCTGAAATAGTCACTCTAATAAAGCTGTTCCTTTTCTGTTCTGTAAAAATTTTCATGCCTTTTTTCCCTCGTGTTCTGTCCTAGCCATTTGTCACATTTATAGAAGTAGAGCTCTGCACACTATTAAATAAATGCATGCCATGTCTTAGGAGGGTCACTTAGCTGCGTACTGATGGGTACTGACCAAGGATTTTCTCTTACACACTTTCTTGTGTCTGAGGCCACTGAAATTCTTTGAAGATCTCTGCATTTTGACAGTCATCCCCAAGGAAGACTTTTTTTTTTCTTTACTGTTTTGATATTTTTCTTCCTTCCTTTTCTTCTTTGTAAATGCAGCATGTCAGATGTAATATGTCTTCCATGAGACTGACCTCAGACCTGATGAGAAGTAAATAGATTCCTGAGGTGCTGCAAAGGTGTCTCATGGATTTCCGATATATAAGGAAAGAAAAAGTGTTTATATATGTGCAAGGAATGCACAGGGAGAAACAGGAGGCCTGAACTTGTGCATGTGCACATTATTTGTTGGGATCAGTTGCTGGTTGTAATCCTGAAAACCAGCAAATTGTGATCCAGACCAGGCGTGGAGTAATCACTGTGCCAATGGTGGTAAAACTGATAAAAAGACAGCAAAACCAACCCTGATGTTCTCCACACATGGTCAAAACTTTCAGGTCTTAAAAGAAGGAATCTCCTTTTCACTACGTGACATTTTCCCCCCTCAAACTATTTTGATACATACAGACTCTTCATATAACTCTTAGTAAGGATGAGCATTGAGTATTATTGGTTTTAAATTGACTGGTCATCATGTAAAGGTCCAGTCATTCTAAATATTTTATGAGAAGCCAAGGTTTCCCCGGGGCACCTCTAATAATAAACTTTCTGCAGAAAATTTAGGAAGGATTATGTGTTTCAAAGAGGAGCTGCCTGCTTGAAGTAAATTCTCTTGTTGAGTCATTTATTCCCTTAATAGGAATTTTCTGATCTGCTGTCATTCTTGTTCACACACTGGGTGTCACTGCCTCTAAAACACTTGTCATTCTTTAATGGAAACAAAATAGTCATTGCAGCCAGAGCCGCAATGTCATTCCGCTACCCCTTGCTGTGTCGGCAATAGTGAAAATGACAGAGCGGCTCTCAGTAGGGGTAATTAAAATGTAAATATTGATATTTTATTATTTGAAATTACTTTCCAGTGCGACATTTAATATCTCTCCATCTGTGCGGCTCTGTTTAGCGGTCACTTTAGTGCAGCTCTGGGATGCCAAGCGGCGGCTTGATCCCCGTTATGTCAAAATGCTTGTTGCTGCTTAATTTTGATATCTAATTAAGTGGAAAAGTACAGTCCACACTGTAATCCATGGCATCTTAACCAGCTGCTTGGGTATATTTAGAATTAATCTCCACTATGGAATCATCCTAATGTATGCAATTAAGAGTCTGCCGATGGCTAATTAGGTGTATTAGAATCAGGCAGCTTCCTTTTTTTTTCTTTCTTTCTTTTTTTCCTCTCTCTTTTTTTTTCCTGTGTGTGGACTGTTGTAGACTTAAGATACAGCCTCCAGAGATTATCTCAATGGTACATATACAGTCAGCTAGGTAAACTAGAAATTTCACATTAACATAGGAGGATATATGTAACTCTCCTCCCCCAAACTGGGGAGACTATAAACATTATGTGAATTTTTGACATCTGCAGAACATTAAGAAATACAACTAGCCAGTAGAAAAGTTTTACAGATTAGAAAGAAGAATAAGTAGCAGGACAGTGTTCTGCATTGTTGTGTTCCTTCCAGAGGACAAAAGATTATATTTACCCAAAATTTTACAACCTGGAGTTTTTGATTTGGCTATGGAAAGAGATTTTAGCTAGCTCAGCACATAAAGGGTTAACACAGTTACGTTGATTGGATAGTAAGCATGATTCTCTCCATATGCTAATACATTCCAGTATTGGATTCATATTATTAACATGATTGGAAAATTCCTGGAAACCTGACTTTGCCTGATGGAAAGATGGAGGGAGCAGAGATTGCCACAGCTTTCAGGGAATAACTGACTGGTGGCTTCCCCAGGGGAGCAAAAGGCAAACAGCAGTGACCCAGCACTCTTTAAGGAAAAGTATGCTCAAAGCAGACCAGTAGAGATTATTAATAAAAGGCAGCATGTATTAAATGCACAAGAAACCCCCTTTGCTGTGAAAAAAAACCCAGCACCAACAAACTGATAGAGAAAATAATCCAACAAACTTGGTTTTGAAGCCTAACATGCACTAAGCTGAAGAAGCTTGAATTCTTAAGTTTCTTAATATTTGTAGTCTGTGTGACCAGTTGTTGGGAGGCTGATGGGTACAAAGATGCAAGTGAGCAGTACCTGACTTCACTGATAGCTTTTAGTTTAATTAGGTTCCTCTCAAGTTCATGGGTTGGTTTTTTTTTTCAATTGTTTAGTCCAGAAAAAAAAAAAAAAAAAAAAAAAAAAAAAAAAAAAAAAAAAAGTGTACTATTTCTGTAATTTCATTTCTGCTAGCTGAATGACCTAGGTAAAGCATATCACACACAGATGATGCATGCTATCATGTTATAGTGCTTACTCTTCTAAGCCAACTCTGTTACCATTTTCTGGATTGGACCCGGAGAGAGACTCAGCACTACTCATGATGCCTGTTGTTTTTTCTCTATAGTCACTTCTCTAATGACAGAATGTAGTTTTTAGTTTTTCAGTGACACATTTGGCTTTAGTGTACCCATACTGAAATGCATACATCTGCAACAGATTGAAGGAAAGTTTGTGTGAAATCAGTATTTATGTTGAAAATATGATTGGTCTTTTCTCATATGGGCTCAGTGAAAGGAAACAGTCAGGATCATAAGTCCTGCTCCATTTTCTCCCATGCAGATATCTGGGTGCACAGGTGATACCTCAAAATATGCCAGACATTTTAAAAGCCAGATTTCCTGTAAAATGCTGTACCCCAGCCACAGACTTCTCAAGTGTAGGGGCAAAGACTGTTTTAGGACCACACCATGTCATATCATATCATCTGCTTCTGCTATCTTCAGTAACAGGAAAAAAATGCCAGCCCTTAGCCTAACCAGGCTGTGTTAGGAGGTTGCAGTTTACAGAATTGCAAGAGTAAACTTCAAGTAAGCAGGTCAGATCACATAAGTAGTGTATTAGAAAGATCACCCTCAGGAATCTATCCACAGGTTCATATTGTTGACCTTAAGGAGACCTTCAGGTACACTGGGCAGTATTGGACTGCTGGTCTGAATTTTTAAAACTTCTTCATTGTCCTTATCTTAGAATTCAAAACCTTACTGCAGAGAACGTGATGCACAAGGAGAGCCAACTGCCTAATGTACAGGGGGAAAAAAAAAAAAAAAAGCAGTTTGCTGTATCTCCCATCTTGCTCTTTTCTCAGAGCATCTAGTTATAAATCAGAATATCAGTGTTTGGCCTGGCTTCTTTTTAATATAACGTTGGTATCATTTTGCAGTAAAGCTATTTAAAATTGTGGACATTCCAGTGGTTAAACCAGCCCAAAGGGAAAATCAAGTATTAATCTGTTTAAATAAATTCCAGAAATGCCATTATAAAGTACCCCCATACATGGAGGTTTTACCAAATCTGTCCTGAAGCAAGGGTGACTCACCAGTTTTTTTAATCTTCAATGTTTTACTTCATAGTATTAGTAACTGAAGGTGATTATGTGAAGTCATGATGGTGACATGAAGGTGATTATGTGAAATCAGTCAGATTTTACAGTTCTTTCCCATTACTATTGCTAAAGAAGCAGTCTTAAAGAACTGTGCTGTAACTAGAAATAAGAAATTTAAAAGCAGCTGCCTAGAAATATTTGCGTGTTTAGAAGGGGATGTCTCTGATATAAGTACTGAAGTCAATTTAAACTGTACCAAGTTACCTCTCACTGTGTGCATCTTACCCTGGGAAGAAATTACAAGCTTAAATTGCTTATGTTCATTGTTATCATGTAAGGCTTCATAGGGCAAAAGAGAAATCAAAAAGATTACTGACTGGATATTTAAATCACATCTTTTTAAAATTTTTAAATTAACACCTTTTTTTATAGCTTGAGTGAAAGGTCATGCTAGACAAGCAGCATCTTCACTGCTTGTAGATGTCTAATTTGCTGCTCTTAAATTGCTGTGAACTTCACTTACTTAGTCCTGTTGAATGAATCCAGTGTTGCAAATACTTCTGACAAGTGAATATTTGCTTAGTGAGAATCCATTGTTCATAATGGATTTAGAGGGACATGCAGTGTGAATGCATTTTTATTGCTGTGCCATCTCTCTGCTGTTGTTTCAGTGAGATGAAAGTAGCATTCTGATAAGAGCCCCAGGTTTCTTAGTGCTCTGTGGCATTTCCCATCTTACTGGTAGATGCTATTGAAAAAGTGCTTATCATAAGCATTTTTTCATGTTATAAAATATAAAAAAATATGTATATTTAATAAGAACTTGGACAGCAAGAGTTAGGTATACAAACACACTTAAATAAAATGCAAGAAAGTACACAGGCTTGACTGAAGGCATCTCAACGCTCTCAAGTAGATTTTGCTTTTTGCACTCGAGTCAGAGTGATTCTGGGGCACCTCTGTGTATGCAATCTGATCTTCCCTCTCCCATAGCTGCACAGCTAACAGATGGCAGTCACAACTCGTAGCACAGAGAGTGCTGCTCACAACAGAGCCCCAGTGCTGCTTTTGCAGTGTTCTGCTTTAGGGGCAGAAGGAGATGCTATATAGCAAAGCATCACTGGGAAAAGGCAGTGGGTTTACTGCATGAAAGTTGTTGGTTGAAGCTAATTTCTAAACATAACTTTATTGTAGCACATCAGATCTAAATAGCTGAATCCAGCAAATAACGTAAGTTGAGCTTGTGGATCTATTTCTGGTCAGCTGTAGTTTGTGCTTTGGGACTTGATCTGTGATTTTCAGGTTTGGGCAAATACCTGTGCTTTCTGTTTCATGAGCTGACACCTTTCACAGGGTCACACTTAAATTTCAACTGACTGTGGCATCTTGTGCAGTTACTGGCCCTTTGACCAGAGGCTCCATGAGCAAATGGCTATGGGCTGGAAAAAAAAAAACGTTTCAATCTGGCATAATGAGTTGTATCTGTTTCTGTTCCAGCTTTCACCAAATTTCATCCATAATCTGTGAAATATGTTTGGTGATTAGTGAGAGCACTCTCCTTCTGTTTGATGGTTTTCATAGCAGCTGAAATGTTTGTGGGTCTTGATATGTGCTGTAGACTACAGAGTAACTTGAAATTCAATTAAATCAATTTTTTTCTTGGATTAATATACTAAAAAAGGTCTCTTAATTCAGATCTATCTGGGAGATTCAGCTCTAGAGGTACCCTAAAAAAGTGAATCACATCATCCTCTCATTGGATTTCTGAGAGAATAATATTAAGTGGCAATCAGGCTATGAAGGTTTCCTTCAGCAAATTCTGTGATCATGTCTAGAAAACATTATGTAGCCCTAGCAGAAAGTCCAGTGCTGAAATTTTCCTGGCCTTTGTTTACATCCCTGGGAGCCAGCAGAAGTTGTACAATGGATCCAGGCAAATGCTGAATGCATGCCGGGAAGGGAGAGGAAGGCAGAATGACAGCTGTATCTATGCCTGAGAGAGTGCACTGGACCTGAGACCCATCTTGAAATGGAGTTTCATTGCATTCATATCTGTGCAGCCAGGAGAGGCTTTTGGCCCACTCTTTGTTGTTAGACCATGAGCCCACACACTCTCTAAATCAGTAATGTGGGCTGAAAGAACATTTTGTTTTTTTTTTTAAGAAGTGTTTAAAATACCAATTTGTTCATTCGAAGGTGATGGCTATACATCATTTTTTGAAATAAGGAAGTTGTGCTGAAAACGTCAGCACCCATAAAACATTTAGAAGGAAGTTAATCTATCAAAATTAAGTGTAAATAATTAAAAAATCCAACTCTGATATTTCAACTGTGTAAAAATATTGAATCTGCAACACACTAGTGAACATGTCATTTTCAAGCACAGCTTTGATTATACAAAATGTAAATGAAGATATTTGAAGTTCATACCAGGGCAAGCGAGAGGAATATTTTACTCTTGGAACAAACCACCACAGAAACAACTGGTAAAATAAATGGTAGGTTATTATCAGGAAAAGTGAGAAACTCCCAGATTCAACAGCAATTTCATAACCTGATTTGGTCAAATATTTATAGTTCTAAACATGTAGCGGAGAGGAAGGGAAGTACATTCCCTGCAAAGTTAAATAAACTAGGATTTGAGTCAGTGTAGCCTGATTGAGGCATCACATCAAATGTTTAGAGCTGCAAATAATGGTAGGGATAAGTCCAGCCAGTGTCTTTTTTGTCCAGTGCTGTGTGCGAGGCACAGATCTTACTTTGGCACTTGACCATCTGCAGCTGCTTCACTCTAACCCCTAGTGAGTTAGTGTCCATGAAGTCCATCTTAATGAAGTAGAGGAGAGGGTCTTCAGGAATATAAAAGATTTACCCTGCTTAGCATGGAGCTGTGTGCAATGTGAAACAGAGAACAAATAGTGCATGTGCTGATACTTGAAACAGATCTGTGGTTGCAACGGCCCCGTCTCGGAGACTGCAAAGTGTGTTTGGAGCTCACTTGGAGTGCCGAGTGCTGCAGAGCATGGTCAGCTCACTGCTGGTTGTTCCTATAATAAAAATGCTAAGGCCTTACCTATTTATTTCTGCTTCCTTTGAGCTTTGGGTTTGCTGGTATGCAAAAGGAAAAAAAAAAAAAAAAAAAGAAGCATATGTTCGGTTGCTCAATCAACCTTTTCTCAATCCACACTCGGTGATCTCAGTGAGTCATTACGGCATAATTACAATTTGAGTGTGATAAGCCATTTGTAGAAAAGTACCTATTTTTAGCTAAAGAAACACTACAGTCCCTGAAAGGAGAAGAAAGAAAAAAAGGAAGGAAGAAAATCTGTAACCAGCAAATCAATGCTATTGTTAACTGATATTACAAGACACCCCATAGATTTACAATGCCTGCATTCAGCCACATAAAAACTGAGCTGAAAAGAATGCCCACCAGGGGTTAAATTCATATGCCTGCACTGCAGCCTATTTCTGTCAACACTCAGCTCAGGAAATAAACATTTATGCTTTCTGAAATGAAAGTGTATTTTTGAAGACTAGCCGTCAGATATTTTTTGCCCTTCACACTTTCAAATGCTTAGCCTTTTTTGTAAGTTGGCTGCAAAGTGCATCAGTTTGCTAGGCAAAAAGAAAAAAAAAAATCTTGACAAGTGCCCATGGCATCATTGTCAAGCACACGAGTGACTAGTAGAAGATGGCAGGAGGGTTGGCACAAAACATGCTTCCTTCAAGCTTCTTACCTGAGGGGTACCTGAGAAGCCTTTCAATCCTTCCAAATGACGTTACTGCAAACTGTCATCTGGTTTATTTGGAATGTGCTGTATTGCAGATAAACATGCTATTTAACTGCAGGTCAAGGTACAGAGTCATTCTGCCAGCAAATGCCTGAGATACATTAAACAGCATTTACTTGGGGAGTGAGATGAAGAGAGATCAAACTCGTCACCAATATGGTACATGCTAAGGGGGAAAAAGGTACACAACATTGTATTTTACAAAGCCATTATGCAGTTCTGCATTTGAAATGATGACCTGCAAGACTTGTAAGGATTAAGGAGCCACACAAAGCACAACAAAGTTCAAAACCAACATGCAGCATCTCAGGGTGTTTTGGAAAGAGCTTATAGATGTGACTGGGAAGGTTACCACTGACCCAGAATGCTGAAAGTGTGTTTGTGACTAATTTGGAGACTTTAAAAAAAAATAGTTATATTTTAAAATGGTTTACATCCACTTGTCACAGAATGTGGATGCTCCTAGTAAACTACTTAAAAAAAGCTCACAGAATCAGAGCACAGTTTGGCATGAAATAAGTATAACATACTCCAAATAATTGAAAATAAATCTCTGTAAATACATATGCTCGCATAATCTGTTCTTTTAACTGGGATTTGCTGACCATGTGCCTCTGAAGGGCATTAGTACAATGGAAGAGATATGCTGAATGCTTTCACATTTTCTGAAAAATCAAAACAAAACAAAAACATATTAATTACAACTTGACAAAGCTTTACATTCCCACAAGGGATGCCTTTAAAAGTTAAAACATGCTTTCACTGAGCAAGCTTTTGACAGAAAGTTTCTTTGATCAGGAAGAAAATAGTAATGTTTATTTGATTTGTTACTGGAGAGCAGAACAGTGTGCTATATATTTGCCAATTTTTCTATAATGTAAAAATGTCTTTTGATTTTTTTGTGTGTCATATTAAAGCAATTAGTATACTTCCTGCACCAGAACACTGATTTTTCAAGAGTGCAGTACAATAAATTGTAGGCAACTACACATTTTCCCCCCTTCCAGGACATATGTAGCTTCTTTTGACAGTGGCACACAATAAATGTTACTGAAACACAGCTCTATTTGTTAAACAAACAAATAAACAAAACAAAACCATACTAAAATAGGTATGGAAATAAAAAAAAAGGAAATGGGAGTTTTCAGAGGAAAAAGAGAACAGAGAGAAATTGCGGGTTAAACTTTTTTTAATCGAAACTGATTTTATTGCTTTTTGCTTAATTAAACTCCTCAGAAGTCTGTGAAACATTGTTATACCTGAAAAATTGTTAATTTGTAAATCACAGGGACAAAAGGGCTTCACTGCAACTTTAAAGTTTCTATGCACGTAAATGTCAATAGAGTGCCTTCTCCATCATCAGCACTAAATTCACATTGATGCCTCTTTTCTTCTCAGTATTGATCCTTCCATGAGAACGTAGATTTGTATCTGTTAATTAATGCGTCCTGAAACAGCGTTTGTATTAATCAGGCAGATAAGAAAAATTGGATGCCTGCACCCTCATGACAACCGTAAAAGTGCTGGCCCTGATAAAATCGTGGATGGACCTCAATAAAAAATTTCCTCCTTCCACTCAATAAACTAATCATCCTGCTTTTAATTATTCGGCAGAAAGATGTGTGGAGATTGGAGAATGTGTAAATCTATTTACTAACAGCAGTGTCTGGAAGGGAGAATGGGGCTGTCACAGGACGGTGCTGCAGGCTACGTTCTCTGTCCATCTGCTACTGCGGAAAAACTGGTTCTTGAAAGACGGGAAGGAGCAGAAATGTTGCAGCTAATTGAAATCATGAATTCCTCCCTATAACCTTTAAAATAATTATTTCTTCTCCATTTCTCTCTTATTTATTTTAATCACAGATGTGTTATTTTCCATTGTCACCTCTTCAAGGGTTTCCTGTGGTGGCTGACTCAGTTTTTGTTGGGCTTTTTTTGAACACAGAGCTACAGTTCTATTACAAGACTCAAACGACAGTAAGAGAAAAGGAAAACGAATAGGGAGAGAAAAATGGGAGAGAGAGAGAGAGAGGGAAAGACAGCATGCGGCCAGTTTTATGTTTTATTTTTTATGGATGCTTGGTGGTTTGGATGTGGGGTTTTCCTTTTTTATTGTATTAGTTTTGTTTCTTAGTGCTTATAGAGACAATCTCACTTGGAATTGGACTTGCAGATTTGCTAGTTTATGATATATTCCTGCTTGACTGTAACTCTCGACTTTCAAATCAGAAAAATGCATTTAAGTATAATAGAATGCCAAAAAGAATGTTCTTGCAGCGGGAACCCTGGCAAAGGACATGTAAGCAGCTCCATAAAAAACTAAATGAAAGCCTCAGACACGTCTTAAGACCCTTTAAGGAAGGCTTGACTAATCCCCTTTGATGATTTTATTAAGTACTTGTGGTTGATGGTGCCAACTGGCAAACTTCTGCATTTTACCAATAGGCCAGGAAAATCACTTCCTCTCCCATATTGTTTTGTAGTTCCTAATGTGATTGGGATATTAGCAATTTGATATAATATATTAACAGGTGCTGTAAATAAGAGTCTGAAAAGATAATGTGGCAAACATGTTTGCCCTTAGTGATCCTATTAGGAAAAGTCAGCAAGGGGGGAAAAAAAAAAAAAAAGCAAAAGTTAAATTCATTAAGAGACATTTATTAAATTTTTAGTTGCCTTCAGAAAAAGGACGGTGTGACTGCTATTCAGTTGGCAATTTTGTATGCCACCCTCTTATTTCAACAAGTATAGTAGAGGTGGGAGCCATTACAGATATAGTTAGCATCTTTTCCAGGAAGGGTAGGTGGTACTTCCCTCTGAGGTTAAAGCTCAAATAGAATTTTCCTCTTTGTGGTAATCAGCTTAATTCTATTAAAACATCAAATCTTTGGTCTTTAAAAAGTTGTTTGTTTTTTTTTTTTTTCCTCTCCCAAATTATCCTTCTTGTTTTATGGTAATAATGAACAGAGTCATCAGATCGTGTTTCAGGTTTTAGGACTGAGCATAAGTATTTCAAGATGGAGAAGACATCACACAAATCATAGACCGTCACTGCATTAATCCCCAAACTAATATGATTCTTACAAAAAGAGCCTGCAAATTCCAACTTGTTTATAACTTGTGTGTTGATTAGAAGACATTTGATTTTATACAGATTTACTTTCCTGTAGTAGGATGGGGTGGAGAAGGGGAAAATAGATTAGGTACATGCTTTATCATAGAGCGTATAAAAAGAAATCAAAAAGACAAGCAGATTTTTCTGATAAATCCAAACATGCTTAATATTTTTCCTGTATTTTTTCCTATTCAGGATTCTCCACTTTGTCTCTAGCTGACCAGATGAGCCTTCTGCAGAGTGCTTGGATGGAGATTTTGATTCTCGGTGTTGTATACCGGTCACTTTCTTTTGAGGATGAGCTCGTATATGCTGAAGATTATATCATGGATGAAGACCAGTCCAAATTGGCAGGCCTTCTTGATCTTAACAATGCCATACTGCAGCTGGTAAAGAAATACAAGAGCATGAAGCTGGAGAAAGAAGAGTTTGTCACCCTCAAAGCTATAGCACTTGCTAATTCAGGTTGGCAGAGTGTCATGATGGTTGCTACATGTTTAATATGTCACCTTTTTTTCTTTTTCTCTCCATAATACTTTCTGCATGCTTGCTTTGAACATGGTTTTAGAATAAGAAATTGTGAACCAGACCCTAGTCTCAAAGACGACAAAAAAAGCAGTTAAAATTAAGAACTTTCTGATTATAAGTAATTATAGAATATGTTCCTAAGGGAGTGAAGAACACTGTACTTTATGCTTTTGAGAGTATTTTACAGGCAAAGATCCCTTCAGATGAATATAGATGTTATTCTCCTAAATCAGTTGCATAATCCAGACAAGTCTAATCAGTGCAGTTAAAACAAACAGAAAGGATGTATGAGATTATGCTATATACGTTCTCTTTAAAGGCAGCTACTGATTTTTTTGATGAGGTGAATTCGGGATATGGGAGAAGGGAAGAAATTCTTATTTAATCTCACAAGGAGCACACTTTGCCTTATGGATTCTCTGCATTTATGAGAATGCTTCTGCAGAAATCACCTGTGACACAAGGGTTAAAAATCTCAGAATTTTTTTCCCCCGCATTTGAGTTTAAAAGTGCTGAAGCAGTGAATACTGTCAGATAAGTAAAAATCGTTTGTGCTTTGTTGTTTTTCCTTTTGTGTCTCCTTAATGCTTTATTGTAGTCTTAAGTCCCTTTTAGCATTTGCATAAAGTTCACTATAGATCCGTCTTTAATGACATGCCGATCATTAGATACCTGTGTGTCAATAACATGCTCTGATGCTATGTTCCATTGACAGTCACACCATGCCCCTCCATCTGCTTTTGTTTTGACCCTATCTTTGAACTTTATCTTGGTTGCTGGCCAGTAGTTTTCCCTTTAATTACAAGAAGGAAACTGTCAATAAAATCTGTTAAATGGGATGCAATGAGTGGCTTGAATGGGCAGACAGCTATTTGTTCAAATTCTGCAGCATTCAAGGTATTGACAGTTTGTTTTCTGGGGCCATATGTGACGATCAATCTCAGGCTGGGCTCAGCCGCGCTGAAAAATGAAAAACCAGATTGCTTTTGCTTACTTGTGGATGACGACTTGTGATTTGGCGTGGTCCTAGTGAGATGAGACCTTCTGCCCAAATTGCCCCCCTGAGAGCCAGGACGCGTGACTGTTTTTAGAAATAATTTTTTAATTGATTTTGTAATTAACAGTTCATCTACAATATTGATGCATGAATCCTCAGATTGATAGGAGGGAAATTGTTTTCAACAATGAAGTTGTACTTTCCTATTTGTCTTTGTAATGTGATTTAGCGCTCTGCATTTTTAATTGGAAATATAATTCAAAAACTTGCAAAGCCAAAAGGCTTATTAGTTGCTTTGTAAAATCTTCTCCACCCCACTAACTCTACCCTTAGTTTTAGAGTATTATCTTCTTCCCAGAATAAACAAAATGCCAAAATGCCTCTCAAATACCAAAATAATTTTTAATTGAAGTTTTATCTATAATTTTTGACCATTGCAATTAGACACTTAAGAATGCTTTGCAGCTACAAGAATCATTTTTCTCAAAATTGGTTGCACTTAATGAACAGAGCAAGAAAGATATCTGGAATTAAGAGTCTAAATTCTAAAGTTTTTTTCCTATTTATTTTGATCCTTGTAATTCAAAGATTGAATTAGAAATACTTCTACAGTTTACTTGGTAAAAATCATAAGGGGCTAGAGGATACGGATATGGTGTTACATACCGCTCACATCATCTTTTATCTCCCCAAAAAAGACATGGAGTGTTTAGGTGATAGTAAAAGATACTGCTGCCAGAAAAAAAGTTTAGTCATACGTTCTGCACAGACTGTATCAAAATCATCTGTAGCTTCATTAACTTTACTAGGAATTACAGCCAGCAAAATGTCAGAATGTCAGGGATAAACACAATTCAGCATACGGAAATTCAGGACACATTTACGTCAAAACATTTCCTTCCCTCATTTTGAAAAAATAAAAATGCTGTTTTAAAATGAAACTTTGCAAGAATTTAAATAGGACCCCAACCTTTTGACTTCCCTTTCAACATAATTTTTTCACTGCTGACATTCAACATTCCAGCTTCAGGTTGTAAATGCAGCAGACAGCAAACTTCTACCAGCTGTAGGTATACTAACCTGTAGGTTTAAAATAGTGCCTGCAGAATTACAGCCCATTGAAGCATATCAGATGCCTCATGTTTTAATTACAAATGCTGCTAAAATTAAAGTACAGTTCTTTTTTTTTGGGGGGGGGTGTCTTTTTTTTACAGACAAAAGCAAAAATAGCTTATTTTCACATAACTATGATTCTATGATAAATGTAAATGCAGCTATATCCAAAAATAAATACATAAATAAATAACATGTAATTATAAAATCAATTGCTTAGCAATTCACATCTTAATATACTTTTTCTCTATCTGCTTTCTTCTAAAATTTCCACTTTTTATTTTTCTGCTTTAAAATACATTATCTTTTTTTATAGCTGTAGAGAGAATGGATCTTAGGTGTTTCATAAATTTTTGTCATATCCGCACTGTCTAGAAAGATTCCCAGGTTGACTCTACTGTAAACAGTAGGCAAAGATGGGTTTTAAGCTCTGTATCTGGGTTAGTGATTTATGATACAGTGTCACAGTACTTTCCCCGCTGGTGTATAGAAGCAGGAAAAAGAAATCATAGGTTGTCTTCATATTGATTGTCTTTTGTTTGAATAAATACCACAAGCGTTATTTTGACCAACAAATCTCAGTAGCAGGAGCATTTAAACACCCCAACGGCTAATGTGGCTTTAGGCCTACAGAGTCTACTTGTGCAGTGCTTGTTCTGAAATAATCCTGCCATTTGGTTTCTGAAAGGCAGGAAGGAAGAGTCGTTTTTCAGTGAGATTCTCTGAGAGATGTTATCAAATGTTACCTTCCCAGGGTTGGATGATGCCACACTGCTTCTAAACATTTCCAGAAATGCAAGGTGTATCAACTGTGTGGATTGTCACTAATTTCAAATAGTGTGCATATAGGATCTAAAAAGTTCATATACATATAAAAGCACAATACTGAAATTATAGATTATTTCAGTCCTGTGTACATTACAGTCCACTCAGGCATGATTTCAACAGCTGTTTTTAATATGTACTGCTTATATGGGACTTAGCAGGTTAAATTTAAATATCTGCATTGATTCCATAGTAAATAATACAGCCTTTATATCTGAGCTCCAGAGAAGTCTCTCACTACACTGTTGCGCTTGTCCTGCCAACAAGTTCCTTCATTCTTTCTCTGTCTTTTTTACACAAAAGCAAATAGGTACTTTGAACCTGCAAGATGAAACTGCCCAGCATCCCACCTTGCACTGCTCAAATGAAGCAAGCTGGCACCAATGAGCATTTTGTTTACCCACGCAGAAAATCAACTTTGAATGGTTTCCAAAACATGCATGTACCAATTACTTCCTTGTGTGTATGAGAAGGTGAAATATTTACAAAATATATTTGAAGTATACACAACCGTGCACGAGCACATGTGAACACTGTGACACAGCAAAGATGACCTTGTGTCTTTTAGTGTCTTTTATATTAGAAAATGCTTTCATGTATTGATTAGGTAATGCTAAACAGGGAGTTGCAGGTGAGAAATTTTTTGAAATTGCCTAATCAGTAAGGACCAAATTGTGCCTTTAGGCCAAATGTTGCAGTAGAGCTTAGGAGTCACAACTGAGACCTGATTTTTAAAAGAAGCTCAGTTCCCATCTATAACCTAATACAAGCAACTGGAGTGTCAAAATACTGTTGCATATTTGAAAATCTGATCCATGCCTAATAGCATCTTGAAAAATCTGACCCAAATGTGGGTACTAGACACCCTAGCTAGCTGTCTAGCTCTTTTCCTGGTAAAAAAATTAATTTTCTATTAATTAACTTTCCAGCCACCAAAACAATATACTCAGAGCACTGGGCTATCAACATTAAATAATATTATCTTAATAAAAATTAATTGTTAGAGCCCTATAAATTATTTTTTTGTTATTCCACAAAATTCATCAATCACATTTTGTTATTCCACAAAATATCATCTTTATTCCCAGTGTAGGCTGTTGCTTATTTTATTTTACTATATTTATTTTCTAATAAGGCAAATTATCTTTTGTGAATAATTATATATAATATATATACACACATACTTGTGTGCTAGTGGTGTGTTATCAGTGTTTATTTTGCCAAATATAAACAGCAAGGTTTGTTAACTCGTTCATGCAATTTTATAGAGAGAGTGGTACAGCACAGAAACACATTTTTAGAAAGGGATGTAGCCATTATAATCAGAGTTTTTGTGTTGTTTGAACACAGTTTCTTCCTCATATTCCATTTCTGTGTAATCAAATAGAGGGCACCCACAATTCACAAGTGGAAGAAGAGAAGAAACTGCTACGATTTGCTTAATTATAGCATTAGGGTTGATGATAGCATTAAGCAAATGGCAGCAGAGTTAATCAACACTATTTTTCTGGTAGCTGGTCTAGTAAATGGGTAACTTTGAGATATTTCTCACTTAGTTATGAATTAAGTAGATATTATTTACATGTTAGCTGCCCAAGCCTCTTGAAAGGCAAGAAGCGAGACCAGGGCAATGAGCAGTGGGAGGACAGAGCCTCAGGTTCCCCTGCTGCTGGGGCAGCCTGGAAGGGGAAGCGCTGGGCTGCATCACCCAAGGGAGATGCTCTATGCTGACAGGCAGGTTTTCTGGGTAAGAAAACATTGGTCTGAATTGCTGTGTCACCACTGCAATTGCTGGGGTTTGTTACTTGTCATGCTTTTCCACTAAACAAGTGGCTCTCAATGTCAGTCGTGGCAATTAGTTATATCTTGTGGTGGATAAAAAGAATTTTGAAGCATTCATTCAGCATTTTCTTCTATTCTGTTTTATCCCCTAGCTTTCAAATTCCCCTTTTCCTGTGTCTTAGAAGCTTTATTGAATGGTACTCAAATAAGTTAATAGTATGCAATTCGTCCTGCATTACAGAAATACTCATTTATATATTGCCCTCACTTCCTATCCTAGTGGAAGATAAGCAATTTTAGGAATTAAAAAAAAGGTGGTTTACTGTGTTTTTTACTTACCTTATGCCCATGGTTTTAGTTCATTTCTAATACAGTTAGCCCTTGAAATAAAAGGCATGTTCAGTTCAGTAATTCTTTTTCTTACTACATCTACTTTTCTTACAAAAATTATACAGAAACACAGTATGGACAAGCACTTAGCAAAAATGCAAGTTTCTTTGTAAATCTGGCATAAATCTCAGGCAGGAGAGGAAGGGGTTCTGTAATTCTGAGAAGAGTTCACCCATCAAAAACATCTCAGTAGTTGTAGTGGTGTTTTTTGATTGGCAATATAGTCTGTATAGTAAATTCCTCTTATTTGAGGCATAATCCAGATTAGGATTTTCTTGTCCTTATTTAAAGCAAAACCTATTCTGCCTGCTGTTCTTACACTTCATCCCATCCAGTTCTTTCTGGATTCTGCAGTTTTCTAATCTTTATTTATCTGGTTTGGATTTGGGAACCTCTTAGCTTTATAAAAACACAAATGTCACAGCAATTGCTGTTTTTCAAGTACCTGTTGATAGTTTCCTCTCTGATGTGCTTTAACAACATCTTAATGTGTGCATTTGCTGCTGCATACTCCCTGCTGCTTCATTCAATATAATAATTTCTTCCTTTGTGCTGCCTGAATTTTCTGAAGTTAAGAAATACTTGATTTGAGAGCCCTGGATGTCTACTGCTTCTTAGTCATGTTACATACAAAACACCAGCCTTTAACTTTTCCTCAGTCCAGGTGCTTTCTAGTCTTTAGCTAGGTGTCACCCTTTGTGGTGTGTTCTAAACATGTGGCTGAATGTTTGTTTACTGCATTTGAGATGAAACTTAAATTTTAAATGAGATAGATTGTAACCTGAATTTCTGTCTGGATGTTGCAGTGTTTTTCTTGGATGAGAATTCTAGTTTTCTTCCATTTCTGCACAATGATATAATCAATCAGCTGATTAGAAGTGTTACAATTCTATTTTACCATCCTGTAGTGGTGAAAGAAAGCATTTGCAAGGACAGATCAAGAATCTCCAAGCAAAGCTCACTGAGTCCATGTCCTCATCTGTTGACCTCTTTCTCTTCGTAGCACTGATCAGTAACAACTTTTCTCTCTGGCAGACTGAAATTTCATGTTCTCAGCAGCACATCGGATCAGCAAGTCTTGGGTTTGTCCGTTCAGCTCTCCAGTTTGACCAGCCTGAGTTCCCTGTTTTTTGCAGGGTATTTAGAATCAAATCCTGCTTGCTTTTAAATGACATCTCTTTCAAATTACCCCGTTTAATTTCATGTTTTGTGTAAGTACTGATATTTATGTGTGTTACATACACAGAGGAAATGTGTATACATTCCCTCTGGATATTACTTGTGCAGAATGTAATTGTAAATTCTCCTGGGTGTCTACAAAGCCACATTAAAAAAAAACAAACAAAAAAACAAACAAACAAAAAAAAAAACCCAACCAAAAAACCCCTAATAATTTAACACAAAAAAAATAGGGGTTTTTCTTGGTTTAGGAAGAATGTTCAAAGTCTTTGTGACTAGCTTATAGTTTCATATTGTCTGTGAAATTATTTCTTTATTTCTGGATTGTCACAGAGAATCTGCATTTCTTTAAATTATAGTGGTTCTTGTTGACATTGCCCTCTCTTACTAGTGAGGGTTTGGTTTATCAGCAATAAGTTAGCCTGCTCTGAACTCACTTCTGTATCTGTCAGTCTGTAGTTACTGAAAGGACTTCTCTTTTATTTCTCCTCCTCTCTTCCCCTCGGCTAGTTCAGCGTTTTCAACCATCTTCCTTATTTTCAAGGGCTTACGCCTGAGGGATTAAGATCTACATTCGTTTAATACCAGGAATAATTTGGAAGTTCCAGACTGCAAGGCTGAAACTTGAAGAAGGATCTTTGTGGAGCTTAATATTTTCCTGAGCAATCTGCGAGCTGAATCGTTGTCTAATTAAATAGCACAGATTTAGTGAGGTTGCATTTAAACATTAGCAGACCCTAGAATGGGCAAAGCTGAAATGAGTTTGACTCTTTTCTGTAAACGGAAAGTTAAATTACCATAGTAATTTGATTAAATCATTTTTAAATCTTTCAAGCTAAATCGCCATTTTTAAAAGAACAGTTTGAAGTCTTAATCACTGTTCGGAAGTGCCTCTCTCTCTCTCTCTGTTGTCTTCCTTACCCTGTTTCCTGTGACAAAACATGTGTCCAAAGGCACCACTTCTTAAACTGCTCCAGGAACCACTGTTTGGCAGCAGAATACTTGCATTAGGCCAGCGGAGAGCTGGTTGGTCACATTCTTCCCAGCTGCTAAATTGATTTCAAAGACAGCAGCAAATACATTAAATGCTTTACTGCTATTACTTTTCCATGTAAGCAATTGCTCTGTTTACTGGAGAGATGGTATACAATCTACAGCTCCTGCAAGGAGAGGATAAGATCCCTCAGTTTAAGATGTCCACAAAAAGAGTTTGAGACAATGGGGTGTGATGGAAGGAAGGTTTTGATTCACCTTCTAATATTTTCTTCTCTGGGGGTGTTTTCTTCCTTTTCCCTCCTCACTCAGTTTTTGTGTAAGGTGGATGAAGAGCATATATATTCCTATTGCTGCAGGCCAAATTCCTAACCAAACTGCAGGGCTAAAGATCTCAGACAAGCTTCATCTCTGTGTAAAAATATGTATTAGTCTGTACTACATATATTTGCAAACTCCAACATGGTTGCAGTTAAAAATCCTGGTCCTAGGAAGATTCAGACTAGATTTGTACAGGATTAGAAATGAAACACAGTCAGGTTCTTCAGAAAGGTCTGTCTCTTTACACGATGGTGTAAAAAAAGTTCACAACAGTCTTTGACTTGCCCAGCATTTGTGTCTGTTTGATTCCCCAGCAAATCTGGCCCTAGCGCTGTGGGTCTGGGGAAAGGAGGGAAAAATGTATATTTCTGCAAAAATTGCTGATTGTTTTTGGAAAAAACACTTGGAGTAGCACGTCATGTGTTCACTAGTGGTGAATATCCAAGGGCTTGGTAAAGAGTCAGAGTGCACAGATGACAATTTTTTGGAGTTTGGATTCCAATTTAAGCCTAGTGGTTGGACACAATGCTTAAGACATCAGTCATGTTTGTACATGTGTCTTGCCATGTCTGCATCGATTACATCTGTTTGTAGGACACAGAATTCAGGGATTTTTTTTTCTCTTACTGACACTGAATTACTTAGTAATTTTGCCATATTATAAAACTATAAAAAATGTATGGATTTGGGGAATGGTCTCACATTAATTAGAACTAAATTTTGCTAGAGGTAATATTTCCCTGTCATTGTTTCTAAAATATTGCAGCCTTCTTTTTCCCTAAGAGAGATATTTTTGTCTTCATGTGCTTTCAGCAGAGTGCACCTTGATGTGCAGTATCACATCCCTGCAGTTTATGTCTTAACTGCATGCTTCTTAGAGCATGTATTCGCTAAGACTCAGAATTATTAAACATTTAAAATTCCCATAGGACTCCATTATGTGTAATTAACAGATAAACTGTCATCAGAATCAATAAAACGTGCTAAATGATCCAAACTTGTATATAATTAAGTGTCTGTTTTAGAGCAGGAGCTGTACCTTTTTTTTTTCTTCTTCTTTCTTTTTTCTTTTTTTTTTTTTCCTTTTTTTTCCCCTCCAGTTTGCACATTTGTTTTGAAAATAGAAGCTGGAACATTTTTGTTAACCTGTTACTTACTGGTTTGTGTTTCTGTTTACATATTTGTGTTTGAAAAGAAAGAGGTGTTTACTATATGGCCTAATTATCTGAGGAAATAGTTATCCTTTTAGGAAATGAATCTTAGACGCATCTTAATTCTCTGAATGCAGTTCAGATATTTCAAGCACGTGCAAAAATTGATGTTGTTATGAACCAAGTAAAACATGAGGTTTTGTCAGAATACTGATCCAGAGCAAACAATGACAGAAATGGGTTCATCACCATCCAGCTCCTCCCTCAGTCATTGTTCTGTCTGGGAACAGGAGCTTTATTCCAAAACCAAAAATTAAAAAATAAGGCAGCATTGTACTGACTAGAATTTTCAAGGATATACTTCAATAATGCTATGTCCCTGTTTAACACTGAGCTAAGTTTGTAGCCTATCCATAATACTTCTTACCCTCTTTTAGTCATTACATGTTCATATGGTGTTTTATTGGCTCTGTAAGTCTGTCAACCCTCCAAATTTTTTAGCTGATACCGGCTCTTTGGTGGCCTCTTTCAAAACTTACTTGCATTCACCTTTCTTTGGACCACATCAGGGTTTTTTTGGCATTTATGACTACATAAAAGTCAGAGAATTAGGGCTGCTTGTCCAAAGTCATCTCAGCATGGTCCACTAACTGCATGTTCTCGGGACATCTTCCTTTTCTGTAACTGTGCTATTGAGGGTTTTACAGTTATTTCAGTTAGATCTTTTCTTTATTTCACACTTCCATTACTTTAATCTTTCCGGGTCACGTAGCAGTTTAGTTTAGTTCCTTGTGTGTGTTGTATCTAGGCTTGTCACTCAATACTTACACCACCAAAACATCTCACCTGGAAAGGTACAGGCTGAGGTGCTTGCTCTGAGTGATTTATAAAAAATGCAAAGCCCCAACAATAACAAGATAAATTACCCTCTGAGTGGGTGAGAGAGAAGGATTACATCTTGTAGGAGATATTAGCTCCACTGAATAAAAGCTGTTCAGAACATAGTAAGTGTTGCCTGTCTGGATGTGCCAGAGGGAGACAAAAAAAAAGCTAAACCTCTCTGGAAATCACATGGAACCCATGTTTCCCTCTTGTCAGTGCAGTGGTCCTAATCCCATGATCAGGGTCTGTACAGTGGGTAGTGACCGTGGCTTCCAACCCCACAGCCTTGGAGCCTGACACAGAATTCTGCTGAGTTTGCCATAGTAGGGCAGGTGTTGTTGCTTTCCTGACAAAACACTTGATTTGGCACAACCTTTTCTTGAAAGCAGTGATTTTAAGAGATGGTTTGTGGAGCAGCTATGGTGACTGTTACACTTGTTTGAGAAGCATGAGAAGGATGATTACTGACACAAGAGTTAATTACACATTTGTAGTTCCACAGCAGTTCCACGTATTTTTCTGAAGGTCAGTATAGAAATTAGTGGGTAATTACCTTCCTTCTTGTTGAAAGATGTTGAAGAGAACCAATAAAAGTGTTGTGCAGCCATGGTGTTGTCTGACTTGTGGCACAGCATTCTGAAACCTCCTGTTGCTCCTTTGTTTTGCAGACTCAATGCACATAGAGGATGTCGAAGCAGTGCAGAAACTTCAGGATGTCTTACATGAAGCTCTGCAGGATTATGAGGCTGGACAACACATGGAAGACCCACGTCGTGCAGGCAAGATGTTGATGACTCTCCCACTTCTGAGGCAAACCTCCACCAAGGCTGTGCAGCATTTCTACAACATCAAACTGGAAGGCAAAGTCCCCATGCACAAACTTTTTTTGGAAATGCTGGAGGCCAAGGTCTGACTAAAGCATCATGGGCTTCCCCATCATGCACGTTTTAAAAAAAAAAAAAAAAAGGAATCAAAAAAAAAAAAAAAAAAAAAAAAAAAAAAAAGAGAGAGAAAGAAAAAAAAAGGGAAATTAAACAGGATAATAATGGCAAAGAAGCTTAGTGTTTAATTAAGGAAAAAATGACTGCACTGATATTTAGCAGCAAGACTGTGAAGCAGCTTTCAACTTTTTCTCTGTGTCTTTCTGATGCAGTTTTTCTTTTCCTTTTCTCTCTTTTCCTTTTCTGTTCTTTCCTTTTTCCTTTTCTCCTTTTCCTTTGCTGCTGAACTTTTTCAAAGAGGTCTCTAATTGAAGAGAGATGGAAGCCAGGCCTGCCAAAGGATGGAAATCCATAATATGGATGCCAGTGAACTTATTATGAACCATAATGTCCCCAGTGACAAAGGAATCAAAGAGAGAACCACGGTACCTAGCAGTACAGTACAACATGATGAACTGACTGAATGCAGTATTAGATTTCATAGGAGCAGTCTCTAATTAAGCGACTAAGCGACGATGCATCGGCTGCTTCTTATCATTGCATTTTCCATCTAGATCAGTTACAGCCATTTGATTCCTTAATTGTTTTTTCAAGTCTTCCAGATACTTCTTAGGTTAGCTACAATGTAACTTTTTCAGGGAATAGTTTAAGCTTTATTCATTCATGCAATACTAAAGAGAAAGAAATACTGCATTTTTGTGCTGGCTTGAACAATGATGAACAATAATGAAGGACAAATGAATCCTGAAGGAAGATTTTTTTAAATGTTTTGTTTCTTCTTACTAACGGAGATTTTTTTGTACCAGCTTTACCAGTTTTCAGCCATTTATTAATGTGGGAATTTATCTTACTAAAGCAATAGTTGAAGGGAAGGTGCATATTATCACGGATGCAATTTATGTTGTGTGCCAGTCTGGTCCAAAACATCCAGTTTCTTAACATGAGCTCCAGTTTATAACTAAATGTTCACTGACTCAAAGGATTAGATTACACCTACAGTATATCCGAGTAGTCTAACTTATAAGTACTCCATGTCAAATACCAATCTGTATCTGTAATGGTGTTAGGAGACAGCGACTGTGCAAAGGTGCAGTCGCCACATGATTTCTAACTGCTTCAGTTGCAAATGAACGAGATACTGCCTGTTTGCAAAATTATAACTTCACATGCAGAAAACTCTATGAACCAATAGTAGCTTAGAGGCAATAAGGCAAATGCCAACATTTGCGAAATTAAGAAATCAGAGTAGTAGACTTCTGACCAAATTAAAGAATTTAACACTTCCTATACCTTATTTATTGATTTAGATTTTATTTTGTAAATGGCAATCTTTAACAAGTAGCTAAACCAGTATATGTGCTTTTCAACCAGTATTGTCACAGCATGAAAGTCAGTCAGTTTCAAGACTGTTACGAGGTGTAATCTAATGTATAAACCGATTAGATGCCCCCAGAAAACTACAGTCGCTAAATAACCAATAAACAATAACCTCCATCAAATGCTATACCAATGTACCAGTGTTAGTAGCTGCTCCCTGTACTATGTGAACATCCTTATTCTATGTACACAGATGTAATTAAAATTGTAATCCTAACAAACAAAAGAAATGTAGTTCAGCTTTTCAGTGTTTCATGTTTGCTGTGCTTTTCTGAATTTTTATGTTGCATTCAAAGACTGTTGTCTTGTTCTTCTTGTGGTGTTTGGATTCTTGTGGTGTGTGCTTATAGACACAGGGTAGAATTAGAGACAATATTGGATGTACAATTCCTCAGGAGATTACAGTAGTATATTCTATTCCTTACCGGTAATAAGGTTCTTCCTAGTAATAATTAAGAGATTGAAACTCCAAACAAATACTTGTTATGAACAGATACACATTGAAATCGTAATATTTTCAAACAAGGGATAATTTCTGTAACAGTTTATTATAGAATAACAATGTATAGCTTAGAAATAAAACTTTGAATATTTCAAGATTATAGATAAGTCTAATTTTTAAACGCTGTAAATATAGCTTTTATTCAATCATCTCTCAGATGTTGTTATTAACTCGCTCTGTGTTGTTGCAAAACTTTTTTGGTGCGGACAAGTTTCCAAAACTATTGCTATGTTGTGTGCTTTAAACAAAATAACAATGGGCTGATGTTCCATCGGCCTTGTGCTAGGAAAAAAAAAAAAACTGTGTATCTATCATTAGCTATATGGGACTATATTGTAGATTGTGTTTTCTCAGTAGAGAAGTGACTGTAGTGTGATTCTAGGTAAATCATCATTAGCAATTCATTCAGGTGGTCAATAACTTGAAATTTATAGCTGTGATAGGAGTTCAGAAATTGGCACATCCCTTTTGAAAAATGTCAAAAAAAAAAAAAAAATACAACTCCTGGGAAAAAGGTGCTGATTCTATAAGATTATTTATATATGTAAGAGTGCAAAAAAAAAAAAAAGTTTATTTTCCAGAAAATTTGTGCAGGGTTTAAGTTGCTACTGTTCAAGTACACTATATATATATAAATATATAATAGAAATATTGTTTTTGCTGTATCACATTAAAGAACTTGGGCTTCAGGGTCAAAAGCCAATCGACTAGAAGTATACAAGAACACACAAAAAATGTAGATGTGTTAAAGGCACATGGTGCAAATCTTAAGTTTTCATTTTCCGTAATTTTTTGGAGCTGCAAAAGATCAAGTATTTCAAGACTGTAAAAGCATTACCTGAAACATAGCTAAAAGAACTGCACGGGCTTTATAATGTTGTTCATCTGAAACCTTGCTGGAGAGAGTTCTTTCAAGACCACTTACTTAATGTGAAGTGTTGGGAAAATTTCAAAAGGTGTATGTTTTAGCCATAACAATTTAATTTCTATTTTTGCTTCATTTTTTAATTTTTTTCTTATTTAAAGCAATATGATTGTGTAACTCCCAGAAGTTACACATTTGTTTCAATCAGATCAGATTGTTGTATTTATTCCACTATTTTGCATTTAAATGATAACATAAAAAAGATATAAAAAATTAAAACTGCTATTTTTCTTATAGAAGAGAAAATGGGTGTTGGTGATTGTATTTTAATTATTTAAGCGTCTCTGTTTACCTGCCTAGGAAAACACTTTATGGCAGTCTTTTCGTGCAAAGATCGCAAAAGGACACAAAAAAAAATTAAACTGCTTATAATAATCCAGGAGTTGCATAATAGCCAGTAGTTAAAAAACTGAAACAAAACAACAAATAAAAACAAACATGTCTATAGCTGTAGATGGGCTTCACATCTGTATAGCAATCAACTGTATATTTTTGTGATGTGTATCATACCGTGTGCTCCAACCAATGTCCATTTGTGTAAATGTATTTATTTTATATTGTATATATTGTTAAATGCAAAAAGGAGATATGATTCTGTAACTCCAATCAGTTCAGATGTGTAACTCAAATTATTATGCCTTTCAGGATGATGGTAGAGCAATATTAAACAAGCTTCCACTTTTGATTGCTTTTATTTTATTTTTTGTGTTGTGGAATTTTTTTTAATTTTGTTCTCTTTTTCAGAGAATGAAACAGAGTAATTAGCTTTACCTTTTGTTACTTCCATTCAAAGAGGAGCCAGCATTATCCCTTCTCCCTTAAAGTACAATATGAGTGTAAATAAATTCTATATAAAGCCTTGTCAGAATGAATTCCAGTGTGGTACAAGACGTTTTGCATACTCTTAAATATGCAAAATGTCTCATAGCACATTAGAATTCAGGCTGACAGGCCTTTATATAGCACTTACTTAATCTTAAAGCATCTCCACATCAACTTGCATTACTCAAAATAATTTCCTCTCTGTCAATGTCATAAAAGAAAACTTTCCCACTATTTTAAGAGCACATTAGTATCATCTAGAAGTACTGATTTGCCTTCTCCATCAAAACTGTGTCTATCATTCATTCCCTACTGCAGGAGAGTCCTTTTATGTGTTCTGGGTAAAAAATAATAATAATAATAAAAAAAAATAATTAAAAAATCTGTATTATTTGATCCAGCTTTTCTGAATGGGAGTAAATAGCCATGAGAGCAACAAAACAGATCAGTCTTGATGAAGAGCACTGATAAATCATGGAGACCCAGGGGGGTTTAGCAGGCAGGTTGCAAACTGGCTGTAAGTGGCCTCTCAGCTTTTCACATCTGAAAGACCACAGCCCCTGTGGCAGGGGATCAGCCCCTGTGTCCCTCAGAACCTTCTGGAACCATCGCAGAAGTGATAATGTGTGCTTTTCTTGCTTTTTAGTCTATCTTGATAGGAGTTTGTTGTGTTTGCCAACATACTTCTCACCTTTGCTGCTGACCATTCTCTGGAGGTTCTGGCTGATGGTGCTGAGGCAGCTGAGCAGAACGATGATGCTCAGGGACAAGAGTTGTTGAAGCCAAGATACCAGGGCAGCTCCAAGGGCTCTCTGTGCTTTGCGGTCTTTTAGTAGCAATATGGGAGAGCACCTCTTCCCAGTGCCTCTTGGGTTTTCACTATCCTAGGGAAATAGGGAGGGGGGGTGAGTAGATTGACTGACTGGCAGAGCAATAGAAAGGTGAGTCCTGTGTGGGCTCTCCAAGGGAGGTCAGAATTGTTTTTTAAGTGGTGCTGTTGCTGTGTAGGCAGGTGCACACACACATGCAGAACTGTTTTACTTCTTCCCCCCCTTTTTTCATGTTCTTTTTTCATGTTTGAGTTGTTGCAAAGTATTTATTCGAAGGAAAACCATAACCTAAAGGGGGAAAACCTGGTGTTAGGAATTTTGACGCAAAGAGGGGGGAGGAGGGGGAGCTTGGAAGTTAAGGGTGCTGCTGTTAGTCTTCCTTAACATGTAGTTGTCTCTAAAGCAATGGTTGAAGTTTTAGAATACAATTAAAAATCTGTAATTACTGTTTCTGTACCGTTTCTCATGAGAGGACCACAAAGCACTGTGCAGTCATAAATTTAGCATCATAGATGGAACACTGAGGTGCAGCCATTTCCAGGGATGCAACTCTGCAGAGCTGCTTTTGTATTTTTTCTTTTTGACTTCTCCCTACCCTGTGTCTGCAGTAAAGCCAGGATGGGCAGAGAAATCCATTGGATGTGTTTTGTTAGGCAGAAATCTTCCGGTAAGCATTTGCAGGGATTTTTGGCTAGGAGCACAAACACTCTAAACTATGAAAATAGCTCCTAAATCTTCAAAGAAAAAAAAACAAATTAAAAAAAAAAACAAAACAGAACCAAAAAAACAACGAAAATCAAAACAAAAAACCAAAACCACAAAACAAAATTAAGAAAAACAAACAAACAAAAAAACCCAAAAAACCAACCAAACAAAAAAAAACCCAAATGAGAGGGGAGCTTGGGTCAGCGGCATTTGTAGCTCAACCAACCTGTCCTGCTGCAGCCCCAGCCTGCAGCTGCAGCAGTTTTAGCCCTCAGCTAAAACAAGGAGATGGGCAAAGCAGCAGAGCCTTCCCAGAGGGGGGAGGAGGGGGAAATCTCCTTGGTTAATGTCACGCTTTCCCTCCCCTGCTTTTCCCCCATTGAAAGAAGCCACCTGGGTGCAAGGGGTGCTGTTGGTGCCCGCCGTGCCCCTGTTGCGGGGCCAGCCGGGCTGCTGAGCACTCGGCTCTTCCCGTGCTGTCCCCCTGGCACTCCTGCCCGCTCGCAAGCTGCCCGATGCCGTCAGTGTTGATGCAAAAGGGAAAACGTGCTCCTTGCTGAGCTGGCTGCTGAATGGCATGGGGTTTCTGTCAGGCTCCGAGTTTCCTTTGGAGCTTTGCATCCCAGTAACAGTCCGACTTGAGGGAATTTCGGGCTTTTTGGTTGGTTGGTTGGCTGGGGGTTTATCACCTTGCTGAGCTCGCAGTGGGATGAAGTCTGGCCAATTAAAAGTAGTCCGGAGCAGTCCCTTCTTTCTTAGGAAAAGAAATGGCATGGAAATCAGTCAGCAGGCAGTGCTGTTACACGTGTGTTCTTAATACACAATAGCAATGCTGCTAAAATGCTAACAGAGGTTAAATATGTTAAAAAAACAAACCAGCCAAACCATCAAAACCAAAATAAAGATGGATTCTGAAATATAACAGAGATGGAAATACTGTCCTTAACAGGATAAGCCTCCATGCTGTGTATCTTTTAAGTTCTCTACAGCATCACCTGTTAATACCCTTCTGGAGAAAACAAAACAAAACAAAACCACTTGAGATTTTTTTGTGTAGAGGCTTTGTGCAGCAAACATCTTTTTTTTTTTTTTTTTTTTTTTTTGGGGGGGGGGGGGGTTTGTTTGGTTGGTTGGTTGGTTTTGTTTTGTTTTGTTTTTGGGGGGAACATTATTTGCCCTGGCTCCTATATTGAACTCAAGAATAAGCCAGCTTTCATCTGTTTTCTGAGTTGGTTTTTTTCCTACAGCCTTTGTTTATTTGCCTTAATAGCTTTTTCACTTGCACCTTTCCTTTACTTTGCATTTCATCTCTCTTGTGTAATGTAGGTCTCTGATTTCACATGGCACTTTGCTAATTACTGTAGCCTTCGTTATACAGCCTGCCTGCTGTAGCTGCCTCACACAGAGTGTGTTTTTCCTGTCTGAAAAGGTGCTGATTCTCTGTGTGTGTGTGTAGGTTGTTTCTTAACAGATAGAGCAGAAACTTCCTCCTTATGATAGCTATTAAAGAAGAAAAAAACAACTATAGAAAAGAATATGAGTGTATTTATCTTCTTTTATTCACAAGTATTTGAAAGTGTTTGCCTTGCCACATCCTGGCCATGCAATTGTTAACATTTTGATAAGAGTAAAGGCTGCTTTTTCTTAGTGTTCTGATTCCCAAGCCTGGCTCCTTACAATCTCCATTAGTATAAAAAAGCAAGTGGCGGTAGATTGATTACACATAGGCTCTTGTTATTAAGCAGAACAGAAAAGAAAGGAATTTCAAAATATAATCCTTCGTTCCTTGGAGTATTTGTCTTGTTCTCCATGAAGTTAAAGGTCTGAAATAATGTGCCCATCAGGAGCTCAATGTTGCATGTCCATGCCAGTTGGTCCAAGGGCTTGTTATGATGGTAATGACCTGCTGAAACGTGAGCTTTGATGGCAACAATACAATTGCTACCAGCTCACCCGCTGGGAGAAATATTTTATTATTGTCAAATGCCCTCCGCAGAGATTTGTTTTGCCTGTTCCTGTTTAAATTAAATTCAGAGCAGAACTGCATTATTATTTCTCTAGAGTATATTTGAAATAAACAACTAGTCTCCAAATTTAGGATTCCTGGCTAGTTCAAATTTTCTTATTAGCAGAAAAATTACAATAGGTGACAACATAGCTGCAGGAATATTATTATGGCAGCCATACAAGAGATTTACACACTGAGAGCATGGCCTAAAAGCACAAAACCTCCCTTCTAGTTTACAAAATGCCAGCCAGATTAATAATTAACTGTTCCATAAATTCTCCAGCCCTCAAGAATGATGTCAATGCTCTTCTGTGTCACTCTAGAGGAATTTTGTCATAAGACTAAGTGGTGTTCTTTATAAAGAGCGTTACTTCTATGTAGAAAGAGGCCCAAGAAAACGGCCCTTGCTGCTCCATATTACAGCAGCTCAGCAAACAAGTGACAGCAGGACTTCAGAGTCATTTACTGCTGCTTTCTCAAGGCAAAACTATCTTCTTATGCCTGTGAAACAGAGCAAATTTTGTTCCACATTAAATGGGCCAGATTATCTCTTCCACAAGCTAAAGAGACAACACTAAATCCCAGCTCATGTAATTTCCTTCAAAATTGTTCTGCTCAGGCTGGTGTTCCCAGGAGCGCCACCAGCAGTATTATCTAGCAATTCAGCTGTACTTAAATTGGCAGATGTTGGAGATTTAAGACAGTCTCGAAGCCTTAACACAAATCCTCCACTTCTGCACTGCCTCATGGCCTCTCCTTGCTCCTCAGTGGATGCCACTGTTGCTGCCCACTGCTGAGCAGCTGATCCCGTGGAGTGGCTGTGACTTCCATGTTCAATCCTGGAGCCGGGATGGGGTCAGGCAGCATGCTCTGGGTTTGCATCCTCTGTCTTGCTGTAACCCTGTGTTTCTCATTCATAGAACCATAAAAATATAGATTGCTGTGGGTTGGAAAGGACCTTAAATATCACCTAGTTCCAACCATTCTGACACAGGCAGGACACCTCCCACTAAACCAGGCTGCTCAGAGTCCACCCAACCCGGCCTTGAACACATTCACAGCTTCCCCTGGGCAACCTGTGCCAGTGTCTCACCATCCTCACACTAGGGGATTTCTTCCTAATTCCTAACCTAAATCTACCCTCTTCCAGTTTAAAGCCATTACCCCTTGTCCTGTCATTATATGCCTATATATATAAAGTCCCCCCCAGCTTTCCTGTAGCGCCTTCAGTTACTGGACGGCCTCTATAAGGTCTCCCCAGAACCTTCTCCAGGCTCAACAATTCCAACTCTCTCAGCCTGTTTTCACAGGAGAGGTGCTCCTTGAGTGCTTGTGCCAGTGAAAAGCTGTTCCATTTCAAGATTGGGTGATTACCCTGCTTTGCTGAAAGATGCTTTACCCAGAGAGGCACTTGGCTAGAGCAGGACAGACATCTTAGCATGGGCAAGGTGCCACCTGTAAACTAATGGTGTGAGGCAGGTTATCTGCCCCACATCAACATGTCAGACACTATTTGAGGGGCTACCAGACTCCTGAAGGGAGAGGACTGTATCGCGGGGGCCAAGGACTGCTATGTACCCTTCCCTTCTAGCCATCTGCTTTTGACTGCACCTCCCAGCCCTCCACCCCCCCCTGCTCTGAGCTGCAGACAGGAGCTGGTGTGGCTGAGGATGGAGCCTTCACACCAGCTCCTTGCAGGGAAGAGACTGGCAAGGTTTGCACAGTAGACACCATGGCCTGGCTGGGTGCTGGGGACCTGCTGCAAGAGCCACTCAGTGCCCTTTTTACATAGAGAATTGGAGGGCAAATGGCAAGTGAAAGTGGTTAAAAGAAAAAAAGATATTTTTAATTACAAGTGCTTTACGAATCGCACTCCTAACACTCTCCAGTTCAATCTACCATGCTGGAGCTGATTTCACAGCTTCATGGGGAATGTCCACAAGGTGAGGGACTGGCAGTGAGAGGAAGTCAATAAGGGCACGATTCTCATACCAGGCTTGAGGGAGTCACAGAAGTGCCAGTATTACTTGCCAGAGGTTTACTTGAAGTCTATAGGGCTCCTCAATGGCATTGAATAGAAAAACTCCATAACATCCTCATTAGTTTCCTTCTTCACTGTTCCCCTGGTTCCCCCATTTATATGTAAAAAAAAGACAAACCAAAAAACCAAAAAACCAAACAAACCAAAAAACCCCAAAACCTGGATCTGAATCCCAGTGAACTTCTCTGTAGTCTGACACTGAATTTCTTGTCTTCACCCAAGACTGCAAGCTTACAGCTCCATGGACTTGCCACATACACAGGTCTCTCCTTGTCCACAGCTGAAACTCCACTCAATGTTTTGTCCTTTCCTACATAACAAAAACATCTTAATGAATCAGATCTCTACAGCCCACTGTGACTGAGCTGTACAGCTTAGTGGATTGGTATAAATTCCTCAAGCAGGAGCTGAATCACAGATTACACCCATGGTTTCCACCTCAGTTAATTCGTAGCAGGTTGGTCCCACTCTGCCGTGAAGCCTTGGCATAATCATACAGCAGTTTTCCATCATTACAAAGGAAGTGGTAAGAAGTGGGATTCCCCCACACTCAGCCTTTTCACTTCTTCCCCTCCAGGCTCCTCCTCTCTGCAGGGCCAGCCCTGTTACTAATGGGGGGCCCAAACACTGGATTTAAGGAAGAGGGAGAGTGATAATTCCAGAAAGTGTTTTCACCACTCTGCTGCCCCAGTACAGCTTTTGACTCACAATTCTGTGCTCAGAGCTCTAGCTCACACCATTGTTTTAGTCTGAAAATACCTACAGGAGCAACATGAAGTTACTTGGGTCCGGCCCTAGGGATGCTGTGGAACAGAGGTTACCCATGTTGGTTGACTCTAATACAGTTGGACAACTAATACAGTTGGACTAGAGTTGGTTGACTCTAATACAGTTGGACTACAGTCCAACTGTAGTTGGACTACAGTTGGACTCTAATACTAGTTGGACTAGCCCTTTTTGTCTGGCTCTCACTGCAGTCTCCATATGACCTCCTCACCACCATCTCTCTCTTTGAACAGCCTCTTTCCCAAAAAGGATGGGACTGTCCCATCTCCCCATCCCATGCTGTTGTGCTTTAAAGACACATTTTTTTTTTCCCCCATTCCCAGATGACCGGCTCAGTGTCATCTTAACCAGATGAGTAGGATCAGCCATGTTCTGGACCATCTTGGGTTGGTTCCTTTACGCTGGGCATGGTGCCCTAAAAGCGCAACATGAGCCTTGTACAAGAGCAGCTTCTTCTGCAGAGTTTAAATCTGCAGAGTGCAACATGACTGGCTTACAGCAACCCCAGCAGCCTGGCCATAAATGTTCTCTAATGAACAGAAATGAGGTGAAGGTCTGCAAATCCACAGTAGCAAGTTTCTGTCTTGCTTCAGTTTGGTTATGTGAATTTGGACATCCATTTATTTGCTCTTTTCCACCTCTAGGGTGGTAATAAGCTACCCTACATACCCATGTATGGACTGACACCCATGTAGGACTGATAATGTCTATGAATTCCACTCCTTACAGATGGATAGAATAAACATCTGGGGGAGTGAACAGGTCACTTCTTGAGACCAGTTCCACACAATGCAAGGCAACAGTGAAGGATGCAGATGACTACAGCAATGCGCTGGTTTTACTTTCATCTCAAATTGGAGTAAAATAAAGTTCTTCAATTTCTTTCCGTGACTCTTTGTCCTCTTCTCCTATTTATTGCTCACTCTACAACTACAGCAACAACAAAAAAATGTCTTTGCTATGTTTGAGATTGTGGTACATTGATGGATTTCAAGCAAATTGTTAAGATGGGCCTTGATAATACTGTAAGATGTAAATGTGCCTATACTTGCAGTTTATGATGTTTTACACAGTTCCTACACTGATTCCCTTGCTCCTTTGTCACCTCGACACAGAGAGCCACTCAAAAGGTGACCATGACAAAAGTGTACAATGGAGAGGGGGATCCCTTCCCCCCTCCTTACCTTGCTCCTTTACATTGACCAAATGTCTTTCTAAATGACTTGCTGAGCCAGGCTATTCTTATATCTTACATATAAATGGACTCTGTCTTACAACCAGAAGATTCAGGAAAAAAAAATCAGTTCCCAATGTGAAAAGATTAAGGTCAGACACTTTACACTACAAAACCTTTTCACAAGAGCTGCATAACAAAAGGACCTGCAAGCCTATCTGCAACATGGTTTATAGCTCCCAGAAAAACAAGAGAGTCTACGATATCCTTTTAGGACTGTTCCACTTTATAGACTTAGAACAGAAACAGCTGGGGAGAAGATGGTGATACTAAACAGGAAAAAAAGCTGACTTGTCTCCCTAGTTCCTTTTACTTACTGCTATATTTTTACTGGGGAGAGCATCTGAAGAATAGTTGAGCATGCAGGGTTCACAGAAAATGGATCATGTCTGGATGACATTGGGTCACAATGCAGTGAATGCAATGGTACCTGGTAACCAAATCCCTACAACAGGTGGCTCTGGACCTTCATTCCTCTTTGGTTACTCTGTCAGTGTCTAAAAGCAGGTGACAGAAGCTATGTGACTAAATACCTGTGAAGAGCAACATGCTCCTTGGGCTGAAGCAGTTTAGAAGTGCCACTCGTGAAGTCAAATGATCTTAACAAATATTCCAACGTAAAGATAAATTATTTTTCTGTTTGGCACTGTGGCCCAGCCAAACTGCACTTCCTTCACTACACTTCATTTTGTCAGAGCAATGAGTAGCATCAGAAAGGGGTTACCAAATGCATACAAAATCAATTCAAAATGTACAGACCATGCTAACAGCAATGGGGGTCTAGAGCAGAGGTTAGTTAATATAAACAGAGTAGCCAGAAGGGATAGCAAAGAGTAGTTATCAAACACACCCATGGATGTGGAAGAATCTGAAGAAGGTCGTGTTCCTGTTAGAAGAGAAAGGTAGAAGGGAAAGAGACTTGTGTATGAAAGAAAATGAATCTATATGGGGAGAGAGCCAAATATGTACAGAAATAATATACATAGGAATGGAGTACACACCAGGTAAGAGGATAAAAACTCCAGCTTGCCTCTCTGTTATGTTCATTTCTTAACAGCCTACACATCTTGGAGTCAACGCAACAACAACAACAGTAATAATAATTATTATGTTGGTGCAGAACATGAATTGGGCCCACAAGGCTAAGGAGGTAGCAGGCAGACACTGGGATAAAGAGGCATCTTAACAGAAAGATCAGAACATTTCTCTTTGATTATGTGATCAAAACAGAGTGTTAGGTCTACCCTATATTCTATTTAAGTGGCAGAACAAGTCAGGGGGTGTGGGGATCTGTAGTGTCCTGGTCCTGTTTCCCCACTTTGCCACTGCATTGACACAAGGGTGGTTGGGGCTGAGCTCCCCTCTGGAACTGACGGGGTTGTTGGCACCTCTGCTTACACCTGCACCCAGCTCAAGGCTTCCAGATGCTTTTGCCTAATTTGCTCTCAATTGGCATGTGTTTAAGTGGTGCCCTGGGACAATTAAGCCTCTGGAAGAGGAGGTTCTGACCCCTCTTTATTTAAAGCAGGAAGAGACAAGCCAATCTCCAGATTTGGTTTACAGCCTGAGTACAAGATCTAGCCTGGGGTGAAGCAGTTTTTTTCCTTGTCCAGCCCTGCCAGGAACTATCCTAGAGGGACACTGGTGTAATAGGAGCTGCTGCAAATCCATCAGGTTGGTGGTTTGTTTTACTATGATTAAAAGCCTGCGTATCCTGAAGCCTGTGTGGATTATCACTGATTGGACCAAGTGGGTGATGAAGCACTTTATCAACGTGTACAATGAAACCATCTCTGACCTGAAGTCTACAGAAACTATAGAAGGTAAAACATAATTAAAAAAAAACAACATAGGGGGTGGGTAGAAATAACAGCAAGAGGATCGTGATCAGGTCACTATGTACCAAGTGCTTAATCAAGTGTGGGGCCTCTATAAGCAATAAAGTTCCCTCCTGGTCAGTGTACAAATGCTCTGTGCACGTTGGCAGCTGCAGCTGAACTATGTGTGGGCAGGCTGAATGTCCATGTCCCACTTTCTATATGAGAAGCTATTTCTGGAAGCTAATTACCCCTGTTTAGGGAGTCGGGTTAATATATATTTGTGGCGTGTAGGGTTCAAAAGCAGAAGGCCTCAGCTTGCTGGAAATCAATTTTAATATCCCTATGGCTCTGGTAGCTTAAGTGTCAATATAATATATACATGCCTTACAGAGGCTTCCCTTTTACAATTAAGCCACTTGATTTACTGCAGGCATGACATTTGAACTGAAAGAGCTAGGGAGGGGTTTTATTTTCAGGGAAAACGAAAGAACCAAGGATACTATTCATCAATTACTCCTAAACATAACTGCTGATTTCTCTTGAGTTATCATATGAATACTTATCAAATTGTGTGTATATATTTGAGCCTCAAAACGGGATAGAAAGCCTGGCTTGGAATGGAGAATATTTTTGCTAGTTTGAAGTTTTCTCTGCGTTTTACACTTCCAGTGTTATTACAGTGCAAAACTTGCTGATGCCTCCTCTGAACCCCAAGACCAGGAGGAGAGAGACCCGAGGGGTCGAGAATCGGCAGCTGTCGCGACAGAGCCGAGAGGCGGCTGTGACCTGGGGGCGGGTGGGGGCAACCGCGGGAGATGTAAAGGCGGGAAAAGATACCGGAGCTTCTCTCGGTACGGGGAGAGAGACAGCAGCAGCAGTGAACGCTGTGCCTTTACAGAAAAGAAAAAAAAGTAAAAAGAAAAAAAAAAAAAAAAAAGAGAGAGAGATGGGTTCTATGAGCATCATCCCTCAAAACTAAAGAGATGAATCTTTGCACTGGGATGAGGCATATGAAAAAAAGATAAGAAAAGGTCTACCTCCATACTTTTTTTCCAAAAAGCTCCCTCCTTTTTTTGCCAAGCATAGGGAAAGAACAAAAAAATGCCATACTTTAGCCAAGGGACCCAGTTTTTTCTTGCAATGAAGTTACTTGCCGCACACAAATGGGCAGCATGTACCACCTCTTCCATCTCTCTTGGAAAAATGTATATACCAAATAACAACCAGAGACCAAACTGTTTCATGTTACATGAAGGAAGAGCACAAGACTTGATGCTGATTCTAAGGAGAGCCCAAGGTCACCCACTGAGGACAGACAATAGGCCCTCTAAGCAGCCCTCAGAGGAAGAGCTGGTCTAGCAAGGGTGGATATGCCTGGTGCTAGGAGACCTTCACACCCTATTTTGTGGAGGGGAAATAGCAGAATAGTTGCATTTTAATTTGTTAAGTTGGGCAGAACTGGCATTGCTAGAGCCTGAACTGTAATTATTTTGTGGAGGGCAGAAGAGGGCAGGCAAGGCAGTGAAAGGGGAAGAGGTCAAGATGCTGTGTGTCTCCAAGGAGGTGATGGAAGCTGTGTGTGTTTGTGGATGGGTAGAGGGGGTCCAGATGTCCCAGAAAACAAGTAATATTTCATTTGAAGTAGCATTTCACCACTTAGCACTATTGGAGAGGGACAATGGCCAGAGCAAAGACATTATAGAATGAGGTGCACCCACAGCTATTCCTAGCTGCTGGAATCTCTGTAGGCCAAGCACGAGGAAGAAAGGAAACCCATGTGCAGGCAGGGCAGTTCAGGCTTTGGGCAGTGGCAGGCAGGAATTCTGCCACTTCTGTGGATCAGTCCCTCAGCACCCTTTCCCTCAGCACCCTTTCCCTCAGCACCCCTTCCTTTGCCCTCTGGCTTTCTCTGGAGACTGCACCATAGGTATTTATTCTTTTAATTTCTTCTAAACTGGTCTGCACTGGCTCCTGCTCAGAATGCAGGATTTTTTTTTTTAGCAAGCACATATGCCATTTTAGCACTAGGTTAATGAGAAAAAATCTTGTGCAAAGCATCCTCCATGTTGATTTTTTAATAAATACATTGAACTGAAGTAATTTTGAAACAAGTCTTGACAAATAAACCAAACTAGGTAGAACTAATCTGCACAGATTAATTTTGTTCTCCTGCCCCTGTCTATGGGGCAGCAATCTTGCCATGCTTATTGATTATCAGACAAGACTACTAATCCCCTTAAGGTCATTAAGTGTACTTAATTAAAGAGCAGTTAGCAAGCTTCTCTTTACCAAGTTAATAGTGGCTGTTAAAAGTGATTTGTACATTACCAATATGGTAGCCATTAATCTAAAAGTCAATTTGTCATTTATATTTTCCCAAACAAATAGGCTGTGAAGGCAGCTAGAAAGCATCCAGCATCTGTTCTTGTAGTGTGTTTAAGGATAAAACTCTGCTTTCTTAAACTATAATGCTTAGACTATAGCAATTCCTACTTAGTCTAACCCATTGTCCTGTTCCATCCTGGATTGGGGGGGGGAGAGGGGAGGAGGGAAGGAGAGGATAAAGATCTTTGTGATATTCAGTTCTGACAAATTTCATGGAAGGTAACACCTAGAGGGAGAAGGTCAAATTATGTGTTCACTGACAAAGTTTGAAGTCCAGTGTTACACTTTGGCTTTTTGGCAATTGGTGCACAAAAAGCTTCAGAGAAACTTTTCTTTCAAGTCAAGGAAAGAGGCTGAAGGTATGGTCAGGGTGACTGATATATGGAAGGAGAGAGTAGGAATATTGATGATCTGCAAGGAGGATAGGGGAATGACATTCTACAGAAAACTGGATTTCATTGTGAATGTCAGAATTCATTTTTTCATTACTCTATGCAAATACATCTGAGTTTTAATGATATGTGTATCAAGATTAAATGTATAATGCAATACATGATGTTTTCTGGTTCTTATTGCATACATAATTTGTTTTGTGAGACAGATGAATATAGGCTGAGCCTTCAATATAGGCATTGTTTCACTGGCTATAATTAAAGCAGAAGTTCTTCAGCAAAACACCATGTGCCTGTCATGTATTCTGTTCTAAACGCATCAATACCAATTTCAGACCAAAAGCAAATGTAACTGGGCAATGATGCATCTCAGCTGAGCTTCTTTTAGGGGATGAGGGTAGGTGGGCACAGGGGTGTAGGGTGGTGTTCACTTGCAGCAGAATTTCTGCTTCTAAGCACACCAGCTGTGCTCTGCCTCTCAGAAGTGCCCAATAATGCTCTTCCTTTAGGGAACTTGCAGCTGGAGAGGAAAGCAGCTGCTTTTCCTCCTTGATCTGAGTAGGTAGCTTTGCAAGGGCAAAATTTAAGTTCTGGGGAATGGAGAACATGTAAAGGTAGAGGACTCACCTGTAGAGTATTTTAGACTTAGGGAAACTTGCAAGGATAAAATGTCAGTCACAAAAGTATTGTTTGAACCCATATTAAGGCTCATTTATTGGCCTCCAATATTTTCTTTTCCTGCTGTATCTGAGATATATATGTATATAAATCTTTTACAAAGATAGGCCTTATTTTGGAGCTTTCTTTTCCCATTAAAAAATGGATTCTATACTTGCCAATAGGATAAAATTCTCATTTTGCTCTCTAGAAGCAAATATATCCATAAGCCAGGATAAAACATTATCTGTCTTGATCATACAGCCACTATCATTGTGGGATAACACCCGCATTTGAAAACTTCCTATAGTGTATTATTTTTTTCTTTACTAATCAGGCCTGTTTAGAAAGTTAGCAGACACCTTGAATTACGGTGAAGGTCTATCTCTGGAAGAAGTACTCATCTAAATATTTTGTCTGCTCTGGTATGTCAGTAGAGCTTTCTGTGATGATGCTGGGAACAAAGCTAGGGAACTGATCTTTTTTTAAAATAAAACAAAACAACAAATAAAAGGCACTGAAAACCCAAACTAAATAAACAAAAAAAAAAAAAAAAAAAAAGTCGAGGCTAAGGGAACAAGTTCTTCAATTAAGTTCAAGGTTTGGCTGCACAAAAAGCTAAGAAAATGGAACCAGAAACTTGTCACCTGTATTTTATACAAGCTTAATAGCACTACTTAGATTTTTAATTTTTAAAAAATATTGTCAAGATCAAGCACTATAACTAAAACTAGATAATAACTATTTGGGTATAGCAGAAAAGAAAGGTATTACCTTTCAGTTTTGTGGCTTTATCAGGTTTTATTATAACAGAAAATTACCTCTGCATGACTAAGGGCCAAACCAGCATCTCTACTGAAAAATCCTTGTATTCCCACTGGAATACCAAGGAGAGTTTTTCACAGCAACAGGCCTGCAGCTCAGCTGGAGCACCTGTGAAATCATCTTAATTCTGAAAATGTACATACTGTTAAATGGCAGGTTTCCCTCCCCCCCCCAAATACATTTAATTTGGAATTTTCCAAGCAGCTTATCTGTTAATAGTCTTTTAATATTCTATTTATTTATTTAAAATTTTTACTTGGGCTGCTTGTATAATCAGATAAAGGTCATTAAGACAAATTTATGATTAAATAGGATAAAACTACATATTCTCTTTACTCAGCCTATTAATGTTATGCTGACTAGAGGTCGATATTTCAAATGAAGTTACTACATTTTTCAAATATCATAATTACATGAAAAAGCTATATTATCTCATTGTGAGGATTACTTTTCACTACCTTATCTGCCATAGTGTCTGCACATATTGGCTTTCAGATTTCCTTGTGCTGCTAACTGCAGACATTTCTCTAAGTCTCCCATCTGGTACCTACATCAACCCCCGTATAGTTTTGTTTTGTTATTTTATTTCTCAAGTCACTGCTAAGGATTTCAGAGCCTGTTTCATACAGTAGTCAGACTTCTGTTTTCAGGCTGGCTTGCAAATACAAGTATCAAGTGTTTCCTTCTTGAATTGCAGACAAATTGTACTATGGGAAGGTCAGAAGTGCCTGGTGATAGCGTGCATTAATGCAAGATTATTCTTTAAAAGACATACTCACTAATATGTGATGGATTTGAACACATGTCACAAAGCTAGAGACTCTTGCCAGCTTTCTGTTCTGGGAGAAACAAGACCTTAAGCTGTGTATTTTCTATGACAAGCTGGAGGAGACCACCCTAAGGCACAGTGGCTCTTGCATCTCCTTTTGGTTTAAATGCTCTGTGGTATTTGAGGGTCTTCAAAAGGAAAGTTGCTGTATTTTGAGCTGTTACTCTTTGCTAACATTTTTTGTTTGTTTGATTGATTTTTCTTTTAATTTTCTGTGACCTTGTCTTAGAGAAGTTTAATTAGAAACTCATAATGGCCACAGCCAACTTGATGGGGTTTGTGTAAATTTTTGCAGACTGCAAAACCATAAAGCTGAGTTCCTCAGACAGTCCCTATTGCAGATAGCTGACCACTTCACTCCAATTTTTAAGGTGTCTGACTGATCTTAAACCATCCATGTATGGTGGAGTCCTAGGTCTAGAAGAGAAGTTATGACAGTGACATCCTCCTAATGTGGATGATATTTGTCTCCTTATGGCAGACTGGTGACCACAAAGCAGCAGAGTGGGTCTGGCTCCCCATGGCATATTGAATACATAGCAGAAGAAAAATTTACCCAGAAAATATTTTTGATAGTTCGTTTTGAAAAGTTCTCAAGTAGTTAGAAAGCAGAAGCATAAATAGCTCTAAAAATAATTTATTTGCACTTTTTATCCTGAAAATTTCTAATAATTTACATTTCTTCAGAAAAAACGGTGTGTTAGTTCACATCCAGATTGTCTGCTTTCTTGACTCCTTCCTCATAAAAATTGGACAATTTTCTCCTCATTGCTGACTCCTGTCTTCACTCTCTTATTCTTCCTAGGCTTTTCTGAGCTTGTTCTCTCAACAGCTGGCCTCAATTTCATCATCCAAAACTTCATTTCTCTAGGCAATCAGGCAAATGAATTGTCTTCATCCATGTTTAAAACAAATTCATTCTAAATTAGTCTGTGCCCCTTCAGTGTTAATTTTCCATGACTATTATAGTCATTGAGCTTTATAGTATGAACACAAGCAAATATTAAGTTTGAAGGCTTAAATGTTTTTCAGTGAATTTAAAATCATGAGCTACTTCTTCAGCTGTGATTTGAGTCAGTAGGTGTCTGCAGAGCCAAGGGATGCAGTTTACATGAGGTGGTGAGAAGAGCAGCACTGGGTGCCTTCATGCTAGCAGAAGAGCAGCCCGTAACCAGTCAATATAAGTTGTTTCAAATTATGAACAGTAAGAACTTTTTAATACAAATTACTTGAATTACTCAACTGTGAAGCAAATAATGTTAAGTGTATCTAGGTATTGCTTCAGTGTAGTCCAAAGTCAACATAAGTGGCTACTTGCTATCTTGATCTGGGATAATTTGCAGAAAACTATTTAATATTTGCTATAGTTGCTAACATTTAAGTAGGAACTGCACTGAAGATTTTTGCAGTTGGTTCAGAGAACAAGGAGATCTCATACAGCCATAAGGCTTTAGAACATTCCTTATATCTAGAGTAAGATATACCTCTGACATACTAGTGTTCATATGAAGAAATAAAGATACAAACCTTGGAAAATCAGGACCAGAAGCAGTGTTTTGGCTCCTCCTTTGAATTATTCTCCAAAGGAACCTAATTTAAGTGGACTAAATTACCCCTCAGAAAAGCTTCTCTATCTGTATTCAGTTCAAAAGGCATATAAATCTATTCATCATGTATTTAAAACTCTTATTACCTTATTCAATGTTCAGTTGCTTATGTTTAGTTGAGGCTTATTCCACAGTTCTTAACATTCTCCGGTCATGAGTAAGGGTACTGGTAAATAGTTATTTAACAGTGAAATAAGGCTCAAGTGGAAAAGAAATGTATGAGGATATCACTTCAGTCTTATGTAAGTATTTTTGGAATATAATACTAGATAATGTAAATATTTCATTCATTGTCTGCTAGCTCAACTTGATCCAGCCTATTTTGGTGGCAACATAGTTACTGTGTGGTCCTTTTATGCAGGTAAATTTGACACAAGGTGTATCAGGAAGAGAGACAATACACTTATACAAATAAAGTAATTTCCACTCAGCAGGCCTACTCACCGCAGAACTTGCTACTTGTCCCACTTGTTGGCTTTCTTAAGACAGAGGCTAAAGGCTGAGAAAACATGGACCAAATTACTTCTACAGAAGTCAGTACTCACATCATAAAGTATGTTGGTAATCCATCCATGAATATTTTATTTCATAATCTACAATACAATCAAGTAAGCCCTCCCCACTTGGGAAGTCGGGGAGTCAGTTTCTATAAGGGAAATCCACTGTTCAGTCTGGCAGCTTCAAAAGGAAGGTTTTCAGTATCTTTGAAATTCCCTGCCACTGCTCTCCAGCTATCATTGTGGGCAAACATATCAAACAGGTTCCAGATTTTTTCAGTGAAGCTCAGTGTTTTATTTTAATTTGTAAAAATGTGTCCTACTTTTCACACTAGTAGTGTTTCATGTATGCTTATATCCAGGAGTGTTTGCACTCCTGGCATCATATGAATGATGCCAGGCATCATATGAAACAAACAGCATCAATCCCCTGCTCCTCATGCAGTTTCTGTTCTTTTTGTGTTGCTGTTGGTATTTTAGTTGAGGCTTCCCTGATGGTGAAACCCTCAGGTTCTTTACAGGACAGGGGGAAGAATCGCAGTTCTTGATTATGAGAGACTGACCTTTTGGTCATGAATCCTGAGGACTAGGAGGCATTTTCAACACAAAAGCCTTTATATAAAATCCTCTAAATAAAAACTGGGTGTTGCGGAATGGAGGAGTGGGAAGACAAGACACTATCTTGTCAGCTACCTTTTTATTCTATTTGCCTATAAGATTTCATCTCATTCAGGTAGGAAGAAGCACTGGCAACAGGATATGTCTGTCTTCAGAGGCAAAGGGAAGAGAGGCCAAAGCCTGATGCTGGAAGATGTACATGATAGTGCATGGGTTATGGGGGGAAAACACTTCACCCCAGTTCAGTTTTAGTTATCCTTTCCTTACACAGATGCCCAGGAAAGATTGTAAATCAGCTTTATGGAAGCAGGCTCCAATTCACCATTATAGAGTAGGAGTAAATTTCAAATTGCAGATTTCTGTTTTCTCCTTCTCCTTCTTAAATTGTGGACTTATTTGTGAATTTTTTTTTTTTCTAGAAGTGTAAAGCCTTGAAAGACTGGCCTTTGTATTTTTACTGCTTTAAGAGTCTCCCAAGTTGAGTCTAATTTTTACCTAGGCTAAGCTGTCACAAAAACATCTCAAGCAAGGAAGATGAGAGCAATTTCTAAAATTCCATGTAAAATATCTTTGGAGGGACTGTGTGCCTTGTAAGTCAGCACATGCTAGGTGGAAAGAATCTTGTACCTGGAACTTCTGTCAAGAGCTGACTGTGGTCTTGGTCCCCTGGGCAGCCCGGCTGTCAGAGGCTGAGTTGTGCTAATTGAAGATTTTGTGAAAAGAGATACTACATCTCCCAGATTGCACACACAATTCTAGATTGGCACTAAACATTTCAGTTCAGTTCAGCAGTAGAAATTAAAGCAAAAACAAACAAACCAAAGCAGCAAAACAAACAAAAGACAGAAACAAGACATAAGATGAGTAACCTGAGCTGTTAAGAGTTGCACTGGAGGTCCTGAGTTGGTACCCTGAGCTACCTCCAGACACCCTGATGGCTCAAGTTGGCTTCAGGATTTTCCAGATTCCCTGGCTGTTGTACAATTGCTCTGAGTTCAACCATATCTTCCTGTATCATGACTTCTAAGCCGAAATTTTCTAGACTTGGTACAAATGTTCATATCAATATTATGTCCACCAGCCTTTATCAGTTAGTTTTCTCACAGATTTCAATCAGATTATCTATGTAAGGCCAAAAGATGGCACACACTTCTGTCATACTGAATTTCAAGGTTAAAAATGTTTCAGCCTCAAATTTCATTTTTTTTTTGAGTATCCAAACAAACAATGGCTTAATAGGCAAAGTAAAGTGAGAAGGATGAATCTGAGCCCAGAAATTTTAATTTAATTTAATTTAGCCTTTAATTACAATGGACAAATTACAAAAAGACAAATTTTTGTCTTTTTGTCTTTTTGTCTTTTTGTCTTTTTGTCTTTTTGTCTTTTTGTCTTTTTGTCTTTTGGTCTTTTTGTCTTTTTGTCTTTTTGTCTTTTGGTCTTTTGGTCTTTTGGCCTTTTGGCCTTTTGGTCTTTTGGCCTTTTGGTCTTTTGGCCTTTTGGCCTTTTGGCCTTTTGGCCTTTTGGCCTTTTGGCCTTTTGGTCTTTTCGGGGTTTTGTGGTGTTTTGTGGTTTTTGGTGGTTTCGGTGTTTTCAGTGGTTTTGTGGTTTGGTGTTGGTTTGGTGTTGGTTTGGTGTTGGTTTGGTGGTGTTTTGGTGGTGTTTTGGTGGTGTTTTGGTGGTGTTTTGGTGTTTTGGTGTTTCGGTGTTTTGTTGGTTTTTTTTGTCAAGGTGTCCCTGAATGATGAGAGGATTTAAACCTCAGCCCTGTTGCTTGGGCCCAAGCCAAGTCATGTGTCCTCTCTGGTCTTAAGGCTTTTCTCGTGACTGCAGCTGTCGCTCTCCTTTGCCCTGTATCCTAATGGGATAAGACTTCCCTGTCCTGTCCCTAAGATTATGGTTGTGTAGCTGAGGCTTCAGGAACCCCAAGCTGTTTAGCACCACTCACTTGAGCTCAAAGGTTTTTGGTCACTCTGAGACCAACTCTGCAAGAAAAATAACTTAATTATGAAATTTATAAAATATGTATTAAGCAAATAAGCTCGATAAAAATATATGCATATATCATATTTAATATCAATTATGTGCAAAGGTATCGTTGCCTGTGATTTAAACCTTCTCTATTTGCATAGGTTGCATTGTTTTAGAAGTATTGATAAAGCTAAAGCAGTGCATTCCCCAGTCTTCAGCTATATCAGTATAACCATATTGATGCACAGAGAGTTGATTTCTCTTCCCTTAAGGGAAACTGGGATATTAGGATTTATCTTTCCTCAGAGATTTGAAAGAGGAGTCAATTGGACTGTGGCTGTACCAAATTGTTTGCATTTTTTGCATACTCCTGATGAAAATTGCACTGACATTTGTGCATATTCATTAGGATGGTAATGAAAATGCAATGATTATGGCACAAAGTAGTTCTGCCTCTCACAAAACAAACACTGCATTTTCCTATGTTTTTGTCTATTAAGTGATGTCCTAGTTCTCTTACACAGACATTCCATCCTTTCTCTCTCTCGTTGTTAATATCCTGGGCATTGTATGCCATGATTGTAAAGGGGATACATGGAATTACACATGGGCTGAGTATAGCCAAGGAGAATGCATCATGACTGAGTTCTGCCCCTTTTTCCTTCAGTAATAAGCTAATTTAGTTATCCCTCTTTTTTAGTAGCTTTTGAATGCCCTAAAGACACTTAAAATTCTCTGGGCCCTTCCTCTCTAAAGCTGCTGGTAGGGGGAAACACTAGGAAACAATGTCCTAGCAAGTCATATCTCAGTCTATAAACTGGTATAAAAACTTCAAATAGTACTGTCCCTGGAAGGAGACTTTAAGGATAAATAAATGCATATGAATAAATGCACCATCTAGGTTCTGTTTCCTCAAAACAGAATGAGACCATTTAAAATCTTGCTTCACTTAAAACCAGTGATCCTGTTCTTGCCAATCCCCTTGTACCTGGTTTTGTCACTCAGCTGAATCCTTGGTGAGTGGATTCAATCTGCAGAATCCTCGGGGTGCCATGGGACTGCCCGTTTGGGCAGTTTGGTTTTGCTGCATCCTCTATCAGCACCCTTTCCCTCTGATTGTCCTGACAATGCTGTGTCCTTGCCTCCCACAGGACTTGCTTATTGTGCTTTCTAGATTGCTCTTATCATTAAACTAAAATGAGGTTAAATCAACCTTTCCTCAAAGAGCTACTCCACTGGGAGTTTTGTAGAGAAAAAAACCTGCTCCTGTGGAGACTGTTCCCTCTACAGTTACTTCTCCTACCATGTCCTGCTGCCCAGCACTTTGAAGGACTTTCTAGTCTTTTAGGACATCTTTACCACTAGATAGATGATTCCTTGCTGTGACTATTAGATTGTATTTTTATGCTACCAAACCTATTCCTATTTTAGCTGGACATATAGAAAAAATTTATAAAGATGCAGTGTCCCTACTATCAATTTTCCTTTGCCATGGGATATTAATGATTGACTGACTTCTAGCATTTCACAGGCACTGTCTGTTGGAGCATTAGGCCATCATGTAAAACTTCCATTTTTTTGTCTTTCAATAATAGGGCCTTTTGTTAGTAACTAAAACTAGATTTACTGCTAAGTTAAGCACTTTCCTGAACTTCAGAAAAAAGGCTTATTTTGACATTTGACAGTTAAACTGAAATTTTACTGCACTTGGTAATTCTTCAGTACTTTGTTCCTTCCTGTACATCTCATAGTTCTTTGCTACAGTGACTACCAATTTTCTCAATTTGTAGATAAGGAAACAAAGACACAGACAGCTCAGTATATGCACAGTTACTAATTTCTGAGCTCTGACTAAATTTTGGATTTTCTGACTTTTGTTTTCTCTTCAGATAGCCTGCTTTCATCCAGTGTATGAGTTTTATTATGACAATGATGTCCATTTATTTTATTTAAACTATTCTACTCTTATCCTACAATTCTAGAAAAGTACAAAATCCTACAGTGTATGCTAATGCTCCTCAAAATTCACAGTATAGAATAAGGGACAGAAAATTACTTTATGCAAAAATGTGTATGCAGTTACAGCAGATATACTTGCTGATGGTAACTGGAGATACTGAACATCTCAAAGTTAGGATGATGAATAATGTTAATGTGCTTCACTCATAGGTGGAAGTGTAACAAGCTTGACTCTGGCTCTAGGGAGATGGCTGTCTCTTTAAATGCAACACATTTTTAAAATAATTCTTGAAGAAAAGTGTTGCCAAGAGCAGAGGAATCATTACTTTAAAGAAAAGCATGTGGCTTCTGAAGACAGTGCATGCATTTGTAAGATGGCACATAATGGCACAGGGGAACTTTGGAGCAAAATATTACTGGTGGTAAAGTTCTTGCTCTTTATCAATCTGGAGAGAGGACCTGAAGTCAACTGCACCGTGCTCCTGAGGCTGTTGTGTCCTTTCAGGTCTAGGAGAGGAAATATGTCCTTGTTGCTGAAATGATGTGAAGAGAGAACTGTTACTCGTGAGGGCAATACTGCCCTGTGAGCTGTAAAGAAAGAGGTGGGAGGAAGGACAGAAAACAGAACTATGCCCTGCTTGATTTCTTCTTAGCTCCTCATAGAGGGGAGCAGATGGGGAGACATCTGCAGCTTGTCCCCTGCCTTACTCTTGTTGCTCATCTAGGATCTTGGTGCAGCACAAAAGGTTTAATTGCCCCTTCTGGCACAAGGGAACCTTGAGTGCAACCTGAAGAGGAATGAAGGGCAGTGTCACTCTGCTCTGGAGATGATGAAGTTCCTACCTCACCAATACTGGGTCTACTACCACATCAGGTAGGCAAAACACAGCAATTACAATTTTGTGGCTTGAGGTTTTTCTCCACATCTCCCCTTTAGACATACTGAGGACAAAGAGCCCTTGAGAAGGAAAGGGAGTTACCACAAACTTTGGAAAACTATCAGAGTGAGGTGAGTTCAAGATGGAAACTTTCAGAGGAAAGTGAAGCTAGGCAGGGAGAGAGAGAGCTAAATTCAAGGTGGGAGAATTAGTGAGGACTGTGTGCTCTGAAGGAGAGGGTTATATTGGAAAGAAGAAGAGGAAACTGGTGGGAAATAAGGGTTCCGAGGGCAGAAAATAAAATTTTGAAGGACCTGATGCTGGTTGAAAAGTTGATCTGAATAAAAATTACAAGATCCCTACAGGAGCAAATGGGAGGAAGATGTTTGGAGAAGGAGCATATCCTTGGGAATGATAAATGAGTGAATTCACTGTAGTGATCTGCAAAAAAGCAACAGGCTGAGCTGTTGAAATAAAAGTGAATCTAGAAGCTGAAGGATATAAAAACAGGGGGTTTGCCAAAAGAGATGACACAGGTGAAGTATTCCGAGAACTGTGAAACAGGAGATTTCAGGGAGAAAAACAGAAATTGAAAAGCAGAAATCATAGGATTTAAAGATTATGCTCTTGTTGTATGGTTGAGTATTCAACTGAATACCCAGTTCATTGGTCTTCAGAAAATTGCCTAATTATATGAAACTTGGATAAATTGGAAACTTGGAAGTAGCTTTGCCAACATATGTATGCCAATTCAAAGGCCACCTCCTCTGCTGTTACCTGAAGACTCTGAATCCAAAAGAAGAGAAGAGAAGGCAGCTGCAGAGCTCCTTTGGGATGGAAAGAAAAGTTGGAAGATGTGGAATCATCTTTTGCTTAAAGAAGAATTGGGGGGCAAGGAAGGTGCTCATGGTTGAGCAGCATCCTTGTTACTTAATGATGACAAAGCAGAAGAGGATGGAAGGGGGTGCCTCGTAAAGAAGCTATGGATTAAGGGGATTAAAGAAGAAGGTCTAACGAAAAATGAAGAGTAGGGGCAGGGATTTGACTTAGTCTGAAGAAGGTGTGGATAACCAGTTGATGAAAATAGAGCATTGATTAATTACGTACAGGTGATGTATTGAAAGGTTTGAAGGCCAGAGGATGTTTTGTGGAGAACAGGCTAATAAAGAAGAGAAGCTGTTATGTGGGCATGTTTTATGCTGGGAACTGGCAGGAAAGCATATGATGGAGTGAGGTGGGGGAAGGTGTGGAAGAAATAACAGATGCTGTAGTGAGAGAAAATGTCAATGCAAATGCTTCAGCTGTATAGGATGGCCCTTCCTGCTTGGACAGGCTGTTATCAAGCCTACCACGGTCATGCAAAAGAAAACGTGTGAAGAAGGCCTTGTAGAGATTTCATTTCACCAGATTTACCATGTGGAGATACACAGTCTAGCTCGGTGTTTTCAAGCAAAGGAAACCTGTAAAACTTGTTGCCTAAATGAGTTTTTCGTTTCAGCCTTTCTAATAACAAAGAAAGTTTTTGGTGATAAAACAAGCTATGTGATGTACTGCGCTTCTAAAGCTGTTAAAAGGCTCTTAACAGCTCTATAAAATACTTGCTGCCTCCTCCTGTGCTTTCAGAAAATTTTACTTTAATATTTATTTCACTGGCATACACAGAATTTCCTCCCATTCAAAACATAAGTTGTTAATTATTTCTGGGTTTTCATCACCAACTCCCCGCTAGCTATTAAAATGTACTTGCATTGTAGTTTTATTATTACTTGCAAAATACTGGAAAAAAATAATTTTGCTGGGCAGTTAAATTTGAAATAAATATTGACTTGGCTATGCAAATGGATCTTCTATGTTAATTTCCTGCAAATATTCAAACGGTGTAGTTTTATGAGAAAAAGCAGTCATAAAAACAAGTCTTTACGAATATTCACTTAAAGTGAATTTTGAATTGTTCACTTCAGCCCTGTCTTCGAAATTCATGCTGCATGGGTTAGGCTGTATAAGTCACTTCACACAAAAGCAAAACCAGTAGTGTGCGACCAGTCAACACGGAACAAATACAAATTAAATTTTGTATAGCATGTTTGAACAACACACAAATGGAATCTTTCATTGCACTGCAAAATTCTTTAATTTTCAGAACTCTGTGAACAGAATACAAGGCAAAATGGGCAAACTAATTAGTTTCCAAAACTTGGTTTACCACTAATTAAAATATTATTTAAAAGCAATTGTTGCAGATTTTAAATATTATTGCAAATTTTAAATATTATTTAAAAGCAGATGTTGCAGAACATCCGTGGTGTTTGGGGAGAGTAATGGCTTACCTGAAATCCTACCTTAATGGTTACAGGAATTATGATTTTTATTATTGTAAGTTGATGTAAGTATTAAGCAAGTACATCCAACTGTATGTTGTTTTGTACAGATTAGTTGAGTATCATTGAAGGTTCGAGTAAGTGTATTACTGCATTCCTGGTCTCCCTCCATCCTTTTTTTCCCTCCCACCAGACTATAATTTTGTTACAAAGTTGAGTACCCTGAAGTTTGGAAAGGGTGGTGTTAAGTTTGCCTGCATGCAAACCTAATTAGTCCCTGTGGTTTTACAGTCTACAAAAAGATGTTCCACTGACCTCCACTAAGCATGTGTAGATTGGTATTTTTGAGGGCTTACAATTTGATTTTAAAAAGATGATCTGTCATATCAAATTCCTGCTTCAGTTCGAGGTGGTCTTTAAAGTTGTGCAGTCAAGGCAGAGGGCTGTGTAACAAAGTAGCCTTTATGGTTTGTTTTCCTTAGTAACCTGCCACAACCTTCTGGAGCAGTCAGTGGGTCCTGAGACTCTTCTAACCACTGGTTAAGGAAGAAGCTACTCTGAAAAGCTTTTTTTTGGATGTTTGTCTGCCATTGATAAGGTGTTGAATCATTATGATCAGGCTCTCAGTTATGTCATGACTTTCTGACGCACAGCATAATACTAGCATAATTTTTTGCTTACCGGGGCTCTCAGTTTTCACCTATGTACATTAAAGAGCCTTCAAAACACTCCTGTGAACAGGATACATATTTCCCACAAAATCACTCAGGTTTTTAGTTTGTGGTACAATTTCTAATGCATACATGCTCCTGGCTATAAAGGCCTTTGGATGCTTTCTCATCTATTTAAATGTCCTGCAGGTAATTTATTCATTTTATTCCTGATGAACAATGGTGTGCTCGATAAAAATGTGGTGATCCTTGGCCTGGATACCTGTGCTATTGGTCTGCAATGTGTTTTTGCAAGGTTTGTACAATTGCCTTCTGTATTTGTATGAAATATGTAAAGGAAAAATCTTTATCTCTTCTTAGCAGGTTATCTTTGGAGGTAGAGGCTCTAAAAAGTCATGACCATTTTCCCAAACTGAGTCCTGACTATGAAAGATGCTATGGTGTACCGTGTGCCTGAGAGGTGGTAAGGATTTGCAGAATGCCCAGGATTTGCAGAATGTAAGTGCATTTTGTGATGAGCGTGCTCTGAATTTCCTTTCAGATACCTGGTTCTTGAAGCAGACCTTGTTGGTTCCTTGAAAGAGGTGCTACCGACCAAAATGTGATTTTTGTGTTTTGGGAATGCCAAGAAATACACACAAATCATAGTCTGGTATTTTTGGCCACTTGCTAAGATCCCATTTTTGTAAGGTATGTGCTCCATGACTCATAGGTGTTCCAGTCTTCTTGTCCTGAGATGGTAGCTAGTGACTAGCATTTTATTACTGCACTGTTTTTTGTATGTTCTTTCCACCGTTGTCTAAAATACCTGGTTTAATCACAATGCTCTCATTGTTGTATCATTGATGGCACTGTGACAGCCTGTATTTTAAACTGTATTTATCTAGAAGTACTTTTTGTACTGAGGTGCTGTGCTATGCCTCAGACCAATGTTTCCCCCCATCCTTTCACTGGAAAACAAGGTTCTTTATATGTATAAACTTTTGGGAAGGTATTACTGACAACAGAGCTGCTATGTTTAATGACTACTAGAACATGAAAACACTGCAAAGTTAGTGGTAACACTTTAGCAGGAATTATTATTTATCTTCAGTGACCTTAGGAAAAACCATCTATATTAAAGCAGGGGATGTTCCAGGAACAGATGAGGGAGGAGCTTGTTTGATAAGAGATGAAAGGTTTGTTGAAATGAATTGAGAGTTATGACAGAGGATGAGTTCTTAGCAATTGTATATATTGCCAAAGAATTTTGTTACTACATAGCTAGCAAAAGTCCAAACATGCCAAGGTGACAAGCTACTAGAGGCTATTTCAACAGAGTTGTCAGGAAAGATACTCAGCCAGGGTGCAGCTCATGCACTTCCATAATAAAGATGAAATTTATAGATTTTATAGAAGCTTGATGTATCCTCAGGGGAGGTATTAATTGGCGCTCTCTGTCCAGAAATACATAAGAACAAGCTCTTGTAGCTCATGCTCAGCTCACTGATGACAACTTTGCAGCTTGTTTGTGTTTGCTTTGTATAGCTGTACCAGAGAAACGAGGTTCCTGTCAAAAACATCTGAATGTCCTGACATTTCTTCTTTGCACGTTTTTTTGCTGTAGAAAGCATACCTATGGCACTTATTAGCTCTTCTTGAGGCTCTTCCGTCCTGTCTCTGACTGCAAACTCCCATCCTAGTTCCTGTGGAAAAGAAACCCATTCCCCTTTCTCCACCCAGTGAAAGTCCGACCTCAAGACTTAGGGGAAAAAAATTAAAAAAAAAAAAACAACAAAAAAACACAACGGATCGAGACAATGAATTCGTTGCTTCCAAAACTTTGCGAGACTTTGACTTCTCTACAGAAGTCCTCGCAACCCCCCAAAAAGGCGGCCTGACCCCGCCGACGCTGGATGGATACGAACAACAAGGAACTGATGCCCGCCCCACAGAACCGATGGGGAGCGCAGAGAGCCGGGGCCTCCCCGCTCGCTTCTCCTGAACCGACGGGCGGCTGCCCGGGGCCGTGTTAAATATTTCATACGGCAGCGAAATGGCTTCCCCAGGGCCGCCCTTCTCACCCTTCTCACCCTGGGGATGGGCTGAGTGCGTGCTGGACTAAGCTGGGGTGAGGTGGGGAGCTGAGCGCCTCGAAATGCCGTCTGATGCGGCTGCTGCTGCCGCTTTAAAACGCGTCGGCCTCCGGGCGATCAGTTCCGCGGCGGGCCTGGGCTGTGCCGGGGCGGGGTGGGGGGGGAAGGAGGCCGCGGCGTTGCCGGGAGACCGCGGGCGGCGTTGCCGGGGGGAGCCGCCGGGCGTCAGGCCGCTCTCCCGCCTCCTGTCCGCCCCGCTCCGCTCTTCTCCCGGGCGGAGTAAATAACGGTAAATCAACTTATTTATGGGCTGCCATCGCACCTTTCGCCGCCTGTCCCCCTCCCCCCCTTACCCATCCCGTCGGGCGTTCGCTGTTAGCAAGACACACAAGAGGCAGATGGGGAAGGTGGCTGTAATCATCTTTGCCGAGCGCTGAGAGGAGCACCGTGAGGTGGGCGGCGGGGTAAGGCACGGAGCGGGCCCCTCCACCTGCGGGCAGGGCAGGGAAGGGAAGGGCAGAGAGATGGCTGGGGGCTGGGGCTGGGGCTGCCGTTCCTGCGGGCTGGCTGGAGCCCAGCGGGCCTGGGGAGGGGGGCACCGGGGTGTCCCTCAGCGTACCCTGAAATAGCGCCGTGGGCACGGTGCCAACGAGCTCCCACATAGCGTTGTGCAGCGGAGGTAAGAACTGGGGGATTGTGAGCGTGAGGTTCAAGGAGCTACCTTGAAACCCTCAGGAAAGGTGTCGAGGCACCGAAGCTGCGTGCCCTGGGCTACCTCATACTGTACCTCATTGCCTGGAGGCACAGAGCTGAGGATGGGCCTCGCGTGACACAATGGATTCGGGATAAAATCCACTCAGCCCTGAGCGCGTGTGGGTTCGAGTCAGTGTGGTCCTTGTTGCCCTGTCTTGCCTGTAGCCAGCAGAAGTGTGCAGGTGGGCCTGCTAGGGAAAATTTGGAAGAAGAATTACAATCCTTTAAATACCTGGTGGGGGCATCGCCTCTTGGAGTGAAAGGGCGTCTTCCTCCTGTGAACTGTGTCTGTTTTCTGTGGTTTGCAGATACCAGCTGCCACCCCGGTGTGTTTTACTGGCCAGCAGACATACCCTGTGACTGAGTCGTTGAATGGGTGTTTTGAAGACGAAATGCTACATAAATTCCTAAAGTGTACCACCTGAGGACATTGCTACCAACCATGGACATCATTATTTATTTACGGATGCTTTAATCAGGAGGAGCTTTTTTGTAAACATGAATTGCTGGGCTCTTTCCTTGAGGTGTCGTTTCTTGTTTCATGCTATTGAAACATTAATCTTAACTTATTATGGCTCCTTTGTGTTGGTCAGCTCTCAGGGACATTTCCCTAGGCTTGAAAATGTGGGAGCTTTCAAGAACGTGTCAGTTGTGCCAACTCAAGCCACTTGTGGGCTGCCAGACCAAACTACTTTTTGTCATAGCTCAGTAGCTGTTGAAAGTATTATATCCTGCACCCAGAGGTTGTGTGTTCAGGAGTGCCCGTACAAGTCGTCACCTTCTTCCTACAAACCACTTCTTTCAGAAGGCCTTGGTACCTGTATCACAGAGGACAGAAGGGACTTGCATCCAGGGTCCTTCAGCAACTCTTCCAGTTTTATTTTTCATAATCACAAGGATTGCTTCTCTACCCCCCATTCTTTCAGGCTCCCAGCTTCATTTACGTTAACTGTATGGTTGAAACTTGAGCAAGAAGGTGTAATGTAAGTAGTATTGAAGGTGTTTACTTTCCTGCTGCTCTTAAAAAAATGATCATTGTACTCACAGTCATTATTAGCAAGCTATTTAAAATTTTAAAAAGGCACAGTGAGAAACAGTGACGTTTTAAAGCCATGCTTAGGTTGGGGTCTTTGCGAACGTCAAGACAAGTACATTCATTTTCAGTGGTGTTGACTCAGAGGATGTTACAGTTCCTTTCAGTGGGAGCTATTGATATGTAATATGCACACCTATTTTTAAATTCTAAATTTGTATTTCTAATTCACACTTCTAAAAGCTGCTAGAAAAACATGTTGGTCAAGGATTTGTGCTGTTGCTGCTCTCATGATGGAAAAAAACTTAGCTAAAATTTTAGAAATCTCCCAACATGAAATTTACACCTTAAAAACAAAGCAGGAAAACTTCTGCATCTTCCCAAATGAATATTTTAGAGCTATATAAGAGTGGTCATACTGTTTCTGGAAGACCTGGGAAATGTCGACTGAATGAGAGATTGTGTTGCTACTTTAACAAAAGATTCTGCTGTCAAAAACTGCTATTGAAGTTTTTCTAGGTATTTACAAAATAGGTGTGGCTAAGCATGCTCTCTCCCTTATTTGCCTATATGTTACATTTTTAGCAAATAGTGCTGTTATACATGGTCCTTGAACTCCAGTGGGCCTTATTATAATGCATTTGAAAAATGCATTGCAAATCCTTTAAAAAAAATGTTCTCTCTGTCTATCACATAATGCAGAGCCTTGTACTCTTTCTTACCCTGGTTGTGCAGATCCTCTTTAAAGTGAAGCACACAGAAAGCATAGGATATTCCTCCAGACTAAATGTCAAATGTTTTTTACTTATGCTCATAACTTACTCTTCAAATGAAAATGATGATCTGCTCTGTTGGAGCATTCTTTGTACTTACTTTGCATGCTGCTGTGAAAAAGTAAGTGTTCTAGGGGTGTGAAAATCATCAGAACAATGTAGAAATGTCTAAAATTACAGGGGTATATGTGAAATTATATTCTCCTTTATACAAGGATAATTACCTGTGGAAAAAAATCAACCGAGATCTAGAAAATGAGGAACTGGAGGGCAACCAAACAAGTTCTGCAGATCAAAAATAACTTTAAAGTTTGAGCTTAAGCTAAATCAGCTCAGTGTCCCTGGCAATTTGGCCAAGTATCTTTTATAGGCAACATTTTCTAAATAATGTTTGAATTCTGAGCATCAGAGAGTCTATTCATGGGGCTGCCTGTGACTTCATGTCCCCCACATGTGTGCATAGCCAAGGCTTGTTCAGTAAAGCACCTGAAGCAGAAACGTCCTGCTAATTTCCAAGCCAGCTATTGCAGAAATGTGTTGAGTGAGATTGGTGAAGCTCTTTTGACAATGGAAAGGCTTTTGCTTGCTTGGAGCCTAAAACAGCAAAATGTGTCCTTAGTTTCAGATGATCAAGTGCTGTGCAGAAACCAGACACTACTGATGTCTGATTATGCATTGACTAGTGTAAAACATTAGCCTCCAATTGCTACTGTATTAACAACTACACAAGCACATATTCCTGTTCAGTGGGTTTTATAGATCACTTTAAAATCCAAATGTTTTTATTCAGTTTTTGTAATAGATCACTTAATTCTTTTCCCTTGTGACATTGCTGCTACTCAACACATAGAAATGGCAATGGCAGAGCCCAGTGGTGAAAATGGAAGTTGGGCAACAGTTATTCAAGTGGATGGGATGATATGCCACCATCCAAGCTCTTTTTTTCACTGTTCTCAGGAAGAAGTGTGTTAACTGTATCTCTGTGTTCCTTCTATGAAGAAAGAATAATTATGGTGAATCAGTAATTGCATATGAATAGCCAGTGTAGCTCAACACACAAGGCACCCCACAAAAGGGAGTTTAACAGCAAACTAAAATGTTTTTCCTTTTATTGCATTAGCTTAGTGAGTCCTTCAGGTTGGCAACAAGGAGTTTGACTTACCAAATGTCCTACTTTTTGTAGTCCCTGATGGAGAATTGTCCCTGTTACATGTAATTTGTGAGACCTTTCAAACCCCATTATCACAGCAGAGGGACTTCATGGAACCAGGGCTAATTCTAACAAAGTCTTTTTTGCCACCAAAGCAAAAGGAAGATGAGCCAAAACCAGCTGCTTCTTTTACCAGCAGACTAATCAAAAGTTCACACAGGCATTTGTATATTGGTGTAGTGCTTCTACATTGAGTACATCAGACCTGTGTTTTTTGGACATGCCATGCCAATGTGTTTCTTTGTGCTGAGTGTTATGTGGTCTGGCTGCTAGAGAACACTTAGGAAGATGATAGGATTGTTGTTCTATAGTGTCCTACTGCATTGTTGTAAAGACTATGACATTCCTCTGTTAGGTGTGTGCCCATGTAAGAGAATAGCAGGATTCTTCTGCCAGATATTACTGTACTGGCTGAAGTGAGAGATACTGATGTGAGGGTCCAAAGTCTGAGGGCCTTTTAAAGACTGTGATGTTCTAGGGCAGCAAGTATGTGTGGATAATCAAAGACACCAAGAATTTTCCTCACTGGTTTCATCTATCAAATTTTCTTAAGAGAATATGGGAAATAATACATTTTCATACAAAGAGAGAGGAGTGTCAGATCATGTTATGGATTTATTTGGAGCCCTAATATTCCTTTAAGATGTGTAGTATAGGTATTCGTAGGTATGCTTTTAAGTCACTGCATATTGGAAATCTCGAAGAGAAGAAAGAAAATAGTGAGAAAACACTGATATTTGTACTCTGGTCTTTAAATTTACTTACCCTTTAAAAGGCAGTAAGTGCAATAGGCGAGCTCCCTCATTTTTACTATTTCACCATGTTTCCTTTCTTACTGCAATGGAACAGGATAAGAAAAAGAGTAGAAGCTTGGCACATATGAGTAGTTATTACAGGCTGTTAATATGAATTTAGTATCAACTGGGTTAACTGCATGTTAGATGACTGGAAGACATTGGTGGTGGGAGAAAACTGAGCTGGGGCCTTTTACATTCAAAAGGAACAGGGGGAGTGGCCTGATTGTGAAGCTGGTGGTAGATGTATTTTTAAAATTTTATTTATCTGAAGGAATAACGTAATATCTTATTGCTTTATAGCCATTGCTATGTTTTATGTTAGAAACTAGATGGAAAGCAGGAGTGGCCCTAAGTTATAAGAGAAGTCTGAGTTTGAACCTGTGCAGATGTTCTCATTTGCAAGTGCAAGATGCGGGGATCACCAGTGCAGCTGTGTTTGGTTCTCTAGAATCTTTTTCTCTTTGAAAACTGACCAAACAGATTAATATTGTTTTCTTTTTCTCCCTCCTGCCCCACCACAAAGACATAGATAGTCAGCAATTAGTATTGTGGTACTGCAATTTACCAGAAGTTGGAAACTTCACCAAGAACAGTGATTTTTGCGCTGTAATAATGCCTGAAATGGATTTTTTTCCTCAGAGTCATAAGTAATGATTATGCCTATATCACCTGTGTTAGCATTAGTTTAGGGTGTGTATGTATGTCCTTTTTTCCTGTCCCCTCCTTCCTTTGTTTTCTGCTTAATTTTTCTTCTTTCAGTAGTGAGTCACAATTCACATTTGTTCTTTCCAGTTTTCAAAGTAATGTACATCAAGGTCACTTCCCTTCTTGAAGTCATGACACCTTTGGGGATAAAAAAAACATGGGGGTGTTTGTTTTAGACAACTAAAGCAAACAAAGAACTGGATTATCCAATTATTGTTTATCCAAGAACTGGGTAAATCCAGTTCCTAAATATTTTGCTACTTAGCTGAGCCTTCCCTCACATTTATTATCTAGCAAAACTAGCATGTTTACAAGCAAACAAAATATTGAAAGGACCAGTTGACAATATATTAAGAAAGATGTTTTTAGTAAGGTTTGGAAAACAGAAGTCTGCATTTTGCAGGTTTTTTATTGACAGCATTTCAGCAGACGAAAATGGTAACAGTTAAAATGAATTTATTTTTCTCTTGGATTTAAAGGTGAATTAGTGAATAACAGCATTATCAAAGAACAGCCTTTTTTAGCACTTTTGTAAATCCATAGTAGGTGAATATGCTTATGAAGATAAGTTGTTTGTGTTGTTTTGGTTTTTTTTTCTGAAATACGTCTAAGTAAATCTGGTCATGGTCAAATTTCTTGTGACTTAGTGCACTGATTTAGTCTGGTGTTAGCTGTTAAAATATTTTTTTCATGAATCAGTAAATTGGGCACTGGATTTCACAAGCAGCTGAACTAGGAATGCAGAACTTTATAATTTTCTGTACTGACAATTACCTTAAAACATAGCTGTCTCACAAGCATATATAGCCTATCATCTCTCAGGACCTTTGATATCAGAGTGAATGGATTGGCCAAAATATATTTCAGCAGCTAGATATGCAACCTGGGTTTCTATAGATTGTATTCTTTGTACCTTACATGTCAGTGTTGCACTTAATAGATGTGAAATCTTTGTGGGGAAAAAACACCAAGGAGTAGATAGATAGCTTTCTTGTCTTGCTCTGGTTCTCTTAGGTTAAATAAAAAAAGGCTGAGTCAAATGGAGAGTGTGGGGGTAGCTTGTTGTTGCTACCTTACCTAGACAGATTTCATGGGAAAGATGGAACATGGATGGATGGAAAGATGGAACATAACTCCAGAACATGTCATTTGCACTGCTCTTTGTGTTTATATTACATTTACCTTGTTAGGCTGAGCAAAATATAAGTGCCTCTGCAGGATATACTGCACAGCTTTGTGTGAGAAGTGCAGCAGAGACCTGCACACTACTGGTCAGCCACTGGGGTTTCTGTCATGGAATCCTGAAGGCAAAATGGACCCTCTTCTACCCTTAAGTGAACTGCAGTTGCATGTGCTAAACTAAGAAAACCCCACACCATATTTAAAATCTAGATTAAGAAAATATCCTTGTTAAAATTCTTTTACACTTTTCACATCCTGTGACTTTCACTGTCACTGAACATCTTCTCGAGAGCTGTATTTTTAACGTTTATTTTAATGCATTCTGGTTAACATCACTTTACAGGATAGCACCTTGGCAACAATGTGTATATGTGTGTGCCTCTGACCTTATGTTGTTTTTCTTGGTTATTTCCAAAGGTGTGTGATAGAAAAGGCTATTGATGGGCAGACTGTGTTCAAACTCACAATCTCTGAGAAAGAGACCATGTTTTATTATCGCACGGTAAATGGTTTGCAGCCACCAATAAAAGTAATGACACTGGGGAGAATTGTTGTGAAGAAATGGATTCATCTTAGTGTGCAGGTGAGTAAGATAAAAAACATCATATTTTTGTTGAAATACAACATTTGTGTGAGAATGGCATAACTGTATAAATATTAAAGGGTATACCGAAGCATGTAAATGATAACTCTTGAGTCTTGTAGGTAGGCATCTTAATTTGGGAGCTCATTTTGAGGAAACTGCTAATTTAGCACTGGAAAGAAATGCTGTGCCTGTTCTTCTGAACAAACAAGACTGAAAATTCTCACCCTTAAGAATACAAATATTTGGGGTGAAGAAAAGCTACTAATTTCTGACACTACAAATAAGTCTTGGGTCTCTGACTAGTACCTAGAAAAAAGAATCTCATCCTCAGCCATATGTATTAATGTATTTAACTTACAGAGGTGTGTCACATTGAATTTTTAAAAATTTTTAAAACAGTGTATACAAGTGAAGGTGTATGAGTTTGTGCAGGTTCAGTCAAGCTAGTAAGTTAGAGCTCTTTCTTCTTATTTTAAAAATATGGTTTGGAATAGTTAAAACACTATCCTTGTGTTCTGTAAGTCTTCTGTTGACAGAACTTTTCAATAACTGTACAAATATTCACAGAGGATAAAGCAAAATTGACTTTTTTAAAGTTTAAACTCTATGTACAAAAATCAGTAAACAAACACAGAAGAAATTAAAATTCAGTTATTTGCATGTTTTGTAATTCCCAACAGATATTCTAATAATTTGTTTTTGTAAGCCAAGTTCAACTAATAATTATAAAACACAATTATCAGGTATTGAAATATTTATCTTCTATTTCCTTCATTTCCTTTATCCATTTTGTTAAATTTCTTTTGGATTACAGAACAATCAAGAATAGTTTTGCTACTTTCTTGAAACTTGCTAAAAGGTATTGACTGTGGTCTGGATTTTTAGGGCTGATCTTGTCACTTGTAAGAAGTATGTATGATTTTTGTGCACTTTTCTTTTTTTTCCAGGATAACAGCATAGTAGTGTGAATAAGATTTTGGCTCTTGGATTAAAAGAGTGACCTTAAGATAGAACTAATGAACTTCACACTTCAAACACTCCAAGGGTGCTATATTACTGCTGTTACTGTCAGCCACATTTTTTATTAGTTTCAGAAACTAATAAAATAGGAAGGAAGGGGATAGGAAGTGGGATAGGAAGTGAAGATTGAAAGGGCTGTATTTAAATACACAGCCATTTCTTAAAATTCTTTTGCAGAGAACCCTCCAGCACTTTGTGGAATTTTGTCCTTTTTTTTCAATGAATAGCAGGAGTAAAGTGCAGCTTCTAGGCCTTTAAAGAGATTTGAAAGTTTCTGATATCAGGGTAGAACTGAACCTGTGGCTTGTGGTAGCACTAGATCTGCCTATGAAACTTTTGGCAAAATTGTTTTGTTTTTTTGTTTTTTTTTGTTTGGTTGGGGTTTTTTTTTGTGTTTTTTGGTTTTTTGTGTGTGTTTGTTTGTTTTTGTTGGGTTTTTTTTTCCATTTTATTCTTTAAATGGACACATAAATAGAAAATGAGAATATGAGGGAGACCCTACAAAAATACACAAAAATAACATTCATATAGAAGCACCTGTGTCTTTACACAATAGTAGTATTTGATTACTACATAGCTTAATGTATCATGATGATATGTATTTGAATGTGTTTCCTTAAGCTGATGAAAACCTTTTGAAGATGTTCATGCATTAGGTATTGTCACTTCAGTATGTAGCCCCCTTTCTGTGGGCTGCCAGTTAGCTACCTGGGGTAGAGGTAGCAGAGGTGACTGAGTGCAATAATGACCTGCTGCTACTTGAGTTTTTCCAAGCAAGTCAGACCAGGTAGACTTCCATGTCCTGTTGAGGCCAAACTGCCTCTAATCGCAGAACATTAGGGGTTGGAAGGGACCCCTGGAGATCATCTAGTTCAATCCTGCTGCCAGGGCAGGTTGACCTAGAACAGGTTGCACAGGATGGCATCCAGGTGGACATTTTGAATGTCTCTAGAGACAGAAAGTCCACCACCTCTCTGGGAAGCCTGTTCCAGTGCTGTGCCACCTTCAGAGTGAAGAATTTCTTCCTCATGTTTAGATAGAGCTTCCTATGTTCAGGTTTGGGCCTTTTACCTCTTGTCTTGTCACTGGGCACCACTGAAAAAGAATGGCTCCATCCTCCTGACACCCACCCTGTAAGTATTTATAAACATTGATAAGATACCCCCTCAGTGTTCTCTGGACTAAGAAGACCTAAATCCCTCAGCCTTTCCTCTTACGACACATATATATTCTGCTAGTCATCTTTATAGCCCTTTGTTGTACTACTTCTAGCAGTTCCCTATGTTCTTGAACAGTTCTGGGAGCCCAGACCTGAACACAGTACTCCAGGTGTGGCCTTACCACTTGAGAGTAGAGGGAGAAGATTGCCTCCCTTGAGCCTCCTTGTCATTATCTTCTTGATGCACCCCAGGATGCCATTGGCCTTCTTAGCTACAAGGACACATTGCTGGCTTATGATCATCCTGTTGTTCTCCCAGTAAAGGATATGCGGTCTCAGTTCTGTGTCACCAATTAGGCATAACCTTTATTTCTGAGCAAAAGTAAGCTCTAACACTGAACTTGATGGCCAGTAAATTAGGAAACTTTGGAGTCATTCTAGAGCCATGCCTGGTTTTGAAGTCCGTGTGGTGTTCCCAGTGTAGAAGGGAAAAGTGAAATATTTCTGCAGAAATGGTAGGCAACTGACACCATGACAGAGGAACATGAAGTAGTGGTTGCATATGGGAAACTCAGTTTAGAGAGAGCAGAAATATGGTAGGATGGCATATATGTTTGGAATTCAGATACAGGAGCATTTACCTATTCAGAAATGATAAAAATGAAAGCTAAATAGTGGAATAGCACCAAATAGTAATTAAATGATAAGAGAGAAGGAAAGAAGAAAGGACAGCATAAACTGAAAATAATTTCTTTGGAATAAAATAATTCTAGGGGAGAGAAGGCTAGTAAATGAATTCTACTGAGTTAATCTAGGAATTTGGATTTAGATGTGTAATTCTTTAGAGAGAAACACTCCAAAGAACTGTGTCACTGCACAGACTTATTTCTCCAGTTCACAGCTGGGAAAGTAAAGTTCTACTAACAAGAGCAGGGCCCAAACATTTCTGTATGTTCTGCAGGAAAGGTTACTTTAGCTAGTAGCTGAAGGAGAAATTCTGGATACCAAATTTGATAGGGGATGAAGGCATTACTAGAAACCTGGGTCTCAAAAATAATGTTGAAGATTCATAACTGGATTAAAACAACAAAAGAATAAACAGTTCTTTGGTTTGATGGGTACATTTTAGGTTTTTGAAACAAAGAAACAAATAGGACTACTTTAACAAAACAATGGGGAAGATGAATAGAAAAGGGGTCTGGAGGTTATTACAAATAAAAATAACAGAATTAAGAGGAAACTGTGCTCTTAACAAAGGAAAAAATCGGAGATGTAGTGACCAGGCTTATCTGAATGGAGTTAGAAGTGTTAGAGTCTGCAAGCACTGTGAATAGGGAAGCAAATTTACACAGAATACTGTGTAGGAATAGAAACAAAACTATAAGGATGTTAAGCTCAATCAGATTTTGCAATGATTGTTAAATGGTAAAAATTCTTAAGATTTGTGTGTGTGTGTTTAAGAAGACAAGACCTGTGCAGGTATGCTTGAGATTAAATATTATTTGAGTATGGTCTCCTAAACTAAATAAACTCTTGTGTTTTCAATAAGCATAATAATAACAATCACAGAGCAAAAAACTTCTGAGTAACAGAAATGAATGTATGGAAACAGGTGTGATCATAAATAGGTAGGAACATGGATTTGCAGACTTATTGTGTACATGCTAGTAAAATGAGCTGGTATGTGCCCCCAAATTCTGAAAGAACTGGTATGTACAATTCTTTGACAAAGTGATCTTTTATGGAAATCTACCAAGTCAGAGGTGGCTCTCTAATGCTTACATTTAAGAAGTGTCATGCATTGATGTTGTCCAGAAGCCAAGTGCCCAGGCCCCTCATCCCCACAAGCAGAACAGAGAAGAGAAATAGCAAAAATAAGAACACTCATAGTCAAAACGAAAATCTTTTGATAGTCAAAGGAAAGAGGGGTGAGAGGAAAACAAATGATGTTAAGGCAATCATCAACATCTCACAAGCAGACCACTGCCTAAACAGTCTCTGAGCAGCAGCCACATTGGAAGTAAAACCTCTCCCCAGAGTCCTTCAACCCCAGTTTTTATTGCTAAGCATGAGGTTAAACAGTGTGAAAACTCTTTTAGTTGGTTGGGGTCAGCTGTCACAGCTTTGTCCCTTTCCAACTTCTTGGCCCAATCCTAGCTTACTGCTGAGGTGGGATGGAGGGCAGAGTGAGGAAAGAGAAGGGCTTGACACTGTTCAAGCACTGTTTATCAATAGCCCAAATATTGGTGTGTTATCAGTGCTTTTCCAGCCAAAGATTCAGAACACAGCACCATACACAGTGCTGAGAAAAAAGTTAACTCCATTCCAGCCAGAGCTGGTACAAAGAGGAAGGAAAAAGGATCTTGGCAATGCAGACCTGTATGTCTTGACACAGTGGCATCTGAGGATTTAGAAAGGATATTTGAAGGAATTGATAAAGAAGTGGAGCTAAATGAAAAAGGGGATAAAATGCAGTGTGGATTTACTAAAGATGGCTCATCACTCTTTAACCTCTCAGCTTTTTCTGATGAGAAAACTGATTTTCAGGCAAAGCAAAAGTGTCAGATTTTCTCTGTCTGGAGTTCAGTTTAACATTGATGTGACAACCCATGAGAAGTTTTAGGGTCAAAAGGAATGCTTATGGGTAGGTTTGGCTATAGATACTGCTCAAAGGAACTTGTTTGTAACCCCAGGGAGGGGAGAGGAAAAAAGGGAATTGAATTCTTTGAGAATTTATCTTTGGATCTTGCATTATGTTTTCTTTAAAGATATTGGCAGAGTTGTTAATGAGTGTATTGATAATAGTAACATAATGTGGAGAGGCATAACCAGAAACAGGAAAAGTAAGATGTTATACAGGAAGAATGGCAAAGGACTAGGGTAACTGACATGAAATAAAATTTGGTGATGATGAGTTATTGGCATGATATGGCAACAAGAAAGATATGTTGGGAGAGATATTACCAGCAGTGAGAGAAAAGCATCATTGCTGCTGCTCCAGACTCTGGTGAGAGTTGATGCAAAATGCTGGGTGCAATTTCAAGGCATTCATGTTTAAGGAATAAAATTCAGAACAGTTACTAAGCCTATTTGACAGTGAAAGACTCTACCCAGGCCTTGCCAATGATGATTTGGAGAACCTTCTTTTGGGAATTAACTAAAGTGAAGAGTACAAAGTTGTACAGTTTTATTCTCTAAATTTCTTGGAGTGTAAATGACAGGCAGAAAAGGGACTGTTGAATTTGGAAACAGACTGTTCTACTGCAGCAGAGGGTTTCTGAAGAAGCATTCTGTTCATAATAATGGGGATAAGTTTGTTTTGTTTTTTTTTTTTAATTTAAATTCATTAACTGTCAGAGCATTAATGTGATATATTGTATCCAACAAGTGAAGATGGGAGTTCATATCAATCAGATGGACATGAGTCACTAATAGTATTGGAATGCACTGTTGAAAAAATTACTTGAGACTAGATGGCATAAGTCTATGAGTAACTTCATATTTTATGCAGCCTCTTTAAAATGCAGTATACTGCTGACAGAGCTATTGGCTCTCAATTTCTTTGCTCTTTATACCAAATAAACCTGCTGAGGCAAGTTGAAGTGGATTTGCAACAAGAGTGAATTTTCACCATACTATTTTTCTGCTCTCCAATTAATGATTTATTTTTCTCTAATGACAACTGGCTTTATTTTCCACTGCTTATGATTTGTAAAGGAACTTATCTTTCTTTTTGTGATTTTAAACAGTTTTGCTTGTTGTGGTTTTTAATGCCATAGATTGTGGATCCTGTCTCCTTGAAATTGCTGCCACTGCTCTAGTTGATTTCAATCAGTGAGGACAAGTCCTTCAGACTTCTCAGTTTTAGAGTCCTTCTCTTTTTTTGAGCTTGATTTAATGGTGCTCATCATTGTATCTTTTTAGGTATAATTAGCAAAAACTTTGACTGAAGGTACCCAGTGGACTAAAGGATAAATAGCCTTTAACTTAAAAGGATCTGATATGCACTGAAGTGAAACCTCAAGAAAACTGGTGTCTTAAAAATTAACTTTTAAACAAATAAAATAAAATATAGTAATACATTATTATGGCCAATTGTGAATCTCATCTCCGCATAGTAAGACCCATATTAGATCTGTAACAGCATCTCCATTATGTACCTTCTCTTTCAGTTTCACTATTAAGGGTCTGTCACTTTCCCTTTGATACTTCAGAATTTATTTAATCAATTAAGAAAAGTGGAATTAAAACATAACTTTTCAGATACACTCAAGGCTGATGAAACAGGAGATTCTTTAAGAATGTCAGATTGACATATTTGTTTCATATTTAGAGCCTGCAATTATAAAAATAATCTTTTTACTAGCCTTTATTTTGCCTGATCATATCTATGTAACTCTGGGATATTTTGGCAGACTATAGCACATTAAAAGCTTCAGAAAGTAAGTTTAAAATCTAAATGCAGAGAGGTAACCATGACTGAATTACTCCCCTGGGAGGAAAATGCTCTTAGAGTGACTATTGAAATCAGCATTATCATTTCAATACATGTCAAATATAAGTAGTTTCCTAGTTTAGGCAAAATTTCTTTATAAATTTTTAAATCTTCCAGTTCTTTCATGAAAAGGTTAAAGTACTTATGATTTAATGAGACCGCTTTACATCATAACTGTTTGACTATCAAGAGAAAACTTGTCTTTTTCAATTTGTGAAATCCTTTTATTTTCTGCAGAATTTTTTGAATACTTAAAAATTTATATTAAAAGCAAAGAACCTGAGACTTGAAAGCAGTGAGGAAAACACTTACACTGTACCCTCTTTGTGTATCTATTACTAAATATAAGTTTTTTTTAAGCTGTATGTTCCCTAAGTTTAGTAATGGTATGAGAAGGCAAGGAAACATTTTAATTTAGCAAATAATTTTTATCCATTTGAAGCAATCACTTGCTATCTATTAGGAGTAGTTTGTCATTCCCAAGAAGGGAGGGGAGAGTTTGTATGAATATTACATAGTAGAGCTCCATGTACAGTAATTGCAATTGTGTGTTGAAAATATATAGGATAATGAGCTCTGCCCATATGGTTGGTGCTATGTTCCCAACAGATAGCAGAAATAAAACATGTTACAGTCTGTATGATGTAATTGACTATCTGTTCAGAGATGAAATGAGCATATCTCTCTTGGCAACGGGTTCATTATTTAATCTGCTAGAGTTGAAGGCCATTCTGAAGTTGAACTTGAAGCTTTGGAGTTCTTTGATATTAGTAACTTGCTGTGCTGCATCCAGAAGTCCTACTGTGGTGCTTGCCTCTTCTTTTCATGGTCTAGGATGGGTGCTAGGATGGTGACTGTGTTGATTTGGAAGCTCTATGTTGTAACTTCAGCTCCTTGGGAAATATTGCTAAATGTATTTATCTTCTCTTTGCTTGTGCTGTGTCCTAAAGTTCTTCCTTTCTTGCCTGAATATGAGTTTAGGCAGGTTCCTGCATATTTGCAGACTTAGATTTACAGTCTAAGAGCTGTCTGGGAGCATAAGACAAGGAACTTCATATGGGCCAAGATTTAAATTTCAGAAAACGCTAAACATACAAGTTTTGTCAATGCCTCTGAAAATTGTGAATATTTTTGCAAATGCAAATTCCACTGAAGTCTGCTTAGATTCTATACTATACACAGTAGGAATGGAATTAGTTATTTGTATCACCAGTTATGGGAGAATGTAGGATTGACTGGTTTGCAGAAGCTGTAGCTGATTGTTCTGGAGAGCTTCAGATGAGGTTTGAAATCCATCAGGTTTCAATTTGTTTTATAAGCAGTTTGTTTCCTTATTATGAAAATATGTAGCAGCCAGTTAAATTGTATTCTTATTAATGGAAAAACTATGTCAAGTATTATTTGAGTTCATTTTTCTCCCTAGTCTCAAATCTTTAAATATCCTGCAATTCTTAATGTTGTAATTTTGGCCTGTTTTGGCCTAATTTTTGCATTTAATTTTTTAAAAAAAGCTTTTATTTTAAAAATTTTTTAATTTTTTTTTTTTAATAAAAATTGTCATGGTAGAGATTAAACTGTGCTATCTAGAATTTTGGGGGGTGGGGTGTTTTGCAGCCTATTGGGCACTTTTTTTTTCTTTTTTTTCTTAATTATAAAACAACTTGCAATCTTCTTCTTGAGCATACTGAATTAAACAGTATTCATTGGAATCAACTATTTTTTACATTGCTAGAATCCTGAAGTTTTAGTGGAAGAAACATAAGCAAAGAAATGTAGCTTAAACTAGATAGTCCTTGATTCTGAACTAGTGTCTTAAAGATGTTACCTACACCACTTATAACTGGTTCTCAGATATGGATCATTTGGTGTAACTTAAGGTTGACTTCTGCAGCTGTATTACTGATCTTCTCTATGTGTGCTTTCCAGTTGTGTAGGGAGAAAATTTGAAGACTGGAAGTAGCTGTGTGTACTTTTTATGGACCTTGGGGTAAAGCATTAAGATAATGCTCACGAGGTAGATCTACAGTATCGGTCTTGTGTACAGGAAGAATTTGCCTTCTGTATATTTGGAGTCTTGTGTTACTGAAGTGCACTGCTGATGTGCTTTAATTTAAATCCTTTCTGGGGAGACCAAGCTTGAAATTGTACACTGCCATATCACAATGTGGGCAGAAGGTCCTCCAGCAGGTAGCTCTTGGCATGCGCAGTATGTGAGCAGAAACTGGCAACTGGTTTGAACTTTTTTTACGATAAAAATTGATCATGGATAATGGCATACTATTCTTCCCTCTTCATGCTGTGCAAGTTGCCAAGCAGATGTTTTCACAAGATACATGGAACTCTTTTGGTTAGAGTCTAAAAACTTTATGAGTACAGCCAAATAGAGAAGCTTCTGCTTTTCCTCATTATTGAAAGAAAAAAAATTACAAATTTGGTTCCAGTTTTTGTAGCTTGAAACAGAGACTGAAGTCAGAATTCCAATTAAGAAATGGAAGATGAAACTTTCAGGTTGTCTTTTATGCAGCCTTCATTATCTCTGTGTAAACTCTGTCATGTACATCTTGCGTTGTCACCTGTGCATGCGGAAAATAGAAGGTGACATAAGTTACCTGTGTAGATCCCATACAATGCAAAATCTGTATATGCTGGTGGCATGCACAGGAGGAACCTTCTGATAAGTCTTTGCATGCATAGTTTTTTTTCATGGAAGTGAATAATCTTTCCTGGCCCTGAAGAACTTTTCATCTTGGCTGGAAAGTAGATGGATGGAAGAGGGGAAAGGACTCCCGTCCATGTATCTCATTCCAATATATCAACTCAGTAATGCCATAATTTTTGCACTGTTTAAGAACTGATGTGTTCATTTGACAGTCTGTCTAGATACTCTGTGTTTGAATGTGAAACTGGAGTAGATGCGTAGGAACAGCTTCCTATTATGTACATCACTGATGTGTTTTCTGAAATCTAGTGGCTGAAGCTACTTAAGCTAGACTGTACTGAATAGCCACTGACTAATGTATTCTTAGTTCTTTTTTCTAACTTATGTTTTGGTATTGTTAGCATCTTTTGGCAATGAGTTCCTCATGTGCAATCATGGCTGTATGAAATTGTTCTTTATTTTAAATCTGCTGTCTGCTAATTTGTTTTGCCAATTTATTTTTTCATTTGCTTTCGTTTTATCATTCCCATGCTATTTTATACTTTGGTTATTGAACCTAATCCCATGTTATAATTGTTTATAAACCAGGTCTCTCCTTGTGTTAAAGCCACTGTGCAGCTTGGTCATCCTCACTGCTGTTTTTGAAACTTTTAGGTTTATGCTGTCACAATTTTGGGGATGCAAGGGTCAGATTTTGTTATTTCAGATACTTCATAGCATAAATTGCTAAACAATGAAGTTTTGTCTTTTTGTAGTTAATTTCTTTTCTAATAAGAAATGTGGTTTTTCTTCACCACTGAGCATTTTGCTCATTAGATAACCACTACCTACAGTAACCCCAAGACCGCTTCTCCTGAGCAGTGACAGTCCAGACCATGATGTTATGTTTACATAGTTAAGAACAATTTTCTCATGTCTCCTACCCTGTGGTTAACTTAGTCTGCTACTTTGTTGCTTGTTCCTTAAAAATTTTGAGATCCTTTTTAAACTTTGAAGTAAATAATGTATTTAACTGTATTAACTACATCCTTTTTCACCTCACTGCTATTTTCAAGCATATGCAAAATGTTAAATAGCAGAGACTATTGGAGTTACCTAGTGACAAACTTCTGTCTGTAAATTTGTTTCTGTTTTTTTTTTTTTTTTTTCCCTAGTTTGATAAACATTACACTGATACTATTTGGGTGTAGGAGAAACTTACTTTTCTTTGATTCTCTCTATTCCAGAAAAATGTCTCAATTCCAAACTGACCTAAACTTTTTTTTTTTTCATGTACTATTTGCTCAGCTGTGTGCAGAATCATGCAACTTCGCTTGTCTGACCTTTTGTGGTAGGGCAGTGTTTCAAAGAATAGCACTGGCTTTGATCTTCTGCCTCCTGAATTAATGCCAAAATATTTTAATCTCGAATTTCTCCTCTCTCCTTTCTGATGATGTGTAGATGTAGCAGTGACTGATTGTAGACAGACTGTATATCTTTGGAAGTTAATCGACCTTATACCTGTAGGCAAATCAGAATGTGATATTAAGTGGCAGCATATTTTATACTACCAATATTCCTCATAATCTGGCAATTCAGAACTGCAAGCCTCTCTTTTCTTCCACTGAAATTCTTACCCTGAAGACTTATCCTCAGTACTCAGAGATGCACACCTTTTGGTTTCTAGCTTGATGACCACATCCCATGGAAATTTTGTGCGTTTTGGAGTCAGGACAGGTCGACAGAAAAAGTCTCTCATCTCTCTGAGCTTCTCTTGGTGCCCTGCTTGAGTCTTGATAGTAGACATTCTGTCTCTTCTAATTACAACTTACTTGTGCCTTTTGCATGTACCTCTTGTTTATAAGGTAGGTAATTATGTAACAGGTCAGAAAACTGGATTACCACACTTCTGCTGGACTTTTAAGTGTATTTTATTATATTTGAAGAGCTTTTATAATTTTTCCATATTGTGATTATTTGCATCCTTACCTTTGCTGTTAATCAATAATCTCCTTCAGCCTTTCTATTCCTTAACTGGAGGCCTGTATACTCAAGTGCACACAAAACCACTGTGAACTTTCTCAGCAGCCTCCTCTGGACCCCTCCTGGCCTGTCTGCAACAAAATATGGTTGAGGAAGCTGTTGCATAAACTTTTTCCACTAGCTTTTTCTAAAATAGGCTACCAACAATAAGTTACCAAAACGCAGCCTTCCTAAGTCAGTTTTGGGCTGTGTTCAGTTAAAAGCACAGTTTGAATCTACTGCACAGATTTTCTGGTAAGATGCTTAGTAACTCTGGAGGAAAGCAGTTATTAAAAAATGAAAATTGAAGCTTACAGTGAATTGTCATCAAAAGGAATGTTGCAGAGTTAGAATACAAAGGAACAGTTGAATCACTGCTTCTAAAGTAGTTAGTGATGGAACGAAGAAAGCAGGGCACAGAGGAGGAGGGAAAGGCCTGAAGTAAGATCGTTGGGAGGAATATGAAAGGAATAAAAGGCAGAATTTTGTGGATCCTTAAACATGAAGAGAAACTAAGCTTTGAAAGAAAAGATGAGACTTAAAAATCCCTTGACTGGATACACGAAACTTTTATGGTGAGGCATTCAGAGGGCAAGAATAATTGCTTTCTTCTTATGGAAATAATCACAAAAAAGGAGACAGGGATGTATTTTCAACCTTCCAGTCCCAGCAGAGCTGTTCATCTCTTGTAGTATCAATGTATTCTTGCATTAAACTTGGGAATGACTTACAAGTTCCAGTACTGAGCAGTGCAAAGTGGTGCAAAATTCTTCACACATAATCAATTCAAAAGACTGGAATTTAATCTGCAACGGATAGTATAATACAGGGTTAATAATTGTACATTAATAATAGCTCCCTTTGTGTGGGTATCTGCTTATTCTTTGACTACTGAAGCACAGAGACTTTATTCAGAAGGGATGTTTCATCTGACATCTACATCTCATCTCTAATTTACATGATTACAAATAGTTCAGGAAAATTTGGAACCAGTGGTTGTGCTGTATTTTAAATGGAGGGGGCAGAGACAAAATATGCATTGTTATGAGATTGTATAAAATTTATTTTCAGATCTATTGTTTCAATTAATGTTGGCAAGTGTGCTTCATGTAACTTCTAGATCCTAAAAAAGAGCTTGTTGAATCCTTAATACTTGTCTCCTTTGTTGGATCTCGGATCAGGTTTTCTCTGTGACTTGGGAAAACAGTCATTTTGCAGCAAGCAAGCAGTTGTTCTCCATGTATTTTCAGATCTAATGACTAGGATCCTCTTATAATTTTATTGTTTCAAACTGATTTGCAGCACAAGAATCACTTGTGAAACCTTTCCACCTAAAAGGAACAGAGATTGTTTAAAATCGTAGTTAAAGCAAAGCTTATTTGTTAATTACATTAATTGTTAACAGAATTTCTATTTGCAGTCCTGAGCTCTTGGGTTCTCTCTGCCACTCCCCTGCCCAGATATCTTTATTCAGTCCTGAGGCATCAGTAGTAGATTGATAGAGCTTTACTGGTACAGGAAATAAAAAATATTTTTCATTGGCACAGTTCTCGCTGTGGTAGAAAGCAGAAGAGCTGTAGTACACCAGTTTCATATTACTTTGAACAACTGAAATACTGGTGAAATAGTCACCAACAAAAGATAAAATGAAAATTGCTAGTCCACAGTTGGAATGCCTATTCAGTGGCAGAAGGATCGCTAATCTCCAACTATTTATTTTAAAACATTTACTTATTTAAATACTGATTCCATAAAAATACAAACTGTTTCAAAAGCTGTCTCTCTTTGCATCGATCTTTCTTTGTCTTTGGCCTTGTTTATCAGATGATTGACAGTATGGGTTATATCACTCAGTTTTTAACACAGTACTAAAATTACCCTTGTCCAAAAAAATTGATGACACACACGATTGTTATTTTGGATCCTTCTGCTCTCTATTACTTTCTGTTTTGCATTTTGAAGGCTTTATTCATGAAATAGCTATCAGTTTGTCTTAAGCCTGAAAACCACCTTATGGATCAGTCTGCTTTCCCATTGCTTTCTGATTTCACTCTTTGTGGTCAATATTATTATAATACGTGGCTTGTTCTTAAACAGAGAGTTAATTGCTTCAGGAGCATTACAGAGTTCCATCTTTTTCTCCACCTTCCCCCTCTTCCCACCCCCTTGCCCCCCACCCTTTTTTTTTTTTTTTTTTAAATGTATGTTGTTCAAGCTGAACTATTGGATCTATCCCACAGAAAGGAAGGTTTGGATTGAAGGAAAACCATTTGCCGTTGAGAAGGGATTAACATTGTAAGAGATAGTGAAAAAGAAAAGCAGGGCAAAGAGAAAAGCGAAATATCTTTTATACAAATGCTAGGAGCATATTTAATAAGACTGCTGAATTGGAGTGACATGTTTTCAAGGATAAGAAAGATATTATTGGAATAAGAGAGGCAACCAGGAAAATGAAGGGGGGATTTAAAATTCCAAGATACACAGTTTTAGTGAAGGGAGAGCTAGTACCATGATGGAAGATATGTAAGAATATTTCTGAGGGATGATAATCTGTAGTAGGAAACACCCCTGCTACACCCCTACCCCTCACCTCTTCCATGTTTTTTGTGTGTCTGTCTTCATAATAAATTAAGTTCAGTGGTTTGCATAGAAGGTAAAGACAATTAATATATTTGTGATTCTTGTCTGTTGCACTGGACTTGCAAGTGGTTAGAAAAAAAGCCGAAGCAATAAAGATTTTTAAGACATAAAACAAGTCCCTAAGAAAACCAAAACTTTGCTTTGAAGAATTCTAGGGTATTGAGGAGGAGACAGTAGGAAGAGAGATTGTTAGATATCAGTTAGGATATTGACTATGTTAAAACTACAAGTGAGAGAGTGTTTCCACTGTTGCTGTAAGGTTCTTGCCTTTATACTGTTATTGAAACAGTATAGAATATTGTCACCGTTACCATGGAAAGGTACAAATATAAATCTGTATATGGAGATAAGAAACAAATGATCATAAAATAATGAAATATTAAATGGTCATGAGATAGGGGCATGTGCTAAACAGAGGAAACAGCCCTGAAGTTATTGATTTTAGCAAAGCTAACTTTGAAGAGAAGAAAAATGCTCCTGGGATTTTTGCCTGCAATCCTGTGATGAATGGGAAATCCACTCCACACAAGTAGAGAGTACATAGTGTATAAAACATGTAGAGAGGCCACAATTAAAATTCATCCCAGTTAAGTCAAGAAAAGGAAAGGCCGATATGGGCCTGAGGCAAAAAAAGGAAAGGCAAAGAGACAACTTGCCCCTCCTGACCTTATGCTTTTTCCTTTCTGTTCGCTGTTCTTTACTATTTCTTCTGCTGTCCCTTTATCCTCTCCAGCCCTTCTGTTTTAACAAAGTTCTGTCACTGTGGTCCCCTGATGAGGTTTCTTCCTCAAGTGTCTGTTTTTTGTACCGTGGGTTTCTCAGAGCATGGGTATAACTGTTCAGAGTGCTCACACCATGGATATGAATCTCTCTGCCACCTTTCCCCCCAAAAATACTTAGACTGTACAGCCCTTTAGCAAGGTTGCAAGCTGACATATATAGTTGACAGCTCCTCTTCCCCAACTTTCTTTATCTGTTTGTTGCTCTGGAATTATATCAGTTCACTGTATGATGAGAGAAGAAATGAGGCAGCAGGAGCTGAGGAGGGCAAACAAGTGGGTTGATGTACCTACTCATGTAGACAGTGGGCTATATGAAATTTTTAAGAAAAAGGCACTGCTATGGAGGAGAATCTATGAAATGGCAGGAGTTCTCTGAGAGAGAAGGGTCAAACAAGCACAGAGATGCTTGCAAGTGGCATTCCTTTGTGCAAAGTTAGGATGCAAATTGGGTCTCGGGACCTGGTATGCAAGATACTTTGTTGTCCAACATTCTACATACACGTTACCAGACAGCTTGTTTCAAGGTATAGAAAGCAGATGTGAAAAAGAAAGTGAATTTAACATATTAGAGGTCTGAAAATCAGCAGGTATAGGCTGGCATTGCTGAAGCTGAAAGTAGTTTGTAGTAGCTGAAGATCTGGCCCTTAGCTAAAACAAACACTTTGAATTTTTATCTGGCACTTCAGTTTTAAAATGTGAACAGAGATGATAATGGCAAAAGTGAATTTCAGAGAGAGATTTAATGGGACAATGATGAAAGACTGAGTGGATTTTTTCTGTCAGTCTGTGTTTCCTGTAGTACCAGTGATATCTTAACTACAGAAATTGGCATCAGGCAGAGAGGATGACCATGTGGTCTTACAGCATCCAACTGATGACTGACCAGTTTTCTAAAAATGGTATGAGTTTATTTCCATGTGTACTGTGATGATAGTTACATCTATATTTAAAGCTTTCTGTCACTGAAGCACTCTTGGTGTTGTCAGATGTCTATTGGACTGGAAGAGCTGCAACTTCTTGCAATTGAATATCAATAAGACCAAGACAATTTTGGTTGATTCATAGCACCAGCTTAAGTGTATTCACTTACACAGATTATATTTGACAGATAGTTACCTTCAGCTGAACTCTGTGGTTAGAAGCTTTGGTATATTCTTGACAGTGAGCTTAGAGCTGATGCCTTATGTTTATTTCATATCCCGTTTTTGCTTTCCTAATACTGCATGTGTATGTCTACATTTAAATAAATTCACAGCTGAAGTACTAGTCAGTCTACATGTTATCTCTGGACAGAATGTTGTGATGAGTCAATTTCAGTATTTAAAAAACGGTGTTTTTTCCCATTTAGGCAGGTTTTTTTATTTCAAAAGCCATCTAATTGAGGATTTTTAAAATCAGTAACTAGTGGAAAATTGTCAAAGTCTAACAACAAGAGTAAAAGAAAAAAAAAACAGAGGATAAGACCAAAGATGAAAATGTATTAGTCCTTTTGGAATGTTTTCCTGGTATGTTACCAGTTTGCTGGCCTACAAGAAAATACATTCAATGCAGGTATTCTTGTTACATTAGTGAAGGTTAAATACCTCTCGATTCCCCAACAAGATTGTGCACAATGCCATCAAATACTGATGTATGTGTGCATCCCCTATAGATCTTTTAAAGAAAGACATATTTCCAGGTCTTGTCTTGTAATGGTCCTTAAATAATCTGGATTAAAATACAATTTAGTTCACTGATTCTCTTGTTGATCATACTTATGGTGAATTTAGGTTCACTTCATTTGGAGCATTCTGAAGAAGAATTAAACTTCTGAATTTTTTCAGACTATTTTCTTGTGCAGTTTCCTAGTCAGCTTAAAGCATCATTCTGATTTTGAAGAAAAATTCAGTGAATTAATGCCAAATAGCTCAAAAGCATACTGTTGCCACTCAATCCCAACTTCAGTTCCTGTTTTTAAAGGCTGAAGGTGGTTTTCCTACATAATCTAAGGAGATTATAAAATAGGAATTTTGGAATTTTTACCTTCTTTTCTTGGGGAAAAATAGGAATGCAGCATCCTTGAATTTTATGAGTTAACTAAAAAAAAAATTAAAACATTTGTATTTGCATATTTCATCTAGACTTGCACGCTGTGGTGAGAAGGCAGAGTTGACCATATATTTTTGGCTACAGTTAAATAATGAATCTCAGCCTAGAATTATGAAGTCTTGGCTTACCTCTAGAAATTACAGAATGGTTGGCAGTAGAAGAATCTTCCCCTAACCATGGATGCTAAGATAACCAACTTATTTTTTTTAAACACATCCTAATAATGCTCTGGCCATGCTGTTCCTTAAGTGGTTGCAATGAATCATCCCATGCCCCCTTTATTTTCATCCTGTAAAATGAATGCTCTTTGTCCTGAGAAATAAAGATGTGTGAAAAGTACCACACTGAAACCTACTTAGATGCCAGGCGTGTAAGCATTCCTCTGTCATCTTGTGCTCTCCTCCTTTAAGTTTGCAGTCAGGTTGCTTCAAAGGTTTGAAATATAGAGGAGCTGAGCTGTAAGTTTGGGTTTGCTCAGAGGTCCAGTGTTCTTGTAGCTTAATTACTTGATTTTTTTGCCATGTGAGCATAGTATAGAATTTTAATATGGAAATACAGGAATTTGGAAAAAGTTAATCAATTTAATAATAGCAGGTAAAATAAATTTTATTCTATGCGTATCTTTTGCGTTTTGATATAAGATAATGGGCAAACAGCTTAAGACAGCTTAAGATCAGGAAGAAATTAATTTGAAATTGAGGCAGTTCTAGCTGAAGCATTACCAAGCTCACTGGCTAACTCATAAGGACTTTCTTTCTCTGGAAGGTGCCATTTGACTGCCAAGTGTTACACAGATAAATTATTTGAGCTGTCTTGCTGTCCAGAATATTTTTTTTTAAATTTTCCCTTTGTCCTGCCATCCTCCTGACCCTATTAACATGATTATTAGCATAATTTCACATATGTTTGATACAAGATCCCAGACAAATTCCTCCTGATGTATTCTTATGCTTGCTACATAAATTCATTATCCCTTGCCAAGCTTTATACCTGCCAAATTCCTTTTGTTGTCTCAATTTTTATTTCAAATAAAATTAAAATGCAAAGAGCAAATGATTAAAATTTAACTCTTTTTATTTTAAGTTCTGTAAGATTTGTCCCTGAGAATGGGGAAAAAAAAAAAAAAAAAAGCACGGGATTTTGAAGTAAGACATCAACCTATGTATTAGTTGAGTGTGTGGTGTGGAATCTTGACACATTTGCAGAGGTTAAGCTGTGGAAACTACTGCACCTCTTTATTTACTAAGGCAATCATAAGGTGGCTGACAAAAAGATTACATGAGGATATGGGAGGAGTAGAGGAATTTTGGGATAAATCATTTTTTTCCTGGTTTATATTAATATTTGTGGGGAAAACAGTTTTTGGGAGAATGGAATCTGTTCCCAACTTTATTCAAGGTAGAATAAAGCAGAACTAGGGGCTAGGAAAGGAGACTTGGAGATGGATGTTCAAGATGTGCAAATTCTCCTATTTATTCAGTGGAGAAAAGTGTTGAATTGTGGCAGAAAGTTGTCTGCCGTTTCTGATGCATCAGTTTAGGACACAAAGATGCCAGATTTAAAAAAATATGTAAAATGCAGCAGAGTGGTAATTTGGTTGCTAGCTCAGCTGAAATTACAGGTGATAAACTTGGCTTTGTGCTGATGTTTTCATTGTATTCTTTTCTCTGAAGTTCAGTTTGATCACTCTGTGTTGCTCAAGTCCATATCACTGACCTTTCCTCTTCACAAAAATTTGCTTACAAAATATGAAAGCTGTGGAAATATGGAAGCCTTTATAACTGTGGCTTCAGCAAGATTTGCAATTATGCAAGAAAACAAAACACATACCTGTGTGCTTCTCATCTCTTCAGTATACAAAAACTCTTCACTGTTTCTCATATTAACTACTATGCTCTGCTTTCTCAAAGTAGAGATGTAGACCCACGTGTTCTGCAGTGGCAGAATATGCTGTATATCTTTATGTGAGTGGACAAAGAGAGCATATTTGTACAGATAGAAGGTGAAAAAGATTTTTGTCCTCAAGTTTCTGATTAGGCTATTATAGCAGCATCTCTAATTGTCCTCCTCCTATCTATTGTCTTCCCTCATCTGTTGTCATCAATGACCACTATTAATTTATTGACTCTAATGAAGTATTCAAGGAAGGCACAGGCCTGTCATTTTGGTCATAACCTTAATCTGTTTTCTCACCTTGGGAGAAAATGTGTTAATACACTGTCTGTTTCTATAGAGTGCACTTATTGAACAAGTTCCTGATGTAACAAATCTACAGTATGTTTAGAACAAAAAAAAGAGGGAGTTTCTGAATCTTGGTTATTTTAAGATAGCAAGCTATGTTTAGGTAGCAACTTATATAAGAACCATAGTGAATTAAGTGATGGTAAGCAAGTGTAACAAGATGCTGTATAGTGATTTTTGAGCTGGAGGACTTGCAGCTTCTAACAATTTCTCATAATCGGTGATTCCTCATTATTTATGTATGATTAAGCAAATAATTTATGCTAACTTCTGCTTTCATTTTCATCACTGTAAAGCCTGTGTAACTTTTTTGATTCCGGAGCTACTTTAGCTTTTATAGCAACTAAGGGGAGGGGTCATTTTGGCCAGATTGCTGATCTGGGAAATACATGGAACATCTTTTTTTTTTTTTTTTTTTTTTTATGTCTTAAAGGTAGATAGGTATAGTTACCTATTTGCTCTTCATAAAGCAGTTTAAAAATTTTTGTATTGTGTACCACTTTCTTTATGGTAAAACCATTTTTATTTCTGAGAAATTTCTTGCTGTGACAATAGAGATTATCTAAAGGATCAACCTATACAGACTTGAGTTTTCTTACAATTTATTTTATGTTCCCTTATTGGAGAAGAGTGTGCTTGTTTTTTTATATTTAAGAAACAGGTTTTATACTGTGTGTTTTCTTTTTAAATTTAGCTTGTGTTTGCAGCTAGCTAAATTTGGATCTGTAACTTAAAAATTAGCTTACATGCTTTGTGTTTTATGTTTTTAAGTTTTATTTTTTTAAATTTTTGTTTGCAGATACTTCATAGTTGGAAAAATGTTGTTCACTCTACTGTACATATCATAGTATCATACTGCACTGCTTTTTTCACCTTGTTTGAAAAGACTGGTGTCCATGATACTTGCTGGAACGCATTCCATTTCTTAGTATTTACCTGAAGACAAATTTTTGGTCCTTGTTTTATACATCAGTCATTCCTACCCCTGCCATGTGAGACTTTGATGGTATAAATTGCCTTAAGAGCTGAAGTTACAGTCGGAAGTGTTTCCCATCAGTAAGTTGTCTGAGTAACTAAATAGGCCAGGGTTGGTATCATTTGGCTTGAATGACTGGAAAAAAAGTTTTTCTTTCATTTTTGGTGCCAGAGTTCTCTTTATTGTGGAATTCCTCTTATGGCCTGCAAATCTGGGATGAAATCCACCTGGTTTTGTCATCTGTTTTGCCAGACACTTGTGATCTAATAATTACAATAATAGATGATGAAAAGAAACTTTAAGATTAAATTGTATTTTATGGTTACTATAAGCTAGGATGAATAATATTAAAAAGAATGTATATTTGACCAGTAGAAGAGAGTAATCTGTCTTGATATACATACCCTTAATTGATCTGTAATATTTTAATAATTTTTTCCTCTGCCATTAAATATTGGGATAAGAAAAATAAAATAAAGGTAAAGATTGCACTTACTAAAAAACACATTTGTCTTTGAAACATGTAGCAACTATAAAGTCTCAAACACTGGGGGAAGAGACTGCTGCATCTGTTGGTTGTGTATCATTTGAGGCAGTCAAGTTTTGAACTCTGGAGTTTTGATCTTGGGCTCTACTATGATATATCTAGATATTATATTTTTTTCTTAATAGAACAAAAAAGAGTCTTTTCCATGTCTTATTTCTTAGAAATAATCTTGCAGAGCGTGTGTAGGTAGTATTAATATGAGGACTTATTTTTAATGGAAAAATTGTACTGATGCAAAAAAGATCATAGCTTCCACTGAAAAAGAATTTACTGAACTTCCTTCATTTTGGCTGAAATGTTTCAGTGCAGTTCTACATGGAAGAGACTAAAATTGTCTCAATTGCTTTTATACCTGTGTAACAGGACATTTTGGTGACAGCATGTTTAATGTGTGTGAAGAAAGTGTATGCTACTTAAATGTGCCAGATATCACGTGTATGTTGTGATGTGACTCTGTGTATGTTATTACCTGAAAGCCAAAATTTTGTAGATGGAGGTCTCAGAGTTCCTCCAAATCAGGTTAAAAGGCTTGGAAAGTGCCATAGTAGCTCAAAAAAGAGGACTCGATATTACTGTATCTTTTACTTGATACCCAAAATGTGTTCTACCTCTGTGTTAATGAAAGCAATATTAGGGTTTTTTTAAAAAAGCATGTTGCTATTTTTTATTGAAGTACTGAATATTTTTTTATACCTGTTGCACTGTTTATTTGTACATTTATTATACCATTATACCATATGCCTGTAGATAACATTGCATTTCAAGGCTTAAATAAAAGGGGATAAAAATCCCAAAACAATATTATTCAATGAACCTTTATAGTGGGTGCCTTTGAGGGAAGGCTTTTGTTTACATGGAAGCTCAGCATGATCCAAACTAAGGGGTAAAATTCATGTGAAATTTCATTGTTATATGTTTATAACAATGTGCCTGAGCAGCACAGATCTTTAGGTGAGAAAATAATTAGTTGTAATGCCTTTTCTGTCTCTATCTCATTTTATAAACAGTAGCTTGTCCTTCAGCATGTGTCCTCCTTCATTCTGGGCTACAGTGACCCATTGGGCAGAGAATTTTTCCCAGGCATGGAGTGATTGGATTTGGTATTGCTGGCTCTGATGGGCAATTTGCTTCTGAAGCAGGACCATAAGAGCTTCATTCAGGATGCACTGAAAGAACTTACCTATCACCTCACTGGCTCAGCACCTTTCATCTGGGAAACTTGTCTGGATCATAGCAAGAATGCTATTAGAGGAAAGATTATGGATATCTTTCACCATCTCAGTTCATCATCAAATGGATTTTCCATTGCTTGGAATTGGTAGTAGGCTTTGCATTGGCAGAGGCTAACGTAGCTGCAGAGTGAATTTATCTTAGTAACTAATCCTTGCCACCTCCCTGTGAGGTGATTTGCTAAGTATTTGACAGATGGGGAAGCACAGGAGGGAGAAATGGCTTCAGAGCTGGGATTAGAGTGTTGATGTCACAGGCTTCTGGTCCTGTGCTGTGACCAACCATGAGGCCAGCCTTTCCTACTCATCTCCCATTACTCTCTTGGGGTAAATTCCTATAGAATAATAATAATGAAGACAACAAGGGAATAATCCTGTTGTCCTAGTGAGGAATGAAATTCATCTTTTATTTCTGAAGTATTGTCTGCAATTTAATGCTCACGGTCAGTAGACCTTAAATAACCACATCGAACATCAGGTTCAGTGCCAGCCTTCCTTCTTATTTAGCTTTGTCTAAACTGACACCAAACTTTGAGACATTCCTCTCCTCCCACAGTGGAGAGACACTGGGATTTTTTTAGTACCACACATGGTTTCCCTCCTACATTTTCCTCCCATGTCAGATATTCATACCCCCTTTAATAACCAGCAGGGGGATCGTTACATTGAGCTACTGCCAAATGCATAATGACTGCTGCCTTTGCCTTACACAGTCACTGCATGACTGATATCCAATTCAGCATTGTAAAGTGCTTAGGGCTACCTTGGGGATGTGCTATATTAAACCCAACTATTCTAAATCCTATTTAATACAAAGAGATCGGTGGTGGAGGAGGGGGGGGGAGTTTTGAAAATGTTGTTAATCACCTATTTTCAACAAGTAAAAATATCTGGTCATTTAGGTGCTGATTCTGTCACTCTTTTCATAAATAGTCCCACTGATTTTTGTAGGGAGTGCATGCAGATGAGCACTCTGCTTACCAGTGGGGGAGGGAGAATCAGGTCCTGTAGAAGCTGTGGCTGAGATGATAAGTTTACAAGGAGCTGATGGTGGTGAGGGAGCCCATTTCTGAATTCCACTTACAAATGTTTTACAGTGAAAACAGGAAAGCAGAAACATGCTTCATATCTGACTGAAAATAAAGGTACTCTTAAACTTGTAAAAGACAACATTTTTATTTGAACGATATGACAGAGCTGCCATAGGAGTGTTACCTGCTATAAAGAAAGCTTAAGAATTATTACCTTTATTAGACCAGTGACACTGAGCTTTAGCCATACATTTCTAACTTCTGTCCCTCTACAGAGACAATTTTCTTTTCTTAAATAAACTGTCATGCTAGTGTTAATATATTGTTGGTTCCCTCATACTCTGAGAATACTGCTGATATAAAACATGTATATGTTAGATTGGTAATAGTATCTTTAGTGTAGCTGACTAGAACAAATGTGTTTCCCTCATGGCTGTGCTAATGTGATAAAGGAAAATTGGCTGTTCATCAGCTTTTGGCTGGGTAAAGACAGTAGAGATGGAGCCACATTCTTTTTTATGCATTAATAACACTGAGAACTTTTCACTAGTTATATTTCATGTGCAGGCATGTTGTGCAAAGATGTTGTAAAACATGAGATAATGCTACAAATAACAAAGTAGAAAAGCCTATATCTTTTATGATGATAACAGTCAAACACCAAATGACAGTAACAGGCTGTAAAAAATGTGATGCAGAAAAAAAAATGCGATGTAACCACCATATACACATATACTTAGGCTGCTGTAAATAGGGCATCAGATGTTTAGAGGGCTTTGAATTAAAATTAAATAAAAAACTGTTGTATTTAGGTCATTGATGTGTCAACACAAAAGATAATTTAAAATGGAGAGATGTATTTTGAGTGTTGAAACTCATATGCAATAACTTTTTGAACAAATCTCAAGGCTTAGTAATTATGATAATAGCCTTCAAATTCCCATCAGTGGAAGGGCAATAAATATTCCTGTCTAAATTTGGGAAATATGGACTGAATCTGAAACAGCAATAAAACGCAGCATGAATGTGTGTGTTTGAAAGTGCAGTTTAATGAGAAAAATTAATCTGTACAATTTTATGTGAAGCCTAAGTAAAAAAAAAAAAAATCGAACAAAACCCTCCATTGCATTTCATATTTTCTTTCTTAAAATACTAATAGACTCATGTTGCCTGAGGCACTGATGCTGATCATCTGAGCTCAGATTTATAGATAATTGTGTCCGTTTATCTTAGTCTGAAATTTGAAAGACTTCGTTGGTGGAATAGTGTTGTGAGTGCTTACATTGTGTTTTTCAAGCTGATATTTTTCAGGTTCTGGCTTCCCTCATTGCAACAAATTACTCTGGCTTGTAAACCTTCTGTTTGTCTCTCTTATATATTGTTCTACTGGAAGCAATTATTCCAGGCTTATTTTGTTTTGATTAGCGTAGGTGGCAAGACAGACTGAAGTACTCCAGTTTTATTTGGCCTTTGTAGACAAGATTCAGCAGGCATCCACATCTGCAAAGTGGAAATAATGCTCTGTAAATTGGCAACAAAATGACGTTTCAGAATCTGAGGACTACCAAGCTGTCCTGTGAAATAATTCTTATATATGCTGAGTGTTGCTAAAAATCAAGTAATTTCACTTTTGAAAAAAAAAATAAAAAATGAACCATTCCAAAACAAATGAGGTTGTTTATTCGTTAAAGAGATCAACAGTTTCAAAGAAGTTGAACTTTCTAAAATTAACTTAAATACTGGGAAGCTGACTATAGCCATGATTCCTCCTGTTCCCATTTTGTACATGCCTGTGTTTTTTAAGAAAGTATTGAATTTCATAATATATAAGGGCACTCCAATATTATCAAAGGTTTTCTAATTTTATGTAACCTAAATATGGAGATTTTTAATGTGAAAAAGTACTTTGTAAAGCTCAGCATCTTGTGACTTTGCGGAGCTGGGAGAATGCCATATAGTATTTCTATGAATGTTAGCTCAAATTTAAAATGAATTGGCAGGGAAAGGAACGTTTGCATAAAACAGTACCCTGGGGTGCTGGCTGAGTGCATGTTCTTAGCCAAGAGTTCCCTTGATGTAAGGGAATTACCCACTGGCTGTAAAGCAGATATAGCCAGTTCCTATACTGTTCCCTTCAGCCCCTGTAGAAAGAAACATGGGGTTAGGGAGGCATTTTGGAGGGGTGTTAGAGGCCTGGTTGAAACACGCTGCATTTGGATATCCTGTGTGTGGTAGAAAGCCCCTTGAGGCCTGTATGAGCTTCTCTGAATGAGAAAAGCTCTGACAGATATAACATGTACCCATGGCCTGAAGTGGTGAAGTAGCTGTAACCAGCCTTCTACCTTGTGAAACAGACTCTTCTTTTCCTCTCTTCCTCCTCCCCAAATCACTACCAAATCACTGTACTGTGGTTTTCTCTTTGATTTAACCACTGATTGGTTCTATAGGTGCATCACAGCAGAATTAGTTTCTTCTTGAATGGCTGGGAAGATGACAACACACCTTTTGATTCAAGGATTCTTGTGGGAACAGTTGCAGATACTGATGCTGATGGTACAGTCCAAATTGGACAAAGCTTCACAGGTAAATCTTGTAGTATTTTAGCAGAATGCACTGTAATGTTCAAAAAGAGATGTGCATTAATTGGTTGAAAATGTGTGTGAGCCATTTTAAGTTATATGTTGGGTACTAATGTATTCCTTTAGGACAAAATGCCTGAGGAGAAAATTAGATTTTTCAAAAGATTGATAATTTATTTTAGGTGGAACTGCTTAGAGGTCGGTTTTCCAGTATTATCCAAAATATACATCTGTAAAGTAAAACATCCTGTTCATTTACAATCATAGTTTTTCTGAGTAAAAAAGTGAAACTGTTTTGGAATAGGATTGTACATGGCTACAAGACTGTGCTCTTCCTCAGAGAAAGGAATAAAGCTGAAGATTTCTGGCTGTTCATGTCATTCAGTTCTGTCAGTACTCACATAAACCACTAGCAGAATGAGAACCCCTCAATCTCTAGTGATTCCTGATAATGTTACTCTTCATCTACACCTAGAATTTTATACATACTACAACATGACATGATTGCAGAACAGCCATTCTTACAGACTGTAAGAACAGTGACTATTGGTCTTCAGGAACACGCAGAATATGAAGCTAACTCCTAAATATAACTATATGTCACTTATACAACTCTCTGTGCTCTTGAGCAAGAAAGTAATTCTGTTCCCTGTTTTTTAAAGCTTGTATTTAGAAATGTGTTTACTTGTGATTTTGATTCTGAATACTGCATAACTAATAAATGTATAAAGAAAAGGAATATTTTTTAAAATGCCTTTTATCTTTATTGTATAAATTGATAGGTACAGTTGTACCTACTGTATCTCTTTGCTAATTAGAGGTGGCACATGGACTGGCTCATTACTTCTGTCTAATGAGCCGATCCTTGTGCCACCTCTCTAATCAGAAAAGAGATAGGTACAAAATGTTCTTGTAAAGTTATTATAAATCATTTTTTTTTATTAAAAAAATTAAGTCACTGCCCTCTATAGTTTTGTCCAGATCCAAGATGGTTTCATTCAAGAGGGGTAATTGTGCAAGAGAGATCTGAGTGCTGAATTAAAGGTGCTCTCATGCAGTGCAAACCTGCCTTCTGCTCAATGGGTTACTTATTTATAGTGTATTTTCTTAGGTTTAGAGCAATTTGTTGGAAGAATGCAAGATTTTCGATTTTATCCGGTGGCACTGACGAACAGGTAAAGAATCTTTATTTTTGTTAAAAAAAAAAAAAAAAAAAGTGTGGCAAGAGGAAAGAATTGGTAAGAATTTGCTTATTTCCCAAGTGCTTTTCTGATGTCTTCTTTAGGTGATTGCTTATGATGATGTAGCTTACTACACCTCATTTCAAAGATGGCTTTTAATCTAAAAATATTGATAAAAAATGTTTGATAAACATTGATAAAAATAAATTCAGCAACTTAATGTGGTTTGTTTTTCAATATGGCTCAAATATAGCTAGTATGTGTAGTAGTATTTGTAATACATATGTAATGAAACCCAAAACTCAATAAGTTCGTGCTTTCCTTATTATTGGTGTCCATGTTACAAGCTGACTTAGTAAATATTCTTGCAGAGAATAGATTTAGTTGCTACATTTTAGTGCTTATAAACTATATAGGTGTCATCAACTCATCATAATTCTGATGTAAGTGCTTGCTGATAAGCTTAGTCCTGCTGGCTGAGACTTGCCAGGCTTTCCCAGAGCTCCATGTAAACCATGGAGTGAGGAAGAGAACAAATTGGACCAGTCCAGTTAAGACCAGTTTAATACTGGTGATCCAAGCAAACAGGACAGGCACTCGAGCTGGTCAGCATGATGACTGTGTGGCTACAAGCTTGGCATCTGTAGCTCAGCAGTTCCTTTTCTCTGGTTTCAGCTTCCCCATGGTATCAGACTGAATGTTGGGTATTCCTGATGCTCCCCCCCCCACCTCCTGCACACCCCCCTGCCCCAAGGTGCTATTGTCTTAACTGTTCATTGCTTTCTATGTTAGATTGTCACCATAAGCCACCAGTGATTTTGCTAGCCTGGCCCATGTAGCTCTGGACAATTGTTTTGACTTCCTCCATCCCCCAGGCCAAATTAGGTTGCCACTGCAATTTCTGTTGCCCTCCAGCCTCCCTTCCTAGTGCATTACAGAGAAATGTTACTTTTGTTATGCTGGATTAATCTTGTCTATTCAAGCTGGCCAGAAGTAGTCAGGTCCCGTTTGTCTGCATGGTGCTCCTGGGGAGGCTACATGCAATGACACTCATAACTGCAGACCTTAAGGCTGCTTAATGATAGTCTTTCAGTAAGATGTGGAGCAGTTTCCTAGGAGCTCAGCTTAGCTGTCTGCAGGACATTGTGATGAACTGAGCTGCTGTGAATTTGAAAGTATTAATATGAATCTGAATTCCAAGGCATATGAAAATCGTGTTGGTTATGTTCTTTCAGAGCAATGCTTGTCAAATCCTTTAAACCACGACTTAAGTCAGTGAAATGAATAAAATTTAAAATCTGAAAGTTAAGGTATTTTAAAAACTGCTGTGACCTACTGATGTCTTTGTAGATGTTGTTTCATAGCCACAAAAATCTTGGTCCAAAATGTTTAGCTGGGATGACATGCGATTGAAAGTCTTGCCTGTATATCTGTTAAGTCTGTGGCTATCTAAAGCATACACTAACTTTAGTTCTGTGAAATTTGTTTTAGCTGCTAGCAAGTACTTATTCTCTAATAAGTACACTGAAATTGTGTTCTTACTTGATAAAGAAAATGGGAAAAGTCAGCGTTTTAAAATTTAAATATTTAGTCTCCTCTAGGCCAGAGTAATCCTTCTTTTACATCAAAGATGAGAAGATAAATCCTTTAGATAACTCACCCATCATTCATATATCTGTCTGCTTGCCTACCTACCTACATACCTACCTACAATCTATGTATCTATTTCAGTTGGTGATGTCAGAGGGAATATAAGTGACTCAATGGCTTTGACATGGGCTATAAGAAGCAATCAGAGAGGTCACAAAGTGAGGCAATTAAAAAACTGGGTATTCGTATTAAAGTTAGTTAAAACTGAATATATTTGTATCCAGGTTTTCTAAGGTGTAATGTGATGCTATAACCTGCTCTCTTTAGAGGATGTAAACATTCGACTCATCTCTGTTTACAGGCAATATGCTAGTGCTATGGCATGCTTAAAATCAGGGGTTAGAGGCAGATATGATGTCATAATAAAATGGAAAGAGCTTTTATCTTGCAACTGGGGCTGGATTCATCCTACCTAGCTTTAGATTTCTAAACAAGGAGCTTGTTTCCCTTGCCTCCATATATGTCTGCAGAGCTCCATGTATGTCTGTGGAGTGCTTCTTCACAAGCACCTTCTGAAGATGCCTGCTGCTTACCACTGATTACATATGGGCCCTGGGTGACCTTATTCCTAGCCAGATTGGCTGATTTATGTGAGATGAAACCAAGCCTTTAAGCTTCTTCTATAATCTAAGCTGAATTTAGTTTGATCTATGAGTCTAGAGGCACAAACTGGCACTTGTCCTTTTTTTATCGTGTATGTAATTACTTTTTTATATTCTGTGACAGAGACATTTTGGAAGTATTCTCTGGAAAATTTCCTCATCTGCATACCCAATCTGAGTGCCGTTGTCCTGGAAGTCATCCCCGGGTACACCCATTGATACAGAGGTACTGCATTCCTAATGGTGCAGGTGATACCACTAATGACAGAGTGCTGAGGTTGGATGCAGAAGCCCATCCTCTGTATTACATCAATGATGATGACATTGGGACCACCTGGATTTCATCTGTGTTTACTAATACTGCAGGTCTGGATCGTGGCGTTTCTATCACGATAGATTTACAAAATGGACAGTATCAGGTAAGAAGTTTAAATTTGCTATTAAACCAAAATTAGGAAAAGATTTTTTAGACACTTAATTACAGTTTTGAGGAAATTCAAACCTTATGCTTTAAGACATTATCATTAAGCAACCAGAATGAAAACTTCCTTTATCAGCATGAAACAATGCACAAGGAAGCAGAATGCATTGTGGTTCTTGTAGTTCTCTTTTTATGTGCCTTGGCTGTTGTAACAAGCAGTGATATAGAACAGATATACCAGAGTGGATATCCTGTGTGAAAACACCCATATTTAGAAATTCTTCCTTTTAACTCATCTTTTTAAAAATTCAACTTCACTTTTAAATTCTATTGAAATTTGAGGTCCTTGGTTTATAGCTTCTGGTACAAAGCTGTCAGCAGTCAAATGGGATTTAACATGTCTGCAGCATGCTGACACAGCAGAGAGGATTTCTGTTTTGTACATGTTCTGGAGATAGTAGGTCAGCCTCCCAACGAAAATGGAAGGAGCCTATGATAAGCAGAAAATGTTCCTGAAGAGGCCAGATTGCACCTAACACTTCAGTACATAGTTGAAGAGTGTCAGGATGTCTTGGAAGGAGGGACATAACAGTAGTGGGGCTGTATTCACAATGGGGTCTCTACCAAGTTTCTGAATAATCTTGCCTGCTTAATATTTTTCTTTTTTTGTAATTAATGGGGAGAGGGGAAAGAATATGATGACAGGCTATGGCTACATAAGTAATAATCAGTCCTTTAGTTACAAACAAGTTCAAGCATACGTGAAGTTTTAGGACTTACTTAATACATACACATATCTGCATAAGCATTGTGATGAGGGAAGTGCTCTTTAGTACAACATGGGATATTGCATGAGATTCGAAGCTAAAAATAGGGAGAGGCCTAAAAAAACCCACCCCATATATAAAAAAAAATTAAAATTATCTATTATCAGGCAAGCAACTCAAATATATGGCAATCCAAAACTATGCCCTTAATTTTTGCCAAAATAATAGTACTGTAACAAATAATGGACCTCAGCTTTGTAGTTCATTTCCAGGTGGTCTTGAAGAAAAAATGGAGTTTTCATGTAACAGTTCAGCTGTGTAAAAATGTCTGGGAGATCAGAGTTTGTCTAACCAAAAAAGTTTGTTTTTCTTTGGGAACATGTGGACTGAAATATTGGTTCTTTTCCTGTCTATGAGTGGGAAAACAGATTATATTGTCACACGGAAAAAAATTTATATTCTCGTTGCTTTGCAACTTCAGCATTAATAGCTATTTATAAATTTATTATCTTCTTATAGGTATTCTATATTATACTGCAGTTCTATAGCCCACACCCTGAAGCAGTAAGAATTGAAAGGAAAAAGACAAATGATCTAAACTGGGAAGACTGGCAGTATTTTGCTAAAAACTGCAGTATTTTTGGAATGGATAACAATGGATCTCTGGAAAACCCAGACTCTGTTAACTGTCTTCAGCTTCCTAGGTATGAGTGGTTATTATCTGCATAATATAGATGCTTTGAGTGGGTATTATCCTCACACAATGCATTTCTATGTCCCAATGAGATAGAATATTTTAATTTGGTATACACATTTATTATGGGTTGCTGAATATACAAAAGATCCCAAATCTGACCTTTTGACTGAAGATTGCCAAAAGGTCATCTGTCACTTTTATCAGATTTCAGACATCAAGGAATGTGACATAATTGATTCCTGTTACTTTTGAGCTAGACATTCAAATTTTACATGGTCGTAAAATTTGGGGGCCTATTGTCAGTAGAATTGCAAAATAGAGTGGAGGAGTGGAGTTAAGGTACTGATAAAAGAGACTGTTTGAAACTACTGTCTAGTGGGTGTGAAAGTATTAATTCTGATCTCTGAGAGTGCAACATTTTCTGAAGCTTAGAAAAGAGGCCAGGCTTAAGTACAAAAGTCAGTCATCCAGACTTACTACTAATAATGCAAAACATGCAAGAAATTAGTTGAAAATTGTGTCTTGAAGATTTCTCATCTTCCTAAGCAAGAATCAAAATAAAATGAAGGGAATGAAGGATAATTAACTTTTAGAAGCATGTTGCAAGCTTTTTTATTAGACAGCTAGCATCTGCAAATTTAAAAATATGTAATTATACAGTATACATTTCATAAATATGTATAGTTTACACACACACATGCATGCATGAACCTATATATATATATATCTCTGAATCTATAGCTCTACATATATTCAAATGCACCATCTCTTGCCCGATTTCAGATGCCAGTCACTATTAGGCTTGTTTAGTACTTTGCTGGAAATCAGTGAGAAAATACAGTACCAGGTGCTGTAGGTGATTTGTTGTTGTTGTTGTTGTTTCACTTTTGATACCTTCCTAAGATTTTCAAGAGTCAGCATCTTTGTTCTTCAGGAGTTCAGTATTCTGAGGAGAGGAGCTAAGGTCATATGAGTTACACCAGTGTTCAGCAAAGGACTTAGAACTTTATTGCAGATCCTTGGAGCAGAAGGTAGAGGAAAAAGGGATATAAATCTCTTAAGTAAGCCAAGCAATTTTTAATAAATAACCCAAATGAGGTGAAATTTTTGGACAAGGAATATATATTTGTATATTTTATAAAAAGATCTAAAGAGTTTAGTATTAATTGTTTCCATAAATGTTTTGTAAGTAGAACTGTTTCTCCTCTTCAATTTGGTGATAGGAATTGGTATGAATGAATGATTTTGGGTACAGCTGTTTATCCCTCTATCACAAGCTTCAGTCTACACTGAATCTGAATATTGGCTGGCCCTTGTTTTAGGATCTCCTTTGTTTTTCTGATTTCCTGAGAAGCTGCATGTAGATGTCCTAAGATCTGGGTGACCTGCTTAGCTACATGTCATCAGCCTTACAGTCCTTCTGCTGCTCCTTATGGTGCTTCCATACCAAGATGGTGTCATTTGCCTGCCATTTGTGCTCGCCTTAACATTTTCATTGCAGCCCTATATGTCATAGAAAAAAAATACTGTAACATTCTGCACATGGGAAGAGGGGATGGTATCCCCCAGAGACACATACAGATTTATTCCACTGAGACTTTTGTGAAGCACTGATCTGGATAGGGGCACAGTTAAGTGCAAAGATCCTTTGTGAAGACAGAGGAGTGTGACTCAGCAGGCCTAGTCAAACGATGAATCTCGTCTTTCAGAAGCTCAGAAATATTTTGAAGTGAGGAAAATAGCATTGTTTGAATGTTGTATGTCAGGTGCTATGTGATCCCGTGGGATAGCTGTACTTAGAGAGCCCACATAGGTGTTCAGATAAGCAGGCATGCTTGCCTCTTGTGCAGGCAAGTTCTACACATAGCTAAACTCTGCCTAGTAAATATACTAACATGAGACATGCCTCATTGCAAATTGTGCATGTTTGTAGTTATACATACTTGTTTACTCATCTTTTGTTTGAATTCTTGGGACTGCCCTTCCCCTTCTTGGGCTTAAAGATAATTTTACTTTTAGGTCTGCTGCATTCCATTAAATTCTCTTGCACCTCACTCAGTGGAAGGTTGTGTGTGCTTGTTCATGCTTCCCAAAGATACTGTTTTAAATTTTTTGAAAACTTAGTGCAGATGACACTGTATCTGTCACACTTTATTCATATTCTGAGGTTGCCTTTTACAGGCTTTGCCTTTAATTCAAAACTTGGGATCTGGAGAAAAGTATGGTGGTTTGGGAAAAAACAGACATATAGAGGATGTTTCTTTTCCCTTGTTTGAATCTTGGTGACTGGAAAACCATTGTCATAAAAATATACTCAGGAACCACGAAAACCCCTATGTGCAGTTTAGCAGAGACCTTCTTTGAAAAAAAAAAACCAAAACCAGATATTAGGAGATAGAATATGTAAAAAATGTGGTATTTTGATTTTTATTTGTCTTCCTCTCTATTCACACAGTTTTACACCGTATTCCCGTGGTAATCTAACTTTTAGTGTTCTTACACCGGAACCAAATCTCCGACCTGGTTACAATGATTTTTACAATACTCCATCTCTCCAAGAATTTGTAAAAGCTACCCAAGTGAGGATTCATCTCCGTGGCCAGTATTATACTAATGAGCCTTGGGTAAATTTTAGGCATAGATACTATGGGGTTAACGAAGTTACCGTCAGTGGAAGGTAGGTGTTATGGAGTTCTTTCCACTCCCATCAGTGCCTCTGACTAATATAGCTGTGCAAGCTATATTAGCATAATGACCTGCCTAAAATTTTATGAAGTTGTTTTGTTTTTACATTTATGAATGAGGAGGGAACTTGGTCTGAAGCCATGAATCAAGTTTGAAATAATGTACTGTTTTTTAAAAACATTTGCTGAAGTTATTTTAAAATTAATTATACTTATTACACAAATCTGTCAAAAGCAGTCCTTTCCTTGGAATTAACCATGCCTCTAATCAAAGGCTTATGATTGAAAGCATGGCTTGTGCTTTACTGCAGTTGCTCTTCGAAGTTTCATTCTAGATTCCCAGACATGGCAATTTTAACAGTCTTAATGCAGAGCTCATTCTTTGTTTTAGCTGTAGTTTACCATTTAAAACTGGGCAGCTGTCAGTAAAAGTGTTACATTATCTATGACTGACAACTTTATTGTATATTATAAGTGTTCTGTCTTGTGAAAGGAGCAATTATGCCCTGTAAATAATATGCAAATTTGGCAATGAAATAGTTTCCAAGAAGCATATGGTGCAGATTTTTGTTAATAAGTATTTTTCCTGGAATCATTTTGGTAGTTGAGATCTCACTTTGAGAGAAAGTACCCCATTAGCAGTCACATTTACCTTAAACTTTTGTTACCTACTAATATGTTTTGATTGTTGATTTATAAGTGTTGTAATAACACTTTTACTACAGCAGCTACAATCTTGGTGGATATGTGACACTAAAGTAATTTCAGCTGTAGTTTGCAAAACTATGCTATGCCTCTAGAAGGGCAGCCCTTCAGGTAATGTGATGGTAATTTCCTACTAATTAATAATCTATAAGGTTTTTATTTTAGGAAGAAATGGACATTTTAACTGGGATCAAAATGGGTTGACCAGAAAATTATGCTTGAAACGGTTAAAATTTCTTTAAAAACTATAGCTACACTGTATACCTTACTATTGATTAATAATTACCATTTATTAAATAAATTTTTACATATTAGTGTTCTGCTACATAGTTTTCATTACATATTATATAAGGTAGCAATAGCTCTACTGCATGCTGGGTTTTATTTTCTTGGAAAGTAATCATTGATATTTTAATATGCTGAGTGAAGAATATGTTGAGTGAAGTAGTATTTTGTAGGTTACGGCACTGAAAAACATTTTCTTTGGTGTTTATTTGCTCTTAAAGAACCAGACTATGTAGTACACAAAATTATCTTTGTGACCATTATATATGTTGTTGGATGGGTGTGATTATATGTTTAATTTTTTCTTCTACTTATTGTTATTTCAGGTGTAATTGCCATGGCCATGCTGATAAATGTGATGTAACTATGGAACCATATAGGTGCCTGTGCGTCAAGGAAAGCTATACAGAAGGAAATAATGTTAGTCTCTTCTTTGTCTATCTGTGTCATATATGAACACCTTCAAAATTGGGATTTTTGTCCTGGGAAAGAGTGTGTATGTGTATTACTATTATCCTACCTTTTATAAGGAAACTCTCTGTAGCAGGATTTTGTATTTCAAACATTGGATGTGAACCTGAATTTAGACTGTCATCGGCATCTAATAAGGATTATAGTTCTATCTGCTGTAGCAGATAGCAAGGGATCTGTAGAGTAAATAGAGACCCAATATTCACTGTTCACAGCCAATGTGCTTCAGGGTTTTTTTTGTTTTGTTTTTGTTTGTTTGTTTGTTTTATTTTCTCTTTTACTCTGCAGTAGTTTTAGTGTGGTCCTATGGGCACTGGACCCATTCAGTAGATGGACTGCAGTAGGCACAGTTTTGGAATTTGGTTTTCATTTGAAAGTGAAGAGCTCAAGTCATCCAAGACAGCTCCATAATGCAAACCAAAGTCCAACAAATGCAGACAATTTGGAGACTTGCTTAAAAACTGCATGCCTAATCCAAGGTAAAGCACTAACACAGATTTACCCATGGCACTTGGAACATCTGTAGATTACTGGGAAATCTGTAGAGAGCAGTCTCTGACTTTAGCTAAGAAGGGGATCCTTTAGTACAATTGGTTTTCAAAATACATCCAAAATAGGCAGAGCTAAACCATTTTGGACTTGATTTTAAATGTCTCTTCCGTAGTTGAGCACAGGTAAGAAAACACTGAGACATGTATGTGTGTGTGTATTTGGAAGATATTTTCATGGCTATCCTACTCATTTTTTTTTTTTTTTTATCTAAGCCAGTGATTTGGGCACTGGCTTTTATTTAAAACATTGAAACTTGAGTTTAGGACTGATTTATTTATTTATTTAAGGACAGCCTGTAGATGTCAATTTCTCATTATTTTTACAGTAATTTATAACATTTGGTTATCTTAAAAATAATCTGTAGTAACTATTATTCTAATAAAAGAGCAAGCTTGATATTACTTTTAACTACTCTGTGTTTTCACATAGTCAATATTAAGGTTGAATTTCTTGGAATTAGTTAAAAAGCCGTATTAAAATTAAGATACAACCTAGAAAATGCATTCTTCTAAGCGCTTTGCTCTGGTTTTAATAACAACGTTTATAAAGGGGGATTTTGTGAACTGTAACATGCAGCTGAAACTTAAAATTAAATTTTTCCTACTAATTGTTGGCCATAGGAGAACTGGAATGAGGTTGTCATGTCCTTGTAGAGCAATATCTAGAAGAGAGCATAGAATAATGGTGCCAGTTTGAACTTATGTCATGCAATCTTTGGGTTTCTTGGAAGCTTTTCACATACAACTTAAGAAAAGCAGACTCATGATATATGAATTAAGGAAACTTGTTCAGAGAAAAGATTCTTCCCCTAGATTAAGTATTTATCTGAAAAAAAAAAAGAGAAAAAAGAAAGAAGAAAAAAAGAAAAAGAAGTTGAAGTTAAGAAAAAGAGTTCTTTCAAAAGAATAAATTCCACAGTCATACTGAATATTAGATTTCTGCCACGAGTACATGTTGTATTCCTTGCTACATTCATGCCTTTTGAAAATACACTTTCTAAAAATTAGAATTGGGTTCTGGAAAAGCAACAGCTATAGCAAAGAGGAGACTGATTGCACATAAAAAAACCCCAAAGCAGCCTGCACTTCTTTGAACAGAGGAAGAAGTGTTAACCTGAGAGCATTTGATATTGTGCTTACTATCATGTTAAAAATCTTTTTAAAATTTCATAGAGGATCAAGTTTTTTTCCTACTTTTTTGAGCAGAAGTTGTAGGACTTAGTCTAAATGACATTTGAACAGAAATTTGAAATTTTAAGATGGGTCAAAAAAAAAATAAATTTCAAACTATCAGTGTCCCTTTAATTAGAACACACATTGTGAAATGTTACTTTGTAGAGATTAATTATAAATATTTAATGAGATCTGGAAGTTCACCAAGCAGTCTTGCAAGACTTATTCTATTTGTGAAAACAAACCAAATACAGTCCAATGTTGTACCTGCCTTATCAGATATTTTCTATCAATGTTAATGAGTTGTTCCAGTGAGTGTCATATTTTTGATTTTGCACATATGCATTGTAACTGTAATTGAAAGCCTTGAATTAACCATATTAATTCAGAGTACAATAAGGATATTTAATTATTTTTATCATTCTTTAATGACTATGTCAGTGTCTAGTAAATATGAAATAAAATAGAAGTAGTAATAAAATAGAGTATTTCCAAATATATCTCTAACTACTTTGAATTTTATCAAGGATTTAAATAAAATCGAAAAAGCTTAAAGGTTTTGATTTTTTTGCAAGGCAAATACTTAAGAGCAAAACCAATCCATCCTGACTTTTGACTTTCATTGCTATTGATAAAACTCTGTCTTACAAACTTATATCTGTTTCTCAGGCTTCAGCCTTCAGCTTCATGCCTGAGTTAGGCATTTATTATTTTTTAATTATTACTACTATTTTGGATTCAATTAAGCATTTAAGGAATTCTACAAATATAAGCTTCATTGGTGGAGGGGACAAAAGTTTTTGGTAAGAAATTGCACTATTGGCAAACAGTCTTTTTTTAAATTTCTGTCCTATGCTAGCACTAAGGCAGGTTTTTGGCGATACCTTTACAAGCCCTTAACATATAGCAGAGTATGTCCTTGTCACATTTACATGTAATGCAACTAAAATAACCATCTTGAATTTATCAGGCATGTACATCTGGATAGCTGTTGTGCCGCAAGGCAATACCAGAATCTAAAAATTTGCATAAGTCATTACAAATAGAAATCTTAGTTATTTGCATCGCCATGTTAGGAAATTTGATATACGAAGTGGATTTTTTTTCTGAGTTTTGTTTTGATGAAGAAATACTTTACTATGAAATTTAAGATGAAGAAAAGCAGGAAAAGCTTAAGAACAAGTTGCGGATGCTGAGGGGCCAGATTTAGAAGAATAAATAAATACAGGTCTTGTGTCTCATTTTATGAAAAAGTGTTCAGCACCTTCATTTACAAATTGTTCTGTAAATGCCTTGTGTCCTGCTTTGGGAAATAGCTCTACCTTTTACAAATGCACCAACAGTAGAAATGGTAACATTTATACACAAAGACTGATTTACAGATAAGAATAAACAGTAGGTTTAAAAAATGTGTGATGTCATGTGAAAAACTGGAAACAGCCTGTGAAAAAACAAGGCAGTCAAACAAACCTTACCTTATAACCTTAGAGCTTTCTTAAAATCAGTCACAGAACTTAAAAATACAAGGTAATGGCAAAGTATACAGGAATAGTTGTAGAAATGATAATGGAAAATAGAATTTAAATAAAACAACTCTGATAAGCGCTTGAGAGGGGATCAATGGATACAGTAAATGCTTCAGGACTTCAGAGTTCTCTCTGCAAAACTGGATATGGCATTGTTGATTTACCATGAATTGGATAAATAAGGTTTTTGTGTTACAGAAGAATCTATCTAAATCCTAGTCAAAGGTCAGTCTGTACCTTTGTGTTAGATGTTGGAAGTAATGAGAGTACCTGAGGAGCTGTAAGTACTAGCTGTAGTAAGTGGTCACTTAAGTGGACACTTGCAGAAGTAAACAAGGTAGAAAAAAAATTGTACTTTTTGGTGAGCTTAGTGGCATATTTTGTGTATCTAGAGCACAGGCCCAGGAGGAAGCTAGTTCTATCAGAATAAAAATAAAGGAAAACAAACAGTCAGATGGTTCACTGGAGTTTTAGAAAGCAGCAAGTAAGAAGGAACCTTGTCCAGGTGTCTTACATGCCTGAAAATTTTAAATAACTTTTTACATGTCTGTGGAATTTATGGATTTGTCCATGAATCCATCCCTGGAAAACTGGTGTAATTTCACAGTTCAAAGATTCAGGATTCTAAAACAATTCATGTACAAAGATTGCTAAAAGTTGTAGATACCTTGTGATTTCTAACACAGGTGGTGATATGCCAAAGGAATTGTGAAGTGGCCATTATCCATTTTAGACATTTTTATCTGATGTTTGTAAGTTTTACTTAAAAGGTAAGCAAATGGCAACTGATGTTATGGTTGTCATTGTTACCTCTCAGAAATTAATAAAAAATTATTGTCAGGAGCTTATCTGCTGTTATTTATGTGCAGGATATTTATTTAATGTGAAAGAAAACTGGCACAACTGAGCTGGTGCTTCACCATTGTTGGAAATAACTGTTGTAAATCAAAGTGCCACATATGTTTATTGAATTTCTGATTTTTCACATACTCCATATAAGTGCCCAAGTGATTAGCCCATCCATTATTTCTTTTTTTAATCCCACGAAAATAATAACAATAATAAAAAATAAAAAATACAAAATACCACCATGGAAGAGCTTCCTGAAAAGAGTGCAATTAGCCCTAGAATACCCAGTAACTGTGGTGCAGCACTCTATAATGTTACAGGAGAATGGAATTCAGAGGCTCATTCCAAATAGACAAGGTAGAAAATGGGAAAAATAAACACAAAATCTCTTACAGTTGAATATGCTGAGCAAGGCAGAGCTTTGGTAAAACAGAACACTTGCCAAACTCATCAGCTGCAGAACATGCCTTTTCTTCTCCAACCCAGTCCTACAGGGTTAGTGCTTAAATCAGAGCGAAAAGGAATGGATGCCTGATTGGAAAATAGCTTTGAATTATAATCCTAGAGAATTTAGTATGAATGAATTTACTGAGCAGCCTGATTGTCAAAATAAGCATTGATTTTGTAGGACTTAGTGTGGCTTCATGTATCTTAACCAAAAAAAAAAAAAAAAAAAAAAAGAGCAGAAAGAGGAGTTGAGTAGGACTTTGTCTTATGCTGGCAGACAACATCTATGCCAGTGTTTGAGGTTATTGGAATCTGGCATTCAGAATGGTAGATCTTGTGTTCTTTCCCAGTCCTTTTGCCATTGCAAAGCAGCAGCAGTATCTTTTCTTAGAATGCTCTTTGGCGTATGGTATTAGTAAACCATCTGTCACAGCTGTGCTTAGTGTCTATATTTATGTTGCATCCTTTTAAGGGATAGGGAGTGTTATGAGGGAATGCTGTAAGACTCTCTTCATGTTACTCTTCTATCTTCCTTAGACACTTGGAGTCGCTTAGAGTGTTCTTGCTGCCTTTTTTTTTTTTTTTTTTCCTTCTTTTATTTTCTTCCCCCCTGGAAAAACCTGTATTTTGAGTTTAAAAGTACAGACTGGGATCTTGTAGGAAGGAAAAACTAGTATGTGATTAGCCACTATTTTAGTCAACACTTACAGGGCAGCATGAATGAACATGATTGGTTGATACACACAATGGAGTTTTTAAAAGGCAAGAGAGCATTTCAAAATGCCTGAAAAGGTGGTATTCAAATCTTGATATAATTTCAGTAGATTTTTGAATCTGTACATTATGTGTATATTCTAGAAGCATATGTATAATATTTGTATTATAGATGAGTATATACACTGGTTATTGCAACCAAATGTTGATTGATGGATGTAAGATAGGAACTCCTGTGCAGGCTAGGAAAATTAAAAAAGGAATAAATTCTACATGACATTAAAGAAAAAAAGGAAAGAAAAAGAAAAAAAGGATGCCACCCAGAGGCAAGCAGTGGAACATTTTAAGTGTTGAAACTGTTAAGAGTAGAATGTTCTAGTTGATTGTGACTTACTGAAAGTCTTACAGTGCTGTTACCATTGCTTTCTGAACTATTTCTTTGAAGACTTGTTGACTGTTTCTTAAGAGGCACTGTACTCAGCATTTTTAGTGACTAGTAAGGAACTTGGTACATAAAGGCTTAGGCTGAAGTCACTGGTGATCTTTACATAAGTGGAATTTTGAGAAGGTAAGTTTAATAATCTAGTTAATTTTTTTTCCTTAATTCATTAACAGAAATATATTTTAATCATAATTTTAAACTAATGGATTCATCCAAGATGAGCTGGGTGTCTTGACCACCAGGCTCCTTGTAGTATTTTCTCAAAAAACTTTTCACAGGAGGTGAGTGGTTCAAGCATGGTACATCAAGAGGACATGTTTGTTATTGTCCATGGGGAGAGCCATACATTTGACATGTTTTTGGAAGGGCCTAGATGTAGCTGACAATAAGGACATTGATGTGTTTGTGGGGCTTAAGGTTATGGAGAAAGGCTTGTTTTGTCAAAAATTAACATGCTTTGTAAATCTGCCACTAGCCCTTGTTAAGATACGTCAAAGACTTTTTGGAAAGTTACCTATCCATTTTACTCATGCTAGCCAAGAATCAAAACCTGAATCTCCTGATAACTTAAAAAATCTCAACAGCTATGTTTTGGGAAAATGCAGAATTTACATGAATGAAGACCTGAAGATCATCATGTGTACATCATTGTGCTACTAGAAGTGGAAGTTAATCACAGCAGGTCTGGAAGTTAAATGCAATTCTTAACCTCATAAAGATGTGACAAACTCAGTGGGATGAACTGGGCATCCACCACACATTTTTTATGTATACAAGTGTGACAGCTACTAGAAAGGTAGTTCTTTCACAGTCATTGTCAATTTCTGAATTACTTATTTTTTCTTTTTTAAAGCTTTAAAGAGACTTGATTGTTCAAAGAGGCTCTGTGCTCTGTGGCCTCTTTTTGCCATCTACTTCTCTCTGACTTCATAGTGCTTGTGTGTTATTTAGCAACAAATGCAAGCTCATGTTTGCATGAATAACTGATCTAATGTTAAATCTGATTTAAAAATTGAATTGAATGCCTTCAGCAGGTATGTGGCTGGCCATGAACAAACAGAAATTCAGGGCTGGCAGGTTGGTTCCTGTACTGTTTTCCTTTCAAGGAGGATGTATTTTGGTAGACATGCTGTGAGGAGAAAGCTGTATCAGTGAGATGGTTTGACTGGGACCTTGGGTTTCTTTCTTGTCCTTCCCAAGAATGAACCCTCTTGTCTCATGTTGCTGGTGCTGAGTAATGCTGATTTTCCTCAATATAGAGACAAAGAGAGTGACTTGAGAGAAGGAAGATCAATGTGAATGAGGGAAGGGCTTGAATAAATTTAAGCTGTGTAACTTCTGTGACAGTTCTGGACAAGATGTTCCCTTTTATGTACTTAAACTAGGCTAGTCATAAGGCAGAGTTCAAAGTCTCAAGTGAAGGCCTGCTAATGTTTATCCTAAAACCTTTTTCTCTTGATTCATGGTAGTATTCTGGGGTTTTTTGTGGTTTTATTTTGTTTTTAACATATTGCAAAAATGTGCAGTGGCTATTGTTATCTTACTTCTTTTGGTTAATTCCATTTATTAAAAATAAATTTCAGCAGATAAATTCTTGTGCTTCCCTTCCCAATTGCTTTTGTTATGAGCTGTGACTGCTCCCAATTCTTGGACTATTTTAAGATGAGGTTTTCTAATTCAGTTTTGTGTTTTACCCAAAGCTGTTGCTTTTTCAGAATTAGCTGTGAGTAAAACAGTTCAGAAACTTCAGTATAGTTTCCTAATGATTGGTGTATAGGTGATGCAGGCACACTGTTGGCCAAAATGATAATGGTGCTTAGAATAGTAGGCATGAAGAAAGATGAGTACACTTCTGGAAAGTCCAGATACTTTACAGAAAACAACTTATTTTAAGTGTTTAATTTCCTTCTGAAAGTTGGAAATCATAATTGCAGTATGTATTATTTCTTAGATGCAGCAAGGTACCAGAATTTTTGGAATAGATTTTGGTAATGCCAGTTAGAACAATTCTTCTACACAAACATCTCTCCAATGCCAACATGTATAGTTTTTTGAAAAAATTTCATAAAAATCAGTTGGATTGTTCACCATAAAAAGAATGTAATCGTCCAAAAGGCTATCTAGTCCTTAACTTTAAGAAATCCAATTTAGTTTTAGTCACTGATGAACCAATAGGCACAATAAATTTTCTCCTGGAAGTTTTATAGAGTCTATTATGTACTGAAGATTATTCCAACTTCACATTCTTCACAAAGCTCTACTTACAAGGCAATCTTGTGTGTTGATCCAAATAAAAAATGAGCTGCTGAAATGCTCTTGGACTACTTTAAAATAATTTAACCAGTTTGGGTTTAAGCTAAGTAAGTACTTTAATATCATTAGTCTTGGTAGCAAATGTCTTTTAAAAGAATTGAAACAAACAAGAGAGTTTATTTAGGTTTATATTTAAACAATGTACCTGGCATCCTAGTATTGCATTGGTATAAAAATATATCTTGACAGAGTTCAGATACTCTGTACAACACTGAGTATTTGGCCATGGGAGGCCTTTTGTCTCATTTCCAAGGTCAAATGGTAACTGTTCAAACTACAGTTACTAAAATACTAGAAACTAAATTAATAGAGATAGTTTAAAATACATGCAAGTGAATGCATTGTTAATATCCCCTGTGCCTCAAAGACAGTAGGCACCATTCTCCATCTTTAGAGGTTTAACAACATCTGAATCTCAGTATGTTGTTCTGTGTTGAGTATCTAAACACTTAAAATACTATTCTTCTCCCCACCTTTCTTGATTTTAATCTGTTGTTGAAAGAAGTAAAAAAGATTTTTTTAAAAAAGAATTTGTTTTATGATTTCCTTAAATTTGTAATTTCTCTTTCTCACTTCTTGTCTACGCCCAATGTAAGCAGGAAAAAACCCCATGGAATGAAACTTGAATATAGAGAGTATAATAAGCTTTACCATGGTGTAAGGTAAAGAAATAATATATATATTTTTACATTTCAGTGTGATCACTGTTTGCCATTGTACAATGACAAGCCTTTTCGTCCGGGTGACCAAGCTCATGCCTATAATTGCAAACCTTGTCAATGTTACAGCCATGCAGTCAGCTGCCACTATGATTTAGCAATGGATCCTTTTCCTCAGGAACACTACAGAGGCAGTGGTGGAGTGTGTGATAACTGCCAGCACAACACAGCTGGTAAGTCACACAAAAGAGAATGGACTGTTAAATCCTCATTTATATATATGTATATTTAATATAGTAAGTGCGGCAATCACTTATTGACACAATTGTGTCAATACTTAAATGACAGGAAAATATTGTGAAAATGTGATCCAATCTTGTATGAAATCTTCTGTGTAAAACACATTCTATTGACTAATTAGAATGTGTAGCTTCAAAGAAGTTTCTATTACCTGTGCTAGAGCATTCAAGTCTACAATATCATCTTTCTAACTGAACTAGTTTAGCAGATAACATATCAAAAATATTGTCAAGTTTTGCTCTAATGTCAGTTACTTGCTTATTGAGTTGAGTTTTCTATTTTGTGTAAATATTTATTTGAATATTTTTTTAGCTGTTCTCTTCTGCTTCAGTTTTCTTGGCTTTGTCTAGTAAAGGGAAAAAAGAAAAGTTTCAGGTTCAACGGTAATTTTTCCAAAAAATGTATAGGCATTTGCCCGGCACAGCTTTTATATAAGTGTGGTATTATATAACAGATGGAAGTTTAATGGAGTAAAACATAGTTTGTAACAGGTTCATTGTTTCATATGCTCTGGATCACTAAATTGGCAGGTAGAGATGAAAGGTGCATTAAAATGGACGTCCTGAAAATTATAGAATTCTCTCAAAGGAATAGAGTCTTTAATTTTGAATTATACAGCTAATTTTAATGAATTGGAAGCCATAATGCATAACCTTTCTTTCATGCAGGAAGGAACTGTGAGCTGTGCAAGGATTTCCATTACAGACAAGCAGGTGCAGATCTTTCAGCCATTGATGTTTGCAAACTCTGTGACTGTAATGCAACAGGCACCAAAAATATGAGCCTTCTGTGTGATAGTGTAAGTAACCTCAATGCAGAAAAATGAAAAAAACATTTCAATCAGCTGGGTAGATGGTAGTAAGATTTTACGAAGTGTATTTAGATGGTAGCTACTTCATTAAAAGTGCCTAGGTTCTGCCTTTTCAAAATGATAATTGGCTTACATCAGAGACCAAAAGGTGAGAAAACGTAAAAGGCAATTTGAGATGTACTGTTGAAAAGTTCTGCAGTAGCAGGCATAAAAGATGCTGTACAGATTTTCAGAAGTGAATAGTAGTTTTAGGATATGGACAGGTACTCTGTAATATTAAAACATCTAGGTTTTGAGTGTTCTTGATGGTTTTCGTACTGTCTTAAAATTGCTATCAGATCTTGAAAATTCAGACAATAAGCTGACCTGAAATTTTTCTAAGGTTAAGGTAAGTTTCCCTGTAATAAGGCAAGGATTGATCTCCATTTTGATACATAAAGTAGATTAAGAAGGAACCCACAGTGTGATGCTGAAAAGAGCGTCAGCTCTGCTTTGCAGAGACATACAAGACATATAGTCTGATAGGAAATCTAACTTTCGAAGCATGCATGTCAAAAAAGCAGGAAAAGTGACTGAAGTCTTAAACAAATTTTAAGGATATATTGTGGTTCATATTCTGTCCATTGCCAAAATCTGAATTTTGTTAGGAATAGGAAAGAAATAGCTTCTTTGTATTTTAATAGTATTTTAAGGTTAGAAATTGTTCTGCAGAGACATGAGATAGAACTTCTTCACCTTGTTGCCACATTTTGTGTCTCTTTTCTGATTTTTTTGTACAACACACAAGCATTTTCTTACGATATCTCTTTTTATAGCCTTTTATTAACAGTAAGCTCTTGTGGTTCTATTGTGGTACAACTAGATGCACAATTTGACTTACTGCACCTTCACAGATACCACGCATGGGTGTATATGCTGAAAAATATGCATTTTTTTCACAAAGGATTTTAAAATAATTCTCTTCATTGAATAAAAAATAACATTAAATTTTCTCTATTGTGAAAATGATACTTTCTGCCAACATCACAGAAATGAAAAAATGAAAAACATAGGTGTCATGTTAGGACTATTTTTTAAGATATAGGAAAAATGGAAGCAAATGCTGATTTTTATGTCCATGGCTTGTAGTGAAATGTTAACCTAAATTCATTTTAACTGTGATTATTAGCCAGAGGAAGAGAAGTTTACAGAAATCACGGATTTATAGTGAAATATACAAGAACATTGATGAAGCTTGACTAAGCAAGTATCAACAGGGAGATAAAATGGGAAAACTTGGGGAAGACTATATTGCTCAATAAAGCATTAACTGACTGCTGCAGTAGATCTAGAGCAGGGTGAAATTATTTAGAAGCACTAAAAAATAGATTAATAAATCTGGAGACCAAAGGCTGAAATGAATTACATGAAATAGGAAGGCATCATTGAAGAGTTTCCAAGTTTGACCTGTGGAAGATGGAATTTCAAAGAGTAAGGGCTGTACTCATGAAAATTACTTGTCACATCACAATGATAATTTTCAAAGAAATATACCAAAAATGGGGCAGAATACACCTTTATTGCATAACTTATAATTTTCTGCACTTCATCAGGATTTTTTTTCTTTCCACATAGTGCCAGTGTGTCACTAAGTTCTCAGAGATACACAGTTCCAAAATTTAATCCATTGAATCACTAATTAATCTATTTTTGAATCAGAGAGAATATTTATTTATCAAAAGAAGTATTATTTAGATAGTTTACAGCATGGGTAGAAGAGCTTACTGTTTAACAGTTACTCCTGTCTCAGTTCTTTGGACTGATCATGAAAACATTATCCCTGTTCTGGTCACCTATTTCACTTTACCCTTGCTGAGAAATGCATGCAGGTGTGTAGCATTTCTCCCTTGCATAGGTTTTCACTTCTCATACATCTGTAGATCATGCCCACTTACAGATCAGTGTGTAAATTAATTTGTGTTTTGGAGTGTGAGCTAACATACTAAAGAATTCACAATAGTAACCGTATGGCTTGTAGTAATGAGTGGGATATTAGAAGAGTGGTGTGCAGTGTATCCATGAAAAGTTCATTGGACTTTTTTTGCTGAAAGAGGTGTTCCCTTGAAATTGGTGGGTAGCAGAGAGAGAATTGCTACAGCCTGATAAAATTTGTCCAGTTCTGTGCTGGTTATTGACATCTAATCAGAGCAGAAAGGATGCATTGGTCGCATCCTCCTTGTGAATGGTCACTGCAATGTATTACAAACAGTCAGAAAGTCCAGATGAATTAAAGTTGCCTGGATTTTATGAGGGTGGAAAAAGAATTGGCTGCCTCCTTCTTTTCCCCCTAACCATTCACACATGAGAAAATTCTTCCAGAATACTGCTGATGTAATCATTCTTACTCCAGATGGAGAGCTGGAGATTAATTTCTTCTGGCCCTTATACCCCAATCCTTGACTCATTTTCCTGTGCTGCATTTTACCCAGGCTGCACTACAAATGCTTACATATTCAATCAGGCACAGAAGTTTGTAGTCCTTTCATGATTCTATTATAATATGCCATATATAATGGTGTGAAAAAAGCACTCTTTTCCTGGGCATTTGTTTCTAGAAGCTGAAAATGCTGCTATTGCTTTTACCTCTTAGTCTTTGGAAGTACCATTCTCATCTCAGTAAATTTAGGTTTTTTTCTTCACTTAGCCTTTGGTGATATTTAAAATTTTACTCTTAACATGCAAATAAATATGTATCATACTCTTATTGGTACAAAGAAGATGTGCTTTACTGCAGAGGATATTGTTCAGAGTGGCAAAGACTTAATTGCCTTCTGTTAAGGTGGCAGCTGTATTGTCTTGTGCTGCAAGATAACTCTTTCTAAGACAGAAAGATGAACAAAACATTAGTTACTGTTTTCTCTGAGGATTCAAATGGAAATAGAGTCCAGTGCTACCAAGTAAGCTTTTGAACAGGCTTCAGATTTCACCTTTCTGTTTTCTCCCTAAATATTGCTCTTTTGAATTAATTTTTCCCCTCAAAATCTGAAATGTTTTATTTAATTTTTTAATACTTAGTTGAAAAGCTACCTAATATCTGTGTATGTATATGTATTTCAAACCAAAGTAGAATATTTCTGATAATTTTACTTCCAAGCTGATAAATTCTTTGACCTAAAATTAGAATAAGCATTTCCCTGTTCTCATTTTTCCATCTGTACAGTTTTCAACCCTTTTATTGTGATTGACAATAAATAAATAACTGGAATGTGTATTACAAGGGAAAGAACATAGATAAAGTAGTTAATTAAGGGCATTTCAGTCAACAGATATATCAAATAGAATAAGGAATAGAAAGGATGCAAACGTGTCAATGAAAAGCTCATATGCATAGTGGAGTCCATAAAAAATAAAGTTAGAAAATACCATGTGTATTCTGAATCCTTGATTTCACTTCATGTAAGGCCTTTAATCTTATTGCTAAAGTGGAGGAAAAGGAGCTTTTTATGCTAAATGATTCCTTGGCTTAATTTCTGATGGGTTTTTTACCATAGAATTACTGTTTTTTGTGATAATTTGTCAGGTTATTTTGGGGATTTGGTCCACTCCCACCCTTTGAAGTGTCATGGGCAGAGGGTAAACACCTTTTACATTTTGAGCTGAAGCAGTAGAAAGCTACTGACTTTTGAAAGTCATCATATGCAATGACAAGAAGAGAGAGCAGGGGAGTGAAAAAGAACTTCATTATGCTGCTTATTCACTTTCCAGTTCCCAAAGCTGACATAGTGAGAATACTCTCAGGTGGTCAGACCATTCACCTATTCATGTGAGCCAGCACACCTTGCACTTCTTGTTTCCTAAAGTGAAGTAAAGGAGAAGAAAATAAAAGTCCTCAGCCCTCTTGCTCTTCCAGAGATTGCAGTCAACTGGATGCTGGGGTCCTTGCCAGATTTGCATCAACTAAGAAGGCAGTGAGAAGCCTATGATTAGCATTTATATCAGAAAGGCAGAACATCAAGATTGGTACAAATCAATTGCAAAGCCAGCAATGGCAGGGTGAACAGAAAGAATTTCATGCAGTAACTAAATATACCCATGGGTCTTAAAATGTGAGTTCTAGGACACTGGCAGCTGGTCAAAGGACAGTGCTTCTATCCTGGTAGAGTAAAAAGTTGACATTAGTAATGACTCAACCAATTGCAAATGTTTTTTGTCATATGTTTTGGACTTCAACATCAGCAGTTAACTTTGGTATAAGAAACCTAGAAAGTGTCAACTTTAGTTTTTTATTTAATAACATCAAGCCACATCTCACAGTTATTCTCTGTAAGTAGAGAGACTACCTGATTACATTTCTGGCAGGAGGTTTCTTCTATTAGCAACAGTGGTGTTTGAAATCACAGGGATATCCAAGGAGAAGAAGTTATTTTTGAACCTTCAGAAATGCTTAGGCCAGTTATTTTTTTCAGCAAATTCCATTTTCTAGTTTATGAATACATTTGGTCAAAACGATTTTAAGTAGTCAGAAGATATATTTCTGAGACAAGGCTATATATATGTTGACTATCTGCTAACTGAGTGCTATGACTAAATAGGGCACTGCACCCTAAACAGTAATTAAAACAAGTCTTTGGAATTTGTCACCATTTTCCCCTGGTATTTACACATCGTTGTAAGTCCTTATATCCTTTTAATAACTGGACATTGGGAGAGTTCCTGACAAGGCACACCTTTCAGTGCATGGTTCTAGATGAGCATCCCCCATTTAAAGAGTGGCATCAGCACAGTCTAAAGCAGTGCAAACTGCTATGCATATCTAAAATACAGAAATCTTAAGTAATCTTGCTTCCTGATTAAGGTCAATGATGTTGTAGCAGTGGTATGTGCAGAAGGAAATTGCTTGCATGCTTTTTAGAATCATTTACATGCACGTATATGGGACTGATGTGTATTTTATAATAAATTATAACTTACACAAGGGATGTATGCTAACTCAGCATCAGTAGTTTTCTGTATCAAATAACAATTATAATTATGAGGTCCCAAGATACACAACCGTTTGGTAGTAACAGTCAGCTAGACACATTTTTGTAGTGAACAATTTAGACAGATATTTTTCACAAGTGATTTAATACTGAGATAGTTACATTAATAGAACAGGATGTTTCAGGCTGCTTGTTGTAGTGGATCAGAACTGGGCAGAACAGAGTGATTTCTGCTTCTCTGTAGCCAGCATAATTCAAGTCTGTTTCTTGAAATGACAGCAGTTATATCAGAGGGGGGAGAGGAACCTTCAGTAATATCTCCAGTGCACGCTGGAGAAATCCTGGTTAGGAAAATCTTTAAATATTAATTGCTACCAGTATTCTCATTAATACCATTGTTTCAAAAGTATGTTAGATTTACAAAAGTAATAATAGTAATAACAATAGCAACCACTTTATAATTCACTTAGATTTTTCTGTAGTTATAGAAATGGCTTGTTCTACCCATTTTGATGTAGATTTCAATGTTTTGGTCTGTAGTACACTTGTTTGTACAGCCTTATAAATATTTGTCAGCCTGTCCAATTTCTTTTTAAGAGTATCCATTGCCAAGCTCTTCACAGTTTGGATTATTTTGATGCCTCTCTGTCTATACAGAGAAGTTAAAGATTATTTTTTCTTTATTTCTCATTTTTAAAGCCATACTATACCCAATTTAAGCCCAGTTGATAACTTCCTAAATTCATGCAGCCACCAAATTTCATATGAACTTTAGAGTACATATGTATTATAAACCTTAATTTTGTTTTTCTCTTCTACCTAAAATTAGGGTTCTTTAAAACTACTTTTTATTTCTTCTGTACTTTTCCTAATGTGTGTGTTATGCTCTTCAACTATTTGAGCTAAAGCCTTCCTTTTCCTTCTCATGTCTTAAATACAAGATTCGTTTTCCGTATATCACAGAATGGCAATCACCTTTTCTGGAGTGCTATCACATCCATCATATTTAAATTGTGGAGGCCCAGTATCATTTCCAGGTTAAATTCCATATTATTGTTTCTTCACAGTTCTTCCTTATGTCACATCAAATATCTCCTTGCTATGTGCTGTGGTAAGAATTTTTGCTCTCACTTCACCTTTAATGATTTTAGAATATTTGTGCAAAAAGTGATGTTGAAAATCAAGCAGCTGAGGGTTATTCCAGAACAGCAGTGACAACTACAACCAGGTCACAGTCCTGCAGCATGGAAACATGACCAAGGGCTCATAACAGGGTCCATTGGCAATCCCAGATGTGTCAAAAGGAGAAATCGGGTCCAGGGTCAATCCAGGGAGTCCAGCCTAGTGTCAGCAGGAGGTAATGCTGAAGACATGGCTGCAGCCTAAGTCCAAGGGATCCCCCCAGGAGGCAGAGGACAGGCACAACTGCAGCATGGCCCAGGTGAGGGGCAGTGGCCTAGACCGGAGGGATGAGTGGAGGCCCCAGGTGAAGCTGCTCAGGGGCACTTAAGGCTGCCTGGTGTCCTCAGGATCAGGATGGAGCTGTGTGTCCTGAGCTGAGGTGATCTCTGAGGCTTGTAAGGCTCTCTTCTGTCTTCAGAGTCTATTACTGAAAATACTGAAGCACTTAGTATCCAGGGCATGCAATTACAGAACCCTACAAACCTTCCCAATTTTGCAACTGCTTTTAACTACTATTTCCCCTCCTTCAACTACTGTTTTTATCTAGAGAATATTTCTCAACCTTTTCTCTAAAATCCTGCACAGCTTCTTGGTGTGTATGCAGTATATGATGTATAAAAGCTGTGTAATATTTGGAACAAGACAGTGTAGTATTTCCCTTAGCCAATATTCACATCTTTTATAACTCCATGGGTACTACAGAAGGCAGGGTTAAAGTGGAGTTACATAATTGAATTTTTTATTTTGTGTTTTGGAGGCTAAACTTCAATGGATGCCTTTGATCTTGGTATTCTGTATTAACAGAAAATGACTAGAGAAGCAGAATAGAAATGTTTCTAGTAACCTGTAGTTAAGACAAAACCAAAATATTAAGTTTTTAATAGAGTCAGAGGCTCCTTATTGCCTTGCCTTTCGAATGTTTTTTTTCTTCTTTAAAATAAGTGTTATGGAAAAATACAAGTGGATTGTTTACAGATCTTCTAATCTGGTACATAGGAACCTATTCTCAGATCTATTAGGAAGCACTCTGATAAGCCTCCAACAAAACCTTTAGTTTCCCATACCTTCCTCTGGCTTCCATAAAAGACTTTCCCTGTTTTTAGAACCAGGAAACCAGTTGCTGTTTGTATTGATTATGGATGGAAAACTCTTTTCTGTGTGACAATAGGGTAGGAGGAAATTTATGTAGGGAGATCTGCAAATAGTTTCATCGGCTTAGTTCCTGGAGAAGATTTGAACTGTGTTTTTCAGTTGACCATGAAATTTCTACCTCATTTTGGAGAGTTACATTTATTCTTCTGGCATAATTTTTTATCCTATTAAGAGAAAGTTTGGGGACATACATTTCTGCAACTGAATGGGATCTCAATTACTGCTTCTTGTAATAGCTTGACACTCAAAATTATGATGAAGATACTGGTGCTCATGGCTTCTCTTAGTGATCAGTAATCTACACATTTCACTTGTTGCATCAGGAAATGGTTACCATCTGCTCACAATTTGACTTGGGTTTCCATGTATTTATGATCTGACCTTTGCTTATCCTTCTCACTCTGTGACCTCTTTTGTTTTAGAGAGAGTAACCAAATATGCATACAACTTGTGCTAAATATTGGTAGCACAATGAATTATTATGATGAAATAGCTTTTTCTGTTTGAATTTCAGTTCTTTTCCTGTTAATTCCAGTATTTCTATTGCCTTTTCAATACCCTCAGAGTCTTTTCCAATATATCTAACTCATGTTTTAATTTCTTTTAATTTTCTCCATACAGAAAAAGACTACGAGGCTTTAGATCTCAAAAGCTTCTTCACAGTTTTTTTTAGGAGATAGATGTAACTTTTAAAATTTTATTTCTCTTTTCCTGAGGTTGATTTAAGCAATTAATAACTGTAATTTCATTTTCAGTCCATCTAGAAATCTTAACTCATGTAGTCACTTTTCAACATGTGAGATTTTGCTAAAACACTTATTTTCTGACAGTGGTGTGAAATAAGTCTTGAAAATCATTCCTAATACAGAATAGTATAAGCTTTCAGAATACAGAATAGTGTTAAGTGTTCTCATAGTGAACAAGTGTGCAACACTTTGCAATTTCTGCTGTGGTTCTGTCTTTCCTGGATGCTACACAGAATCATAGAAGCATTAGCTGGCCATCTGCTCCAGCACAAAGCAGAATTGTTTTCAGTGCTAGATCCACTCAGTCATGTTTTTGTCTGGATGATTCTTAATACCTCTGAGGACAGAGATTCCACATCCTTTCTGGGCAACCTGTTACTGGTCCTGCATTTCCCTCTGATGTCAAATTTGAATCTGCTAATCATACCACTTAATTGTTTATTCCCCTCACTGATTCTCTGCTAGTTTTCTTTCATTCCTGACATCTGAAAAATACTTTTTTTTTTTTTTTTTTTCCTTTTTGTGCCTTAAGCATGTTGCTTGTTAAAAGCTGATTTTTATATTACCATATTCTGGTTTTAAGGTTTTAGCATTTGGTGATGGTTACCCTCTTTTATTTAACTTTCATATTGTAGTCTAATTTCCATTTTTTGAAAGTGAAAGTGACTTTTTCTTTTTTTCTGTTCAATGCATTCCTTCATGTGGTTGCTTTTGGAGTAACTTGAAAGTCTTTTGGGGTAGGGGTACGAGTTATGTGTTGAGTGCTAATGAGGGACCATTAGATAATATTTGCTATTGTGTAATCTACATATGTTGTGATCAATAAAAAAAAATCTTTCTTTTACAGCTATGTTTTAAACTAGGTATTTTTCTTCATTTAGGATCAAACTCAAAGTTGCTTTTCACATGTGAGTTCTCTGATGAATGGCTGTTATGCATGGCTGGGTCTCTTATAATTAACTAAGTATCTAGATCAAATCCAGACTAAAAGAAAATAGTTTGAAAATCCTTGTTGCTGTGTTTTCTGCTATTGCAGTCTCTTTAACTCTCTTACCTTTTTCTCCTTGCTGTTGTCTTGCCTTTTTATTTATGAAATATTGTTTTCCTGACTTTTCAAAATCTTCATCTTCATGAAAAGTGTGTCTGATATACCAGTAATAGATCTGTATCATCAAAGCATATTGAACTACAGAATCCTTTTATGAGGAAGGAGTAAAAAGACATGCTTCTCTAACTTTCAGTATTTTCTGCACTGACAATTTACTATTATATGTTGAAATACTCTGTTTTATCCTGTGCTAATAAATGTTTGAGCTTCTGCGTAGGTTGGAGAGTATAATAATAACATTTATATTAAGTGGAACATCCAAGTAGCTTTATTTCTAATACAACAAAACTCTCTTACCATTTCAGCTTTGCCTGACTAAGGTTTAAGGTGAAAATGGCTACTGTTAAGAGAATTTTTTGTTCCATTAGTTAAAGAAAAGCAAATTACATGGAACTACAGCTGTTGATGTGATAGATAAATAACTACTTTTGAATTACTGTACTTTTTCGTCTTTGTAAATATTTGCCCCAAAGAAAATTACTTATAACACACAGTAAATTTTTTGTTGCCATCTCTGCATTCCCCAGAACACCTGGGTAAGAAAAAATTAGTTTTTGTTTCTTCATTATGAATCCTAAACCTTTTAAATTCCCCTCTCCTGCATCTCTGTTTCTTTGACTCCCTATTCTCATCTATGTAGGGTATTGATTGATGTCTCCCATTATTTTCCCTATCCCTCTGCCATTGACCTTTCTCTGTGGTCAGTTTTCCCACCACTTTTCAGCAAGTAATGAATATAAAGATTTTTTGTTTGTTTTTCATATTTTTTTTACCTGGTTTTCAGAGGAGGTTTAAAATTGAGATTACTTTTCAGAAGCGCTATAATGATAGGATACAGTAACTGTGATTTAAAAACCTAGTTGGTTTTACTAGAACTGACCACTTATACACTGCAATTTTGTATTTATTCTTTGCAGTTTTTTCTATCCAAATGCTAAATATTGCCATATTGTTTACTCCATTTTTTCCCCTTCTTTTTTGAAAGAAATGGACTTTTAATCTATGTTTAAAAACTGAATAGTCACACTTCTTTTAATATGTCTCTTTTTCTTTCTCTCAACAGGTTAAAAAAATACGTGTTCCACAGGCTTAATTTTTTGTGTTCCAGTTAAAGTTTTCTCCTCCCCGACTCACACTCAAAATTCTTGTTGCTAATGAGTGTACCATCTAAAAATAGATATGTTCATCATTCTATAATATTTTGTATCTTTCTAGATTGGAGGCCAATGTAATTGCAAGAGACATGTGTCTGGCAGACAGTGCAATCAGTGCCAGGAAGGATTCTACAATCTACAACAGTCAAACCCTGATGGCTGCAGTCCTTGTAACTGTAATACCTCTGGGACAGTCAATGGAGATATTACCTGTCACCAAAATTCAGGCCAGTGCAAGTGCAAAGCAAATGTTATTGGTATGTGTGACACAAGAGTTTGGAGCCACGTTTCTTGTTATTTCTGGAAATCCAATACACTTGGTTTTTAAATGAAAAGTACAGCAAACTTCTTTGCTGAAGGCAGATTATAAAAATGAATGAAATTAAGTGTTGAAAAATTATTAATTCAATAATTCTATCAAGCTACAGCTTGAAGCTTAGTTTAATCAACCCTTTAGAAGTTTCTTTACGGCATAGCTACATTAGCTTACATAGCTCCATGCTAATAAGTCACAGAAATAATGTAATTTGCTTACCGCATAGATGTTTCTTTTAGGAAATTAACACTTTTTCAAAATGTTTTATACTTAATGAGTTCTAAGCAAATCGTTTCCATCCTAGTTTTCTTAATAGACCAAAATAAATGGATTTTTTTCTCAAAATATTCTGTGCTACAGGGTCCTTTGTGATAAATCTATCATTTTTTTTCCTATTATATTTCTTTGAACTGTTCCTATGAAATGCAAAATAAGTCAACATAATTCCACAGATCATGTACATAGGTAGGGTTAGTTATCAAGGGCCACATAATTTTAATTTTATAATTCAATGCCAAGCTGATTATAATAAACGACTACCTTCTGTGTTATTTATCATTTTTTTTACAGGATGTGCTTTTTTGTTTGCTACTCCCACAGGTATTTTTCAGAAATTAGATTTGATTATAGCAATTTATTACTTCTAGCATATTTGAGGGGAGCCACAGCCACATAAGGACAAAATTTATCAAGTGCCCAAAATACACAATATATATAATACACTTTGAAATGTTGATGTATGGGAATATTATGCAAGGAGAATTTCCTGATAAAGTGAGCCTTGCATGGTAACTGTACATGTCGTAGAAAATACACGTGTTTAAAAAAAAAAAACCCAAAACACACAACAAAAGCGAGAGATCCTTTTGTGCTTTGTTATTAATACAATTAGTGATCTATTTTTAATTTAGCTAATCGTGGTTGCAGGTCGTATTAATAGCGTTCAAGTATGTGTTCATTTAAAGCTCACTGACTTGTGAATGTTGAGTTATTGGTCATATTATGTCTTTACTTCTAATTCCAAAAAGAAATCACAAAATAATAACAAATAATGAAAATAACCAGACAGACAGAGTCTGAACAGTTTCTTTCCTGTTGAATGTCAAGTACCTATGTTTCCATACAGCAAAAAGGGTGCTAAGAGTAAAAAATAACCACTGTGCGTTTTAAATGTACTTTCTACATTCAAAAAAGCACTTCAGTGCATTCTTAATTATGTATTATTTGCCTACATTTCACGTTTACTTCTGTGAAAACCTCAGTAGGAGGGAGTGTGGTATCCAAGAAAGTCACAGTTGTGTTCTCACATATTTGATTGTCTGCGTACTATCTTAAATATTTTCTCACTTTGAGAACAAAAATTTTTGTTTCCATTGAAATAATATGCTTTCTGCAAATTTATCTAGCTCTGGTGTGAGGCTGTAGCTATGCAAGTTTTTGCTTGCTGGATACAGACCTAATTCTTTCCAAACTGGATTCTCTCTTCTGTTTTCCACACCAGCTGTACATAAGCTTCTGTATATGGGAACGTGTGCAGGAAACTTTAGCAAGAAGGTTTCCTCTTTGGATTTCTAAACTGATTTTTAGAGCAACCTGTCTATTGCCATTTTATCTATTTAAATAAACATGATAACAGAAAATTGCAACCGTGGACTGCGGTGTTATGAAACATGAACTGTTGGAGTTAACACAACTGTTAAATCTTACTAATGATTCTATCACCAGTAAAATACATTAGCACCAATAATTTTATTAAAGTAGGTCATTCATCTAGAATAAAAAGGTAGAAGAATGTGAATTAAATACCAAGTGTGCTAACTCCCCTGTACTTGTTAACACTGAATGTGATGCCCTGTAGGCCTTCCTCAGTATCGTTAGGAATAGATTACCTGTCAGGAATATGTATGGCATATTCAAATAAGCACTGCGCATATTTTAAAAACTGATATGATATGAATCCATGTAGACCAATTTTAATAGTTCAAAATGAGTCATAATTCTTGTTAACAATACAGTTATTTTTAAAATTTGCAGCAATAGTGGTCCTTTTTTATTTTCCTTATTGAAATTAAATGATATGCCTTGGGTGAGTCATTCATCACTGCTAAAGGAACTTGCCTTATTTGGAGTTTTTGAGTTCTTATCCATATGTATACTGCATTTCCTACCATATTTAGTTTTATTTTTCTACATGTAAGTTGCTAGATGTATTTTTGTATGTTTTTGTGTTTTTTTAAAATAACTGTATTTTGCTAAAACATTGTATTTTTATTTTTCTCCATGCAGCAATTAAATGATGGCTTCATAGTGAAGGATTTTTCCATTGCAAGGGAAAATACATAACTGTGAATTTGCATTTTTCAGATAATAATCTAGTTTGCTTTCTTGTAATGCACGTTTTATAAACTAAAATACAAATGCCATCCCTTGGGGCAGGGATAAAGCAAGCAATGACTTTGAAAACAAAGCTAATAAAATTACAGGATGAAGTATGAGGAAAACAATTTAGATTTTAATGTACTGTAGGAGCGATCTAAATCATACATTTATATAAAACTGTTTCATTTTGGATTATGTAAAATGTTCTGTTTTCAGTAAGGGCTTACAATAAACAGTAATATAAATGTAATCAATGTTAAAACTGAAGTACAGTGTTAAGTAAATAATTAATTGTAATTAGTCTAATTTGTGTTGTCCTAGAAGATATTTAATGTTTTCAATATAATAAATAAATCTCTTATCAGAACAGGTTGGGACCCCAATGTAATTCCCTGTATATTGCACTTCTACAATAAAGGGTTAAGAGTTCACATAAGCACTGATTATGCTTCTGGGGGACAAAGAGATCAATTCTGGTTTTTCTTAGAAATGTTAAAGAATCTCTTGCAGAAGTATCTTTAACTGTATTGATAATCCAGAAGAAATGCGTGGCTTCTGAAAGCATTTGGTAAAGTAAAGAGATTTTTGGGATGCCACTGTGATTCAATTGATTTGTGCAGATGTGTTGTTCCTGTTAATTATGTTAGTGAAGAATGGGAGTACTTTCTCTTTTTTTTCTTCTTCCTTCCTTTTTATTTTTTAATTTTTATGTATTTATTTTTATTAATACCTTTTCTCTTTCCAGGTCTTCATTGTGATAGCTGCAATTTTGGATTTAAGGCTCTCAGATATTCTAATGAAGATGGGTGTGAACCTTGTTGGTGCAACATCCATGGCTCAGTGAACCAATTCTGCAACCCTCTTTCTGGGCAGTGCAACTGTAAAGAGCGAGTGAAAGGACTTCACTGTGACACCTGCATGGACAACTTCTATGGGCTGGATGTCACTGGTTGTAAGGCTTGTGAATGTAACATTGCAGGGTCAATTTCTGGCACTGTGTGTGATGCAAAAACAGGGCAATGTGTGTGTAAACCAAATACTGGAGGAAGACAATGTGATGAATGCCTAGATGGCTACCACAAAGTCCAGGAAGATCATTCTTTTGTTTGTCTGCCATGTAACTGTGATAAGGCAGGAACAATAAATGGCTCTCTGGTTTGTGATAAGTCAACAGGCCAGTGTCCTTGCAAAGCTGGTGTAACTGGCCTTCGGTGCAGTCAGTGCATGCTTCATATGTACAACCTCAGCATGAGCAACCTCCTTGGCTGCCAGAGTTGTGACTGTGATGCTCTGGGCACGTTGGCAGGATCAGTTTGTGACCATCTTTCTGGACAGTGTTTCTGTTTGCCTCACCGTCAAGGGAGAAGGTGTAATGAGTGTAAAGCAGGTAAGGAAACTCAAAGACAATATATTTGATGTTTTCAGTTTCACTTTGTTGGATAACATCATAGTTGCTGTTTTTTAATTTGTATTTAGACAGCTTTGTGTTTGATATGTCTCTGACTTACTAATTCTTTTTTCATTTCATCGTAGTTGTATGAGTGAGAAGGAAGTATTACCATCCTGATCTCCATCAAATCATAGAGTCATATCACAGAATGGTTTGGATTGGAAAGGAACTTCTAGGTCCAAACCTTCTGCATGGACAGGAACACTTCCCCCTAGAGCGAGCCCCATCCAACCTGGCTTTGAACACTTCCAGGGAGGGGGCATCCACATCTTCCCTGGGCAGCCTGTGCCAGTGTCTCATCACCCTCAAAGTAAAAAAATTTTTTCCTAACAGTTAACCTACCCTTCATCCTATGGCTACATACCCTTATAAAAAGTCTCTCCTCAGCTTTCTTGTAGGCCCCCTTCAGGTACTGGAAGGCCTCTATAAGGTCTCCTGGGAGCCATCTTTTCTCCACGCTGAACAACCCCTGCTCTCTCAGCCTGTCTTTGTAGGAGAGGTACTCCAGCCCACTGACTGTCTTCGTGACACTCCTCTGGACTTAGTCCAACAATTCCATGTCCTTTGTTGGGAGCTCCAGAGCTGGACGTAATATTCCAGGTGGGGCATCATGAGAGTAGAGAGGAAAAATCACTTCCCTCAACCTGCTGGCCATATTGGGTCTGATGCAGCCTAGGATACAGTTAGCAAACTAGCATAGTTTGATGAGCAGCAGCTATCCTCTTAATGAAAAATGTGTATTTGGAGGGCAGGGTTGAAAGCTATTCAGGAAGGGCACCGCATGCATAAATCCAAGCATAGCTGGAGGTGCAAAGATGGTTGCTTAAATTTTGAAGAGGCTGGCAAACATACCACTTAGAAAGCATTTACGTGCCTTGCTGTGTTGAGGGTGTGCTGGCTTTCACAAGGGATGCTTACAGTAGGAGATACTGCAGTTGCTGTGTATCAGATATTGTTATGCATCCAGATATTGTTCCATATTACTGTAAACAGAGTTTAAATGTTCATTGTATGTGGGAAGCTCTGTAGTTACATTTAATGTTTTTCTTTTAAAAAGTAGGTGGATAAAGTGAAACTATTGGTAATATTAGCCTACCCTTAGTAATAATATTAAACAGGTATATTTAGTTCAAGTTAAATACATATGCAATTTATTAAAGCAGCAGGTCACATTAAAAGGTACATTATAGCTCCATTGGTTTTAATATGCCATTCAATAATTTGCACAGAGGTTAAAAAAGCTGCTTAACCTCCATTAAGTATTTTTAAAAATACTTTAGTTTAAATTATTTTAGGTGCATATACTAATAAATAAGGCAGCATTCTGTTTTTCTTAGTTCCTCCTCCAGTGCTATTTGACCTGCTAACCCTCTACAGCAACCACTTAATCAGAGATTGGCAGAGGAGTGATGTCAAGGCTTCCCGAGTCAGTGACTGCCCTTGTCCTTGAAAAAGAAAGGCCAGAACTAAATGGTTTAAAAAGGTTTAATTGATATTATGAACAGACTGGGTTATAGGAAAGCTTGCAAGGCACTCAAAGGAATACTTCCACAATAGTTTAAAAGAAAAAAAAAACAAACCCAAAAAACCCAAACCCCTTGCTGTAAGAATTATTTTAAAATTTTTAAGTAATGAGTATAAGCATGTATATGACTGTGAAAATTCTTGTCATTGTAAAAGCATTGTACTGCTCTTAGGGTAGCACAGTGTACTGTGCCGTTTTCACTGGCATACCAGTGTTGATCCCAATACAAGCTCATTTAGACATTTAATGTATGTTTTATATCAATATTCTTTGTTAGTGTGTTCCAAAGATGACTTTCTGTAAAACAGGGGTCAGTATTCCAAGTAATACTGATGTTAAGTTGTAGAACTATGGAAGAGTTTAATTGTGACATATTCTAAATATGTCCTATGGCTTTGTCTTGGGACAAAGATAAGAAAACGTGCTCCAAGTAAATATGTAGCCAACAGAGCCTAATTAAAAGCACACAATTAGTTAAAACTGACAGCCCTACAAACATATTGAGGAATTCTTAGGCTGTAGGGCCATGTCAACTCTCTAGTCCAAGTTTCCTTACTGGCATACAGGTTACATGTCTTTCATTGTTATAAGTAATGAAAGCCTGTTATAGCCAGTGGTATATTTTGATACAATTCCAGAGGTTTCTTAAAGTTACCAAAATCTTATTACAAGAATTAATTCTGCCAGTGCAGAAGAATTCAAACTGCATGTAACTTTGGGAAAATATTTTACCAGGAGATTTAAAAAAAAATAAAAAAATAAAAAAATTAAACACTCCCACCCCACCTCTTTTTGGAGCATTCGGAGATGTTTCATTTATTATGTGTATCCATGACCTGCTGCCTTCCTGTTTGTTCTCTTGCAAGAAACATTTTCAGTAGATTTCTGTACCATTTAATTTTTTTTTTCACACTGATGATGTATGCAAAGAAAGGAACACTGGATCCCAAAATAAAACCAAATGAAAGAGCAGTTTTACCTTACATATAAACTTACTTTAGAGAGGTCCCAGGTTGTAGTGGTTGAAAATGGGTATTTCCAGCCCTCAAAATTTGTCTCTGCTCATTCTGGCCTTACTGACTGGCATTCATGCCATACAAATCCTATTCAGCACAGATCTTGGATCCTGTGAGAGCACCAAACAAAGCAAAAAACCAACAAATTTCTAAGCTTTCTACTCCGTGACCACAGTTTTTCAGCATAGGTGTGTAGTACAAGGAGGATGTACAGCAGCATGTAGGATGTGTGATCAGGCACCAGTACTGAATTCCAGTGTATATGCAACTTCTCAGCCAAAAAATGTGAAGTATATTGTTACAATGTGGTCAGTGTTTTTAACTGTGCATTTTGAAGCACGGGCTGTGTGGTTAAGATCTAAGCATTACTGCCATGTAAAAGTATTAAGGAACTGGGCGTTACTTTTCCATGAGCTATGTAATGGAAGAAATAGTGGGAGTCTGATTGAAAAAGGAAGCTAAATACTTTGCTATGACTTTCATTCTTCCTTTTGAATGCTATGTTTGATTGACAAATGTGATCAGTTAAGGTTGAACTGAAAAAAAAAATGAGCATAATGCTAGTTATATACACAGATCTTGTAGAGATTTGCAGTAGCTGTCTTAAAATTGGAAATTGGCTCTATTATACTAGAGTGGATCCTTCATAAAGCAACTTTTATGAGCCCTTCTAACCTTGCTGTAAATTAAGCTTGCAATAAGTTGTTTCATACTCTTTCCTGCCAAATTCTAGGTGATGGAAGTAAATAATAGTAATGGTTATGACATGAAGTACGAATTTGTAATCCGGTATCTCGTATTTTTTAATCTACATTTAATCATGTTAATTTACTTATGAATTAGTTAGGGGAAGGAGTTTCTCACATTTTCCTATCTCTCACTTATTCTTTAAAAATTTGTTACTTTTACTTGCTACTTTTGAAAAAATCCAGAGACTTAGTTAAACATTTACAGCATTTTTAAAAGATTATTATTAAAAAGTATCATACCAAATACTTCACTGCCCTGCAGCAGTTTAGGCTGCATAACATTAGGAGATCCAGGATGTTTAAAGTTAATTCTTCTTTAGAATTATGAATTTCACAGCTTTGACAAAAGCAATATGTAGCATAGTGATCACTCCTGTTCAGCTTTAGCTGAGCTTTTTTACAATTGCTTTTTTACAAATGCTCTTATTTACCTGCTGTAGTATTTTCTTAGACACTAGTTTAATGCAAAATTCCAGATGAAGAGGGATCTGGTTTAGCCTGAGTGCTTATCATTTACTGTAACAATAAACCAGGTCCTGAAGAAGTGCTTTGACCTTCTGCAGGAGTCCAGGCTTCAACTTGTTTCCTATCTTCCTGTTACGTTCTCTGAGTGGAGTCGTTCATTGTGCTCAAGAGTGACATTGCTGGGAAATGGTCTCTATTTGTGCACAAGATGGGCACTGTACTGTGCAGACAGCTGCAGTATGAGATAATACATGCTGCCTCACTAATAACTTCAAGCTATTCAGGCTCTGTGGTGGCTCAGTTCGGAGCCTCCCTGGAATAAAGTGCCAACAGTGTCGTTTTTTATGATGTGAATGTATGTTAACTGGAGACTGATATCACTTCACTGTCCACTTGAGATTTATCTCACTGAGGACCAGAGGCTAAACTTGAACAAAGATTTGAGCAGTAAAATTCTAATGTTTTCAATTTGTTTAGTTCCTTTGCTATTTGGGTATGAGCTCACAGTGCAACACTGCCAGGAAGACAGAGAATACCACCCCAGGGGTGTATATATAAAGCTATCTCTTGTAAGACAAAATAAATAATAAGGCCTTGGGTTATATGACAAGTTACAGTTCCATTTTGGGCTTTTTATTATAAAGCAGGACATCAGAAAGTTGTTGGATAGCAAAAAGGATTTGATAACTGAAGACATGATTAAGAAGAAACTGATTGAACTGGAGAGGGAGACGGAAGGTATTTGGGAACTCTATGCAAATCCTGCATATCTGAGTCAAAATTGAAATTCTTCTATTGAAGTTGTGAGATAATAATTAATTGTAACCAGCTGCAGAGACAAACTCCCGATCAATGGCCCTGTCTTTGGATTGATGTTCAGGGACAGGTAACACGTACTTGCAGCTGACAAGTGCCAGTTAGTATTTGTGTTACCATCATCATTTGCAGAACTTATCCACATTGCTACATTTTTAATCAACTGTACTACTCTGAAAAAAAAAAAAAAAAGTAGAGCAATTGATGTGAAAAGTCAGTAAAATGTCCATTAATACTCAGTTAAAAATAGAAATTTTTCTTAAAAATTATGTAACTATATTTGTTACATAACTGCTATTCTGTTAAATTAATTATCTTCTGATCAGACATATAGAAAGTATGCTTAAAAGCACATTCGAAATTTCAGGTGAAGATATGAATAATGGGGAAGTTCTTTAGTGACCAGATTTGAGATGTATAAACTCTATCTAACTGTTTATCAGTAATGTGTTAGAGACTTGCATGGGTAAAGATTGTTTATGAGAGCAATAGAATGAAAAATTGTGCAGTAAAAGTTACAGAAGATATTGTGGTGTAGGTAAAACAAATCCTTGAGTTCTTAATGGGAATTAAAACAGGAACAGAAGAATGGGATTCATAATGAAAGCGTTTAAAAAAGTTTTTTTTTTTTAATACATTCTGTAAACATATTTGTGCAGGATGTAACCTGTATGTTGAGAAGAAAGTAAATATAGATTTTACATAGAGCTGGGAAAGCTCATCAAACATGGTGTTTTGTAAGAAACATCCTCATGTTTCAATGGTTAAGTCAACCACTGGTTGAGGAGGATTGAGAGATCTTATTAAGAAAGTATGTGTATTTTTTACATTTTGCAACTGGACACTTTTGGATATGACATTCCAGATTAGAATTGATAAATGTCTTGTCTATTATTTTTTATGTTTCTTCTTCTTGCGGTGCATTCATTAGTACCTCTCATGTCCTTTGGTCTTTGCTTTCCCCATGGGCACATTAGTGTACTCCCCCTAATTAGTGTTTGCTCTGTCTAAAATCAAGTCTGGAGAGAATTTAAAAAATGGAGTTTGCAACTGGAGGATGAATAATAGCTTTACAAATTGCCAATGAGAAGATTTAGAAATTTCATTCTGCAGGAGGACTATAATGCTTTGTTTGATTTGATGTGTATGTTCACCTAAATATTTGTTCAGGTTTTTTTCCCCCACTATATCTTGCTACATTCACTTTTTGCATATTGTCTATTGTCAAAATCTCTTTCTTTTCCAGGATTTTATTTCTCTCCATCCAGTGTCACTGGCTGTCTTCCATGCCTGTGCCACATTGCTGGTTCAGTGCATCAGAGCTGTGACAAACTAACTGGCCAATGTATTTGCCAAGATGCCTCTGTAACAGGACAGACGTGTGAACATTGCAGAGAACTTTATTATGGATTTGACTCTGTCACAGGGAGGTGAGTGTTTCTTTTTTCACAGGTCACTCCTAACCTCCTTTTTACATTTCCCTCATAGTAATTCATTTAAAGGTTTAGTGACAATGAAAAGATTTGCTCTATTTTAATTAATCTTTTGAATGCTTATGTGCACTCTGATTTACGTGTGTGCATTGTACTCTGTGCTCTGAAAGTAGAACTTCTGCCACAGACTTAAGTAGAAACATGAAAACTGTATAAAGTATGTATGCTATCTAATGTTACAACGATTTGGTAACTTTTTCTGTATTTCTTCTGCATCTTCAGTAAGATGTGATTTCTGAGGTGTTAATTGCTGACTATTAAAATATGAGTAATGTGCCTTTCTTACAGCCAGTGAAGACTTCGGGAAGTTATCTAATGGAAAAAAAAAAAAAAATTATACATACCAGTCTTTCCAAATATCTTTTAGCAGCAGCTGTTGGAATACTCACAGAATCTTTCTTCTAAAAAATCTTTTTTCTGAAGCAGTGTATTCTTTTTCTGCATCTAGTTATGTGCCACAGGGTAAATTGTTTATCTAATGTAGCCCGGGGCCTCTGTACACTGAAAGTATATGGATGTATTCCCTGGAATGTAAGAGGAAAAATGTTAACTATAGGTGTAGTACATTGTTATTCCATTCTATTGCTCTATCTTTCTTTTCCATCTTTCTTGCTTAATCCCTACCATTTCAGTTTCCTTCTAAAGACTGTCCAGAAAGATTGAACAATCCTAATGCTATCATATTTTCATGCAGATTGATTGTGGAAAATTTTTCTTAAATTGTGTATTTTTCCTTTAAAAAAACCAACCACAGACAGAAGATCTGTTCAACATCCTCCTCCCCATGCTCCTTTTCTTCTGGCTAATGTGGGGTACACATGGTGTTAGGGGGTGATTTTAAGTGTCATCTTGCACATACTTGACATTAATCTGCAGATTTTTCACTTTAACTGTTATGCAACTGACACGCATTAGGAAATCTTTAAAATTAGTTTTCACTGTTGTGGGTCACAGAGGCATCTGCTAATGTCCTTAAGTGATCTGTAGGAATAAAGACTTCATTTTTTCACTTCCTGTCATTTTTAATGGTAAGGAATAAAATCTCTGTAATACTAAATTTCCTTTTTAAATATTTTTACCCTATCATTACTGATTTTTTAGGTACTTGGAACAGACTTTTTTGCCCCTCACTTTTTTCAGGTGATGTAGAGGTTTGTCTGTGTTAAGGGATAGGTCTCCTGAACTGGTTATTGGCCTCCAGTTGCATTTTAAGCTGCCTTATGAAATTCAAAATGTGGAAATATCTAGAATTATCTAGATCCAGTTCTTGTAAAGATAAAAAGTTCTAAGAGTTCTTGAATTTGAATCAGAGTGGCTTTAAAGCCTCACCACGACTTAATGTTCATGACAGCGTTGAATACTGCTGTGGTAGTACATTAACATGATTAACTTGTGTTACATATTCTTGGTGTCCTTTTGGTTAGTGTCTACTTGGGCAATGTACCTGTTTTCCTCAGCCAGAAACTTATATTCACTGAAAGTGATAATCCACTTCTTTGTTTGCTAATCTATTTATTTCTTCAACTGTTAATATCTTAAAAAGGGTAATGTGCCTTTTCTTTGTAAAGCTACAAAGTCATTTAAGCCCTACTTGGTCCCAGTGTCTTTAAAGGACTCTGATTACAGAATGGAAAGGATACCAGCTATCTGTTGTGGAAAAGACATACCTGCCTTGGCACAAGAGCAGAAAAGAAGCAGAAATTGTGGCATGCAGTCTGTGAGACTCTAAAATTCTCCCAGTCTCAGAGGAATGCATATGTGAAATGATCTACTTTCTGGTGTTTTTGGAATAAAACAGGAACTCCATATTTTTCAATTCTTTTCAGATTATGAAGCAGGTGAATTTTCTGGGCAATTAAAAAACTGAGGGGCATTGGTTGTTTGCAGTGGTCTGAAGAGATCTGTGATGGGTTTGAATATTGGTACATATTTGAAATGCTTTACCTCTGTATTGTTTACTATAATGAACTGGTCAATTAACATAACAAATTGTTTATCTATATATATATATCTTGACAGATTACTGTTTATGAAATCCATTTAGCAAGCGAAGTTTTCCCATAAGGATGAAAAATGAAGATTTTAAACAAATTGCTGGAGAGGCTCTAACTGCACCTAGAGAGTCAATGTAATAAAGGTTTCTCTATATTAATATTACAAAAACCATTTATCCTCACAAAATCAATATTGCAATTCATCTTGGGCTGACATTTCTCTTTCCATGTTTTAAGTCTGTTTTCCTTGATTATATATAATTCTGTTTTAATAAAACTCTCGCAGGTTTTACTGAGAGTATCTTGAAGAAGTAGCATTTAATAAGAATGCTGAAAATATTCCTTATATGATTAGAGGTTTCAAAGAATTAGTTATTAAAAAAAAAACCAAACAACAAAACCAAACATAACTGAATCCTTAATCCTGACTGAAAAGCATGAACTATGCATAACAACAAAGCCAGTTCTACTCTTCTGCAGTTTAAGAAAATGATGCATGTGATTACACAAAGATAATGTATAGTCCTGTGGAACAGAATAAGGCAGGATCTGGAGCCTAATTGAGTACAGGTGGAGGTAAGGAGCCTACACTTTTCCTAGAAGAAAATGCAGAAAGCAGCAGCTTCACCCTGCCAAGCAGTGAAAACTCTTACTGTGGCTGTATGTGTATGTGAGGTTCATTGTCTCATATGTGAATGATGATGGAAATTGGAATACTCAGGGGGCTCTTATTCATAAGAGGTGCTGTAATACACTGAAGCAGTAAGAGAAGCTTGTCCTTTAAATGTTTACCTATTGAGACACTTTTGTTCACCCACATCATCCCCAAACTATATGAGCTAAATATCATCATGTAATGAAATAATGAAATAGTATTGTCTTACTGAACAAATAATTATGTCTTCATTTTTTTCTCTAACTAAACCTTTTTTTTTTTAGTCATGACATTTAAACAGTCTAAACAAAACCTCTGTTTGAAGGAGGATTTGGGTGCACTGCCTACAGATGAAAAGACTTAATACATTTTGAAAAAATTGCCCTTGACTCTAAAAGAGCAAACTACAGTATAGTGCTTTCCAAGAGAGAATGTATTTTATTTATTCCCAAAAGGATATTAGTCCATAAAACAAATTTGCAGCTTATTTTGCAGCTTTAGCTTTTATCAGCCTTTTTAAGGGTGTTGAATGATTACCCAGGAGATCACACAGCACAAGCTGCTATGGAGTAAAGAAACTCTAACACAGAGAGCTCTGTGATGGGCAGAAAATGTATGTGAAGAGTTTTCTTAAACTTGTTTAAAAATCTGTCACATTTAATGTCTATTTCACTGATTATTGACCTGAATTTTAGTGTCCTAATGTGAAAATATTTTCCATCCTCCTCTCCTCTCTTGCTTACCTTGAAAATGCAATAGCTAAGTCGTAACTGAGCTCACTTTTATTTTTGCCTTCAGATAGAATCATAGAATGTTTTGGGTATGGGGGGGCCTTAATGATCATCCAGTTCCAACCCCCCTGCATAGGCAGGGACACCTCCCACTAGACCAGGTTGCTCAAGGCCCCATCCAACCTTACCTTGAACATTTCCAGGGAGGGAGCAGCCACAACTTCTTTGGGCAACCTGTTCCAGTGTCTCACCACCCCCAAATTAAAGCACTTCCTAATGTCTAACCTAAATCTCCCCTCTCCAATTTTGAAACCATTGCACTTGTCCTCTCACTACACACCCGTGTAAAAAGCTCTACCCCAAATACATGGAAAGAAATTGACCAAGGCGTTGGTCATGACTGGAAAAATGGTGAAGTAACTTGTGTAAAGGCACCACCACCTATTTCTTTGAATCTGATGAAACTGGCCAGAGAAAGACCAGCCAGCTGTAAATTAACAACCCTTGTCTAGTCTTAGGGGGAGCAGAGGAAAGGGGGCACGACCTGGCTCTTTCTTAGATGTTTTCAAAGTCTTTTGCTGCTTTGTCATCTGGGGACCTGGCTTAAATTTAAGATTGTCTCTAGGCTGATATTGCTGATGCCTGAGGATGGAATCTTTAGAGCTCAGGACAAGGGGACTGATGTGTGGATTTCTCAGTATGTTTTAGATGACCTGTACAATCCCACGTTTCACAGAATCATAGAATGCCAGATTGGAAGGACCTAGAGGATCATCTGGTCCAACCTTTCTACTTAGAAACATGGTTTAGATGAGATAGCCCAGCACATTATTAAACTGAGTCTTTGAAGTGTCTCGTGGAGGGGAATCCACTACTTCGATGGGTAGATTATTACAATGTCCAACATGCTTAATGTTTTTTCAAAACTCCTTTTAGTCTGCAGCAACTCAAAATAGTGAAATTAGGCTCTCAAGCACAAAGATTTACTTGCCATTGTTGACTTTATGAGTAATAATGGCAATCCATATTGCAATGGCTGGTGCAACAGTATTTGCAATAAGGAAAAAATGGCTTTGCTAAACTTCTGAGGTGTTCTAAGTCTTTGAATATTTACATATGCTATGAGTGAATGCCAGTGGGAAAATAATATATCAAGTGAAAAAGAAGTTGATCATGGAAGTTTTCACATGAAAAAAACAAAGCATAAATTAATGCTAAAAGTAGTCTGCTGATACTAGAGAGATTTATAGAACTGAAATGTGGCATTTGTATGATACCAATACTTTTAATTTTTTTGGTTATTTTTAATTAAAGAAAAATAATTTTAATATACACAATTAATGAATTTTTAAAAAGTTATATTCAATTTTGTCCATCAAGCTGCAAAGAAAATGTGCTTTCTATTATCATATATTAATATTTCTACTATTTTATGACAATCCTTCCACTGTTTTAATCTGAGTTTTTTTCCTCCCAATTCTCATCTACATTCTCCTTTATTTGCAGTGTGTTATTTTTTTTCCATTTCAAGTTGCTTTTGTGGACAAGGAAGTAGTAATTGGTTTCTTTTTCTACAAAATCCTAGTTCCCTCTAAATTGGAAGGTTGCATGTTTTGTGCAGAAACCTCTGAAGGCATTTGCACATCTATCACTGAGCTCCACAGCTCTGTGAGAAAGCGTGTGTGAGTAAGCATTATAGGACTGAGTGCTTAATATAGTTGTTACCAAATATTGTCTTTTGTTGTGTATGGAACAATATACAGAAAAGCTCTCTAATTCTAAGCACTTTCAATCTTAATTAGAATACTTTGCTGGCACTGAGATTTTAATACTTATTTTTATAACAGGCACCTTTTCTGTACGTTACCTCTTTTCTCAAGCAAATAGATTTTCCCAGGCTACCGAACTGTTTATGATTTTTTAAATTATGTTACCCGAAGATCTTTTAAACAAGTCTACTGTGCTTAACTGGGTGTTAATGTGTTTTGGTCACTTTTTTGATTTGTTTTTGTTTATAGATGTCAGCACTGTAATTGTCATCCTGCAGGAGCTATTAACGGGACTTGTCATCTTGTTACTGGACAGTGTGTTTGTAAACAATTTGTAACTGGCTTGAAATGTGACAACTGTGTTCCTGATGCTAGTAATTTGGATGTCCACAACATATTTGGCTGCAGTAAAAGTAAGTGGATGTGAGGTCTTAAAAGCATGTCTTTCAATTTAATGTTTTTTTTTATTGATTTACTGAGTATTAAATTAGGTCAGCAGTACTAAATCTGGGTTTGATTCCCCTCCTCCTCCTTTCCCCCCACTGAAATTCTCATTTCTCATTCTCTCTGAATTTTGGGTGGTTTTCACTGTTAATATTTTAAGAGTGTTTTCTAGAAAGATACACACAATGCTTTGTCTCCTACGCACTCCTTATGCTTGCAGTCTAACCCAGAGGAGAAGTAATGGCCCATAGTTCCCTTTAATTTGCCACTGTATTCTTTCTAGTGACTCATGCAGAATGGACCTCTTAGTCACATGAATGCAGTAGTATTTGTACAACTAAGAGTTTAGCCCCCTTTCCTGCCACTGACAGAAGGCAGGAGACCTGGTCTGTTCAAGATCTGCTCCTGGCACTTAATTCAAAATATGCTTCTCAGTGCAATGTAACTTTGCCTTTCTCCTCCTAAAGTTTTTTTAATCAGTTTGGGAAAATATGTGTTGTGGTATAACAGAGCATCATAAATTGTTGTATGTGAAGTGGGGCTAAGGCTATGTTGGGGGCCACATGGTGATGAATGTGTAATGAAACATGTTGCAATGGAACATCTCCAATTCTGTCCTGGCAATAAGTCAGAATACGAAGAGATGGCCTAATTTAAGCCTTTGTTTTTGTTATAAATATTGCAAAATTAAGAATTCATATTCTCTTACCTGTGCACCGTCTCTTAAGCTGGCAGGGATTTTAAAGACAAAGAAGAAAAATTTTACATGTAGTAAGAAAATTAAATTTTTAAGTTGGTCATTTCTGTCAGAAGGTCTAATTAAAAATGGTCCTATGATGAGAGATAGTTGAGGTAGCTGTGTGTGTTACAACAGCTTTAGACATTCCTGTGTGATTTCTGGAGTATGTTTCTAGATCCTCCCTCAACAAAATATGCCTTTGAATACTTCACATAGGTATTCATGTGACATTCATAATTGTGATAATTTTTTTTCCTCTCCAAGTTTGTAAGTGCTTAGATACAGTTTTGGTTTGGTTTTCCCCATGTTTCTCTGTAGGAGGCATAGTATCTACTAATTGCTCATACAGTTGATTAGCTTGTTGTTTCTTTAAAATATGTCAGATGTTTCACCTGAATATACAATATTAATATGTGGCACTTTTATGATTCTGTTCTTTTAAGTGGTGTACAAACATAAGCCAACCTACTTTTTTAAGTTGGAATATACATTGCATAAAGGACAATGACAACTAATTAATAATAATATGTCATAGATAAATATTATCATAGATTTTAGTTAGAAATCTAAATGACAAGCGGAGTCCTCTTCTGGACATAAATGATATAGCAATTGCAGTCTTTTTGTTATTCAATACCAAAATATTTTAACACGTTGCATGGATATGAACTTTTGACTATCTTGATAATTGTGTTTTTTCCTGCAGAACAGTATCTTGTTGGTACATATAATTACTGGTTATAAGTCTTTGCCAGGGGAAACAAACATAAATTGCTGTCACTGTCTGATTTACATTCTTTAAGGAAAAGAGCTATTTTCAATTTTTCTTCCTAACGCTATCTTTGAAGCTCTATAAAAAAAATCTGAAATTCAGCACTTTGCTTACACATCTAAAATACTCAACAGTAAACATGTTGGAAGCAATGTGCTATAGTGTGAGACTGAGAAAGAGACAATGAAGGTTATGTTGGTGTATTTCTTCGGTTGCTTAGGTCTTGTAAGCATGTGTTACATGGAGAGAAAATTTCAAAAATGCCAAAGAAATTTAGGAGAACTTCCTTTGATTCTCAAACTTTACTCCTTTGGCATGTATTCATTTCCTAACTTGGCTGAACTCAAAAACTCTAGGTTGGCAGCAAAAAAAAAATCTTCTAGTGGGAGATGATGTTTATATGTTTTGTTCAATCCAGTGAATTACAGAAATATTTTCTGCTTTTTCTTGGCTGAGAAAATGCAGTAGGAGCAGGACTTGTCATTATCTTAATATAAATGAAGATCTTGCATTTTAGATTTGTATTAAAAATCCATATGTAATGCTGTTGTGTTGATATGTCTCTACATCTATCACTTGTGTGCCCATTTATGTTTTTTGTTATTTAATCAAGTACGTTTATTGTAACACTTCAGTAAAATTTATAGTTAGTTGGACTTTCCATTTCTATTCTAAGAGAGGAATAGATTCAGGAACATGCCCGGCCTATGCTAAAATGGAATGAATCCTCTGGAAAAAAAATGAATTCTAATTGAACTGTGGACTTCACTAGTGGGATTAGATAAACATGTTCCTGTTTTATAAAGGTCTTGAAATATGTTTGTCTTTTTTTTTGTAAAAAGTGTTTGGAAAACTGTTGTGTGTTTGATATGGAGGAGAGAGGAGGATTAAGATTATTTGTCATTTGTTTCGTGTCCTTGGATAACAAAATTGTTGGAGAGCATTTGGATGGATCAGTTGAGTAAATTAATGTCTTAGTGAGTGTATGCTTACCTGATGATTTTTCTTTGAAGAAAACTTAGCACTTGGCAGTTACATTGTATTTTTTGTTTAAATTTGTGTGATTATTGATTACCTTCATTTTTACATCTTCCATCTGTGGGTATGTCTTAGCTCCATTCCAGCAACCTCCTCCTACAGGAGAAGTTCTCAATTCCTCTGCTATCAGTCTTTCATGGAGTTGCCCTGACTCTCCAAATTCCAACAGGCTTATTTACCAGCTATACAGGGATGAAGCTGAAATTTATTCTACAGAAGACTACTACCCGTATAGTAAGTATTTGTAGGAAGATGAAATCAAAGATTTTGTGGGTGTGTGTGTACATGTCTATATATTTGTGCAATTTTTCTCAGTTATTTCTCATTTCAGTCATTATCATTTGCTGTGATTTTGAATACATTATTCTGTTTTACTTTAGTGACTTAATGTTCTGTGTTATTAATTTTGTTTGAAACAAATTAATACTCCAGTCTAACATCTGGCAAATTGCCTTGCCCAAAATGGCTCATAATTTTTTAGTTTTTAATCTGAAAATCTTCAGCTGACTCATCAAAAGCATTCCCTGCAAATATGCACAGGCTCCAAAATCTCAAAGAGGCAAGGCCCTAGAGGAAGTATTAGGATGAAAGGAAGACACCATAATGTGCTTAAACTTGCTTTTTTCATCCACCTGGTTTTAAACTGTTAACAGATTAGGAAAGCTTTTTGTGGTCTCTAACTTTTAGCACCTTCTGTGAAGCTATCAGTGTAGCTCCTGATTTGTCTTTAGCAGCACCACTTCTCTCATGTTGAGGCTTCCGCAGGGATCCTCAGGAGGCAATCCTCAAGGATTTGATGCTCTGTCCTATCTGGAAAGGCCATTTTGTACTAAATATTGATCCTCTTATCAACAGAAAGGAGTTGGATTTGGATACTGGTTTTATGTATATGTGGCACACAAGTGTTCTTTTAAGATTACAGGTATGCTTTAATGCCACTAAGGTTTGTTTTCTGTTCTAGCAGCTTCTTTAGGTTTTTATTTTTTGTTAGTTGTTGTTTTTTTTGTTTGTTTGTTTTGGTTTGGTTTTTGGTTTTTTTTGTATTGTCATACCAATGCAGCATTAATATTTTGCAGAAGTTGAGTCTTTCCAATTTTCAGTATTTACCTTGGGTGAAAAAAACCAAAAAACAAACCAAAACTATTATTCCAGATCCTTTGGAATGCACCTGACACTTTCATGTCCTGGTGCATGCTATTGTAATAAAGTCAATTACTCTGTGGCTTATACTGTGAATTTGGATGCTCCACAAGAGTGAGGAGGAAAGGCATGCAGCACCATGTTAGCATCTCAATCATTAAATGATTGAGAGAAGACAAAGAAACATTACAAAAAATTAGAAGAGCTATAGAAAATATTATAATGCCTTAATTTGATTTTAAAGTGTAACTTTAGAAAAAGAATTAATTCATTTAAAAAAAAAGCTATTATACACTGTTACAAATTTTTGTTCTGTAATATGCTTGAAACAGTGTACTGCTGAGGATGTTATTTCGTAATGTGCCTACATACTTTGTAGAGAGTAAAAAATTTTGAATGTATTTAGCTTTATAACAAGACAATAGCATGTTTCTATTTATTGTAACATTATTTTGTAAAAACATAGATTTTGTTTCACAAGATATTTTTGACATTTCCTGCGATAGCCCTAATTAATGATGTGAAATAATATGCTAATGTTTGAATAACGAGAATACATTGTTTATGCTACCGGAACTTTTGATACTGTAACTTTTTTCTCAGTATAGCTTGGAATTTTTAATGGTTATGAAATGCCCCAAAAGTACAACTGGACAAACACATTATCTTATGACTAAAGGAGTGTTTTATGGAAACATTTAACTTCCCAAAGAAAATTAAGAATAAGCTTCCAGATTGACCTAGTGATCTCATTGATAATACTGCAGAATGCCCAATTAAAATAATGTTTTCCTAAATTCTCTGGGAAACCAGAAAATACTGGTCCTTGTCCTGAGGATAAAATGAAATGTTTGCTCTGAAATCTGAAAAAAGAACCCCAAAGTTACTTATGATTCTAACTCTGAACCACATTGGTTCTAATTATTAACAAATGTAGCTAAATACATGGTTGAATTGTTCACCTGCAGAATGTAGAACCTTTACCTTCGAGTTTACCTTGGCTTTACCTTCAAGTGCAGGGAGTACTTGTACTTGTGTTTTGTCATCTCACAAAGATTTGTGGCACTTGCTGTTTATGATAGCAGTCTAGCTGGGTTTTTTTTTAATTATTATTATTATTATTATCTTCTGTGCTTTTTTTCTTCTTTGTGGCTCTTTGGAGTTGGACACCCATAGGAGGGGGATCCTATCATACCATAAAGTGCAGCTCTCCTTAGTTTCTGGCATTCAGCCTCATGCTGCCTCTCTGGCCATTTTATTTTCTGGAGACAAAATGGGAAACTGGACACATAGCAAGCTCCTATTTGCTGGATGCCTTCAGAGCAATTAGTTGTCATGCTTCTGCTCTGAGGATTCTTGCCAGCCTGTCCAAAAGTTCATGCCTAAACTTGTTGCATTGGCTTTGGTACGCACTCTGGCACGTGAAGCCAGGACAGGGGGTCCATGCAGCTCAGAAAGGGCTCATCAGTTCTACAGCATGCTCCAGTACTTGCACCCACAGTTGTGAATGGCATGCTAACCTGAAATCTAAAGAAGAAACATCTGAATCTTGCTGGCAGGACTGAAATCTGCTGTATCACTTGCTTGCTAATACTGCACAAGAATGCAGCAATAATTTTTGAGGCTTCTGGAAGAGGTGTTATTCAACTTCGTCTGAAGTACCAGGGTTTGAAAGGCATGAAGATGTGATTATCTGGTCTCTGTACTGCTGGACTCCAGACATACCTTTGTGATTGCTATAGGTAGTTGAAGTGCTGTAAGCAATTACTGAGCTGACAGTGCTGCTTTTGTACTACAATGTCAAGGGTTGTATATCTAGAAATACAAATAGTTTTCTGATCTTTCTATTTAAGCTGTTTCATTTGCTTTGAAAATATTTAAGATGCTCACTAATAATGCTCCAGCATGGAATGTATTACTCAGTGTTCACTGTTTATTAAAGTAAAATAATCTATGGTGATATGGATGTACATAAATTCATATTATGCTGTGATGACTAAGATGTGTAACCGCTTCTGGGATATACCCAGGAGCTATTCATGGTTATGGCTGCTAAAAAAGCTATTTAGAGTAATGGTATCTAGGAGGTGAGGAAAGTATATTTGGATATACCTTTTTAATATTATTTGCACTTGTGCTTCACTTTTCATCCAAGAACAAATGCTTTACAAGTGAACTGTTAAGCTCTGTTTCAGATGTGAGAAAGTGAAAGCATAGAAAGGTGAAATATTTGGTCTTACTCTCTGAAATGAATCAAAACCAACACTGACACTGTGAAAATTAACAGGACAGTTTTTTGACATTTTTTTTGTTAATTATTTACAGGGAAACAAGTAATAACAAGATAATTGTATTAATCTTGTTAATGACTAAAGCAGGAACTAGGAGAAATTCAGTGGAAAAAATATTTCTCTAATGATTTCTCTAATTTCTCTCATGATGAACATCTCTCAGATGTTCAGCAGAAGATAATAAAGGAAAAAGGGTAAGGTTTTTTCCCTGTTAAAATAAAAAAAGGTGCCAGATGACTATCGTTCATCATGATCTTAGAGCATACAATTCGGCTTAAATATTTTGCATCTTGAATTCAGGCTGTAAAGACTTGAAATATGCAAATTAAGAATATTTTTTGTGTTACAGAGATGATTTTTTTTTTTCACCTGTTTGTTTTAGGTGTTCAGACTTTCACTGATACCATGTTATCTCCATATTCCTTCTATACCTATTACATCCAAGCCAGCAACGTTCATGGTCTTACAAGAAGTGCCTCAGTGACATACAGAACAAAATCTGGGATGCCAACAGGAAGCTTGCATTTAAATCCCGTTTTTCCTGTTAGTCACCACTCTGTTTTACTCTATTGGACAAGCCTCTCCAATGACTCTGGGCCCATAGAAAAATACATTTTGACATGTAATAGATTGGTTGATTTTCAGCCCTGCGGTCAGTTTGAAGGCTTAAAAACTTCAGCAATTATTTGGAATCTCAGTCCATTTACAAAGTATGTTTTTTCTGTGCAAGCTTGCACTAGTGGAGGCTGCTTAAAGAGCCAGCCAGTAACAGTAATTACTGCACAAGCTCCTCCAGAAGGGCTACACCCACCAATGTTGGAAGCCATCAGCTCTACAGAACTGACTGTGGAATGGTCACCACCTGAGAAACCAAATGGTAGGACATTTTATTTACCTTTGTAAGTCCAAGATTTTGAAAATAAAAACCAGCATTTTCTCAAACCTGGTTTCAATATCTGTATCCATGTGACAAACATGGAGAATGAAGTAAGGCACTGTCTTAATTTGCCTGCCACTAAGCGTATCCTCAGAATCTGTTATATTGTTTTGGAGAACTCTAACTGAATGTGCTGGGTCCAGGATTTCAGGCTTGGTGGCATCTGCTGCAGCAAAAATCACATTTATAATTAAACATTTACAGTGAAACTAATTTTTTCTAATTTGCCAAATCGCCTAGTTCAGACAGATGTGGTGATATTGCCTTACAAAGAAGAAATAAGCAAATAACAGTTATGGAAAAAAAAAATCTAAGAATTAACAGAGAAGTCTGTTTTTAAAACCATCCGTCATGTGTAGTAACTAATTCTATTACCAATATAACTTTGTTAGGGATTAGACAATTGCCAAGAGTTGCTGGTCTAACTCATGTAATATTATTTTAGGTTTTTTGATACTGAGAATGCAGCTGCCGTAAGATACTTTTGTGATACCACAGGTTTTGCTAGTAAACACTTTGTTTTAATATACATGCAGTGGAGCTTTGTGAACTTTCACTTACATGTACATTTGTGCATGTGAAAGCAAGCATTTTGACCTGTTCATAAAATGTGCATCTGTGTGTGGATAGCTTGGCTTTTGCTTTGAATGTCTTATTTTGTGGTTATTACCTGATTTGACTAGAAGAATGCCTTCACAGGAATGCCTATATGTAGTTAGATGGGCAGTTGATACTTAATTTAATACTTGTCCCTCAGCCTGTAGCATATATTCTTCAGTTTATTTTATAGCCATTACATGCATGTAATTGCCAGTACAGGCAGATTTAAGCAATGCTCCTATACTTCTTTTGATGTCTGGTCAGATTTCCTGGTATTTCCAAAGAAACAGTGAGAACCTTTTCTCCCAAGCCACCTCTCCAGTTCTCTGCGTGAGTACAGCCACAAATATGCACATATATGGTAAATAGCTATCTCCTGGCTTCACTATGTATCCCATCTTTTCCATCTGGGATATCTCCAGTCAGCTTTCTTACACTCTGTTCCTACAGTTAAACGGCTTCCATTATCCAACCTGGCTCAAATATCACTTCAGTTACAATACTGAAGCGTTTGTTCTTATTAATAGTTTTTTCAAAATGGTGAGACCTTCCTGCATACATTGTAGTTTTGCATTGATGGAAAACTGACACACATAGCTCCTATCCAGTACTATGCTGTTTTAAAAGGTTAGCATTAAATTGTCACTCAGAAATTTCACATTGTGTAAAACCAGAATAGAATAGTTCAATATCCCTTTGAAAATCAGAGGCCTGAAGTAATTTCCAGTAATATTTGATCAGAAATTTAGGATACTGTCTTTCAGTGGGGATGGAAGAACTCATAATGCAAATGCAGCCATTTATTTTCAAATTCCAAAACTGCATGGATGGAAAATTCAACAGAGAAATGCCAAAGTAAGCATTTGGATGAAAGTAACAGAAATAAGAACTTCTTATGCTGTATTTTCTATGATGTTTATTGGTTGATTGTTATCTCATTAAATATATTGGTGTTGGTATGTTAGAACTCTAGAGATCGCTTAAATGCACTAATTTTTTTTGGCTTGCTTTTTCTCTATAGGCATAATCATAAGATACGAACTTTTCATGAGAAAAAAATTAGAACCAGATGGGAACTATCTTCCTCCTGAAGTTCGTATTTTCCAAAGCAGTGGATGGTTCAGTCCTCAACCAGTTATGGAGTCTCCTAATGAAAATGCCCTAGCTCCTCCACAGACAAGTACCACAGTCACTGATCTGGAGCCATTCACAGAGTATGAATTTTATGTACTAGCAGTGAACATGGCAGGTAGCACATCTTCAGACTGGGTATCAGGACGAACAGGAGATGCTGGTAAGTGCTGGCTTAAATTTCTTTGTTGCAAATGAAAGACTATATAAAATGTGCCCAAAGATGATTCAAGTAGAGATGAGTTCTAATTTAACTAATTAAAGATAGTTCAGATTATCTCAGAGTTTAGTATTTTCTTTACCATAAAATCATATTGTTGAAGAAAATAATCCCTGTCAATATACCAGAATTTCAAAACTACAAAATCGAAAAATTTACCAAGCAGTGTTTGAGTTATTCACTAGTTCCCTAGTTATTTGTATGTTCTTTAAATGGAAAAAACATGGAAAAAAGTGTTTTTTCCACAACTGTATTGACAGTAGGTGTGACTCGGTAATGTTGCCCAGGAAGGTACATATATTCAAAAAGGAGATTCAAATAAGTTTTCCTGAGTAGAGGCTTTGATTGCTTAGAAAGGAAATTTTTTTAAGAACTTGAGGGCATTACCTTTTCACAAGTATAGAGGTTGAAACTTTTCATACACGTTTATGGATACCAAGTGTCAAAATACGTGCCTTTTTTTCCCCGTAAGTTTATTCAGTCCACAATGGCTTTTATTATGACATTTATATTTGAATTTTTTAAAGGCCTTGCCACTTGCCAGTTCGTTTATTTCAATGCTGTCATTAGAAATCTAAGTTTTTTTGGCTGATAGGGCCTGTGTTTTGCAATTAAACACCCCTGTTACATTGCTGATTCTTTTGCTTGCTGTTAGCTTGAAAATCCTGTCCTTAGTCAGTTGCTCCCACAGAACAGCAGGCTAAACTAATTCCCCCTTCAAAATGAGTCTTTGTGCTTATCTGTTCTTAAATACTATATGTTATAAAAGTGTTAAATTGTATTTGGTAAGAGGCCCATTAGTGTGTTGTTTGTATGGAGCAGAAGTGCCACGAGTTGGTATCCTATTATTACAGAGTAATCAGGTGGGGATTTAACTGTAGTGCAAACAATCCTTTTACAGATTTACTATGGAAGACAGGGGAACTGTCTTGTAAGAAGTGAGAGACATGTTAATTTCAAACTGGCCTAGCAAACAAAATTGCTTTTAAGATGCTGAAGTATTGAACACTTTTTGCTTTTATCAGTTTTTTCCCAGGTTGCATGAAGTTTTTCTTCAAGACTTTTTCTTTTATAGGCACTTTCCTACCCACTACAGAGGTTAGGTCTTTAGTGCTGATTAGTATTTCTTTGAAGGCCTAGACAGAGTTTTATTCTGCATTCATGGCCAGAGTAGAAAACAAGAAAATGATGGAGATATTTTTTATGTACCATCAAAATAAACTGAAAATTCCTGTTAGAGCTGAATATAAGATTATAAAAGAAAAAGATTGTCTAAAAAGGTTTTCCAAATATGGGGAAAAGCTTCCATAACACACATTGCTCAATTTTTAATGAATACTGTATTATTTTGATTTAGCCCCACTATTCATGCCATCTCCATCAGTATTCCCTCTTTCACCATATTCCCTCAATGTGTCATGGGAAAAACCTGAAGATAAATTCGCAAGAGGAGAAGCGATGGGCTACAGCATCAGTTTGATGACAGAACCACCATTTTCCCAGGTACTATTGCTAGTTAAATTAAGTTTTTCCTAACTGGTAATAGTAAAATTAATAAATCTGGGGGTCCTCCTTGATGTTTTGATGAATAGTTTCCCTGGTTTGCTGCATATCCTCTGATCTATCAGTTTATCTTGAGTAAAGGTAAGTCACCTATCAGTTTACCTTGAGTGCTCTGTAATGTTATACACTACTTTCGGGTTTTAGTTGTATTCTTGTTTTGAGTAGTGGGTGAGATTCAAAGCTAGGAGAGGTGAGATTAAGTGACAACATTTAACTTGCCTTGATCTTTGCACACTCAAATTCTCTATTGATGTATTTACCGATGTGCTTAAAGCCATGGTGTTTCACAGGAGTCTGCATGTTCACTAACAAGGTGTCTCTCTGGCTTCCTTGGATGATGGACAAATCTTGGGAGTGGGGAAACCTAAAGTAGCGAAAACTTTCTATAGTCTTAACTGTGATTTTAAAATGCCTTTGTAATTTTTGAATGATTTGGTTTGGCAAAAAAATACCATGACAGCAAAGAAACATGGTAGGTAATAATCAGAATGTGGGAGTGAGTCTGATGCTCTCACATCATATTTCTTGTGTCAGAGCTGATTTTATCTTTCAGTGGGGTCACAGATGAGCCTCTGTTTATTTATCTATAAAGCAGGGATACTATTGCTCCTGGGGATGTTGTAACAATACATAAATGTAAATTGCTTCTGGTCACAGGTTTGCAAGATTTTTCATCTACATAAGCATCAGATAAAGAAATTATCTAAAGAAGTTATCTAAAATGCAACAGTTTATTCAGTTCCACTCTCTCTGATAACTTAATGCTAAAGGAAAGCAGATTAAAATGTCCGTAGCTATGAGTTATTCTCCTCCCTCCTAATTCATACTACTCGTGTCACTCATTCAAAGGTGGTCAGATTTCATCACTTAATAGTGTCATTTTCTTTATCAGGATGGTAGTGATATCTGCACCACCACACTGTTTTATGAGGCAATAACTTTGTTTTCTCATTTATCCACTCAGGAACTGGCTTATTACCTCATAAAACAGTGTGATGTGAAGCATTATCACCTAAATCCTAGCTTGTTTGGATTCTCAGAAATAGTCCTGTACCTTAGTTGGTTTTTGCAGGCTTTTCCACATCTAAATGAAGGAATCTGAATATTCAGAAACAAGATTCTTGTCTTTTATCATTAGGAATGATATTATTACCCAACTGTTGTCTTCCAATCTATTTGCTTTGCAGGTTTTGCATATAGCTGAGGCTCATGAGCTATCCTACTTAGTGATGGGATTAAAACCTTACACAATGTACAGCTTCACTATTACTTTCTGCAATCAAATTGGTTGTGTGACCAGTGAGCCAGGCATGGGGCAAACCTTGGCAGCTGGTAAGGAAATAATCAGTTTCAAACTGCAAACCTGACACAGAGTTTACTAATGAATACCATTAAAGATGATCGTAGTTTGATGCACAGTGACAAGGGTAGTAGTTGTTGTATTAATACAAAATGACTTGCTTAATTATTTGTTTATCTTGACAAACTGAAGCTAAAATGTTTTCAGTTAAGGTATGAGGTATGCTATTATGCATACTACTCTTTGAATTGCAAGTTATGAGAATGTATATTTTTGTTCCTGGAATGGTAACTCTACATAGATGTGGCTGAACCCATTAATTCATTTATTATGCTAAGAAGTTGTTAAATTGATTGTTGGGGTTTTTTAGACTGTGTGCCATATTTGCACAACAGGGCATGCAAAATGCACATGCTGTTCCTTGCTTAATCCACGAGGGGGGACTTGCATGAGTTTTGTATTAAACTCTAAAATATGTGCATAGTGTATTTGTGTGTCTAATTTGAAAGCAACATACATGCTTTGAGTCTGCTCTTTTGAAAATGTTTATTTAGTCCCTGTGGTTTGAGATTTTGCTTTGTAGATATGTACACTCAGACTTTCCCAGAGAAACAAAGCTTAAGATACTGCGTACACATGTCCATGCATCTTAATAAATTTTCAGTTTAATTTGACTTAATTTTAACACATATATTTGGGAAAGGTACTAACTTTCTACAAATCTGGGGGAAAATAAGCATCAGTACAGAGCAAAGATGGAGAAACCCTGAATTTACTTTGAGGAAAAGACTGGAATGAACTCAGTTCCTAGATGTCAGAGGATCCAGGAGACTTTTGAGAGAGAAATTGTTAGGAAAATCACCTTAGGAAAATAAGACTCTTTATTCATGGAATGAGGTAGTCTGTACAGCTCTTTAATACTATAAATATAAGCTCAAAATCCATGCTATGTGACATAGTGTTTGGCACCTGCAGAGAGCTGACTGCAGTGTAGTTTCCTCTTGTACAGGCATTTAAAACACATTATTTTCACAATATTAGCACTTTCAGTTAAGCAACTACTGATTTTGCTGTATCGATGTTGTGATGACAATCCTTGGAATAACCTCTTATCTAATTGAAAAAAAAATTTTGGAAAGAAATCTTAAAATTTCTGCTGTGCAGAATGTTTTCCTTGGTTCCCTGGGCTGTGTGAATTCCACCAAAGCTCCTCTGAGTAATCAGTGATGAGATATGGGAGTTTTCAGACAAGGAAAAAGGATTTGCCCAGAGCCAGTAAATAGGAAACCTAACATCCATGAACTCAAATGCAATGTGAGCTGTTGGGATATTACCTGTAGTCTGTCCTCTGCTCTTTATCTACTTATTTATTTGCTTTTCCATTTGTTTTCAAGTGGAAGATAGATGATTCCCCACATTGTCTTTGTGTTTCAGTGGGCAAAGTTTGTGCTGTTAGTATTGTCTCATGCTTAATTGCTGATTTCAAAATTAATTTTGTTACCTCATACCACCACCTCTTAAAGTTTCAAACAAGACATCCACTCTCCCCTACCTGTATGAGTATGACTATCACATATCATGCAAGGAAAAATGTTCCAGTCTGTGTTGATAACCATGGAAACAAATATTGCCCAAACAGCACACCTTATGACTACAAATGATCCAACTTTGCATTTAAACATTTAATAAAAGATTCAGAAACAATAACTTAGTTATGCTTGACAGCTTGTTTTTGGCCATCTCCTCCCTGGTTTTGTTAACACTTAGAGACCTATCACATTAGAGAAGACAGGAGAAAACAAAATAGGGTATCAGGCATCTCCCTATTTATTAGCTATTTACAGCGTAGCCTTTCCCAGTTTGTTTCCCTGATTTAAGCCTAGAAAGCAACAAATCAGTCCTGTATGGGAGTCCTTTTACATTTTTAAATGATGTTAATGAAATGTCCTTAATTTTGACAAATTAAAAAGTCAACCACTTAAATTTTGCACACAATTTTATCTTCTACCATTAATATTTTTTATTTATGGAGAAAACTCCTTAATAATCTCCATCCAGCTTTGGTTTTGTGTGCATGTTTTATTTTGTGAAGCTCAGTGAAACTGTTTCCAAAGAAAATTGAAAAGAGCCAATACTTGTGTGATGACATTTAGATCAAAGTGAGTTCAAACTTGGAACAAAGTTAGGGGAAACCAGCCCCCATCATTTGTAAAAATAGGTCAAGACTTAGTCTATTAACATCTTTTTGTGTCATTGGACAGTGCAAAATGAAATTAAAATTGCCTTTTAGGACTGTTGAGGAATTCTGTTTCGTGAAGGAATGTCTCCCTGGCACGGAGACAGCCTCCCTGGCTGGATGCCAATCCCCCTCCATGCCCTGGCAAAAGGAGCTTTTCAGAGGAAGTCTCGACTGAAATGTGCTCCAGCATTATGGTCCCCTTGCATCGTAACACAATCCAGGAGCTTTGAATTGTGTTCCAAGTGGGGCTAGAGGTTATACTAAATTAGACTAATTCTCCTCCTCTGATCCTGAGGAGGATAATGTAAAATGATCTCTACTCCTTCCATGTGTGGAGTATACTGATTTATCATACAGTGCATTTAAATTAACAGTAGCTTGATGATTCTGATTTTGGCATGTCCAACAGATCTATATTAAAAAGGAGCTTGCTTTTGGAATTTCCAGTGCCTTTTGAAATTTGCCACTAGAAGTCTCACATGACTTTTAAGTTTTGTTCATATCCCTTTGGTTAATTCAAAGATTAACATTAAAAAAAATCTTCTTCAAAATCTAACATTCTTTTTCTCTGGCAACATGTTTTTCTTACATGGCAAAACACAGCAAATAAAAACAAGGGCAGGAACAAAAATACTTAGAAAGAAATGTGAGATGTTTTGAGAGAGAATTTAAAAGACAAATAGAAGAGACTTCTGCACTGAGGGTAAGAATTTAAGTGTATGACCTGGGGAAGCAGAAGCATCAGAAACCATCTGCCAATCTGTCAGTGAGAAGTCTTCTGGAATGTAGCTTAATATTGGTTAAAATAATCCAGAAGCAAACACAAAAAGCAGATTCCTTCTAACCTGATTTGATATAGGCATCTGTACCAGGGGTATCTCATGAGTATCTGTGGAGAAGAGTGAAGGAAAACTTAAATCTAGCCCTATGTCATTGTGTTTGTCAGAGTGGCAAAAAAATCTCTTCTTCAACAATATATACACCCACAATATTTGTAAAGGGCAATAAAAGAAGACCATTGAGCCAGAAGAATGTGAGGCAAGAGTGGGAGGAAGCAAACAAATTAGAATTAATAACAGTTCAATTTCTTTGTAAAAAAGTTGAGTAGAAGCTGGCACAAATGCACGTGACACCAGGAATAATGGATATGACAAATAACAAAATTTGCCCAGGTATGCCTGATGCATGACCAACTCTGAGAAATGTAAAGGGGGTTGGAAGATCAATGTTACATGGTAATGCAGTATTGGGATGAAATATCAAAATAAGCATGTCAAGGCAATGGAAAAAGAGAAATAACCCATGTCTTTTACTCAAAGAAAAGGTGATTGGACAGAAATAGAACGTCAGTATGGTAAGTTTGGCTACAAATACACAGTTGGCTTTTAAAGACTCAATTTAAAAAAATGTTACATACTTTTAAAACCACTAGTTAAAAGTCAGACTAAGGATGCATATTCCACAATCCATGTAGTATGCTAATTACTCTTTATGCACTCACTATTGTGCAAATACTATGGAAAGCCTTGGCTGATAGTTGAGGAAAGTTTGTTTTTAATACTCTGGTCAAAACTTTGAAATCTGATTTGAGTTTTGTTTTTGTCTTTGCTATTCCAAGATCACCAACTGGAACTATAAGTATGTAGCTGAAAGCAATACTACACACTAATTGTACATTTTTTGTTTCAAACCTTAAACTCGTATTTTACCTTATCCTTTTCTCCAAGTTCTGCTAAGCTCAAATTCCTGTTCATTTTTGAGACTGGCATTCAGCCAACCTTTTTAAAATTTATTTTCCAAAGCACTTTTTTGCTCTGGTTTTATCTCATGTAAGATTCTGACTTGTAAGCTTGGGATCTAAAGAACTGTACTAGCTGCTGACAGTGAAAGACCTGGTCCCTTTTTTGGACAATACGTTAGCATAAAATTATTAAGTGCTTCTATTATTTCTTGCAGCATCTACCAAGACAAATCACGCATGTTTTCCAGATGTTTTAGTCAGATAGTGAAGTATTTTTTTCCCCAGCAATTTCTGACATTTCAATGGAATGTAATTAACCACGTGAGTGCTTGCACGAGTACAATTGCTTAGCCACCCCCCTTCAAATCAGATAGTCAAAGAGTTCCCTAAACAATCTATACAGCTATGTTGCATTAAATATTGTGTGACTGAACTTATTTCTTGTAATTAAATTTCTTTCCTTTCTTTTCCCATTTCTTTCCTAAATAAATTTCTTTCCTAGACTTCATTTAAAAAGCATTTTTTTAAGAGACACCAAAGTATGTCTTTGTGATTACTGTCATTTTAACCCAGCACATTGTGTTCAGGATCCTTTGCTTTTGATGGCAATTACAGTGTTCAGAAGCTAATTTGTGGAAGATATTCTTCCAGCACAAGCTGCATCTGTCTTCTTGGCAGACTTCTCAAGCAGTTGTATTGGTAGCTTTGGAGTTGCCTCTGGGTTTGCTGGGCTATTGATGGTGATAGGCTTTCTGGGCTGTCTTATACTCCTCGATGTCCTTTTCTTTTTGATTACCCTTTTAATCTGAGTAATTTGTCCATCTTTTCGATTCATTAATATGATCTGGTGCAAGCCCTTTTCAAAAGCCTCAACTCATTTGTTGTGTCAGTACAGACACATAGACTGTTCCTGCCATAGACTTATTTTCTAAAAAATCCTATGCCTCAATTTTAAAATCACAAATACCCATTAAATAGGTAGTAAGTAATGTATCTTTTCCTGTGGTACAGAGGAGAAATACAAGGGCCATTTGCTACTGGCCTGAAAACACAGATTGTTTTGCATGCATGTACATAAGTCTTTTCATTGTGAATAGGACCCAAAGTGATTAAACAAGCACTCTTAATATGTTAATTTATAATTTTAATTACAACAATCTTGTATATATAGTCATTAGTGAATACTAATATAAATATTTTTCTACCTTTTTATTCATAATGCATAAACCAATCATCCAGTTACTTCTCGGCAGTTGCCTGTTTCCATTTCATAATACAATCTTTGTTCTTAGTTATGAATGCATTTTGTTCATTCCTGTCTTGAATAATCCCTCATTAAGCTAGTGACTTTCAGCTCCATGCTAAAAAGGAAAAATTATCATGCAAATGTGGCATGCTGTATTAAAAAGCGCATTACCAAACACTTTTGTTGCTGTCCTTCAATTAGTTTCCCTTCTTTGAATTTAATTTCATTTGTTGTTAAACTACTGACTTGATGTATGGACTCATGAATTTGAGGCTGCTGCCAAGAATGTAGCAGGAAAAAAAAATCAAAGCCTCTTCAGAAAACTGCAGAGGCAAAGCTGAAATGAATTTGCTTCACCTTTGACAAGAACACTTGAGCAGCACTGGAATCCTCTGATGATTCAGCTAGGCTAATTATCCAATTATTTATTTCAAGAATAAAGACACTGTTTTACAGTTAGAAATTTGTAAAGTAATCTGAGAAATTTCATAATGACAGATGACTTAAGTAACTTCTAAGATTAATAGTATCTACTCAAACTTGTCTTGCTGAGTATTCAAGCTGTAGCTGAACTGCTTTTTGAGTTTCAGGACATTATAAGGGACTCAAAATTTATTTGTTTCTTCTCTATGAGCCATGCAGTATACTTGTGAAAATAGCTCAGTTTGTTCTTTTTGCTCCGTGTCAAATTCGGGAGGTTTTAAAGCTATGTTTAAGTTACATTCCTCTAGATTAAAAGCTTTTGGCTAAAAGCAATACCTTTTAATTGCCTAATGATATAAGTCAGTTCTTAGGAAAGAACCGTGCATTTAGGAGTTCATTTGCAATATAACTGAAAAATTCATTGCATGGCAGTAAAACAATTTACTGTTAATTACAAGGAGAAGAATTTGCTGTACCATGCTCACAGATTGCCATGAATCATGCAGCACTCCTAGAGATTTATAACAGATGTGTAAGTGGGATGAATTAGCAGGGTTTAATAACAGAGACACAAATCATGCAGACTTCAAGGAGCTTTAATTGATATACTAGAATGTGACGGGCATGAATCACTCAGCCATTCAACAGCACTGTAACATATGGTCAGCTCAATATGCTGCATCTTAAATCGGTTGGTGAGTTGTTGGTTGTCCCATATGGTGGAAGCAATATATTTTTCATGATTTTTAAAAAATACTGTGTATTACATCTCTTTTTAAAGAAATGTGATTGTAGCATACCTGTGTTATCAAATTTTCTTTTGATGTCCATTATGGGTGGTTTTTATTTTTAGAGTAAGAATCCAAAATGAACACTAAAGTATCTTCTAAAAAACCAAAATACTGTCAGAAAATAGAAGTATTATTTCTTGACTCATTTACTGCTGAAGTGGCTGATACTGTTGGGAAGCACAGAGAAAGATAAGGTCATAGCAGAAATACTATGGCAATCTCAGGGTTCCCTGGACTAATAACTTGTAGCAAAAATGAAATGGATGACCACTACTGGGGGGTGTAATTTTACCTACCAGCTAAAATCTAAGATGAAAAAAAAAAATTCTTTAAGGTTTTGTCCTCAGTATTTTTTTTTAAATTTGAGTGTGCTTTTTGAATTCAAGTGAACAATTATTAAAAATTAATTTCTGTTACAGTGTACTTTTGTTACTTCCTGAGCTGTTCAAAATGGATAACTGAAGGCTCCTGTGAAAGGGTACACAAATATCTACCTATAGTGTGCTGAGCGATAGTTATTCAAATATATGTAAGCCTGATAAATTTATCCATAGTGTAAATATGTCATACCTAGGACAAGAATCTGGCAGAGTATGGAAAAGCTTTAGCAGTCATATTAGTAAACCTGACAGACTTGAGAAAGGAGTATTGTATCCTTAGAACCATGGCTGCCAGAATTTAATGTCAACAATTAAAATTTATTTTGATCCTTACCTAGTGTTTATTACTGTTTATATACACAACAGACCTTACTAATACAGAGATGCACTATTAGATGGAATTACCATCTGTTCAGAGTGAAATGCTGGCATCTGTTTTTGAGTCTAAACTAAAATGATATTATTTCAAACAAAACAAAATTAACTGCTCTTTACTTACCAACTTCATTTTTGTGTACATGTGTGTTCATACACACATGGGAAAGGCTTATTTGTAATGACCTGTGTGGCACCATCTATATTTAGATATATGACTTCAGCATAGGCTATATGGACCGTCTGTCTTTAGTGGTCCTTTTTGTGCCCTCTGCTACACAATGGCATACAGCAATCATGGGCTTTTAAATACTGTTTTAGCTTTCTAATATCTTAAATATGTATTATATAGCAAGATACTAAAACTGCATAATTCAAATACACAAAATGTGACTTTGAATCCACTAAAATGTAGTATGCTCATTATTTTGACAGATGTGTCTTAACAGAACGTGACTAAAAAAAAGTTAAATAGGAAAAATTGTAGTTGATTCATCTTTCAGAAATAGCTACAGGTACCACAGTGATACCTTTAGGAAAATCTATACTGTATCTTTTAGTCTTGAATATTTTTAATTTCAGTATTTAGTAACCTCCTTGGCTAGTGCTACAGATTTATTTTCAGACCTGTCTGTCCCTGTACAGAGTTTGGTTTTCTGGTTTTTGTTTTGTTTGCTTTTTTAAAAAATTTATGTGACCTATAATGTACAGTCTCCCACTGTGCTGATGCACAAGAATTCTCAAGCATCAAGAAGGCTGTAGTTTAAATACTAATGTTATAGCAGGGATGATACTTTCTGAAAGGGTAGGCTTCTCTTCCATATATCACAAAATAATAAATTTTGTCATGCTAGTGTTTAATGCGTATACACAGTGCATTAACTGTAACTGTAGTACATTTATTTGTGCTAGAGGAGACTTGAAAATGATTAAAAAATCAATACTTCCCTGTCAGAGAAACAAGTGTTACAATGCATTTAAGTAGTTAATTGCATAAGCCCCATAAAAGCTTCAGGTTTGGGTATCAGAAATGCCATAATTATGGTCCACGTAACTGCCGTTTATTAGTACCAGACTTTAAAGAAAGATACAGTTATTGTCATGGGTGTTAGTTAGCTGCATGTGTTTTAGAGATAATGAATTTCAGTGTTTCTGTTTTACCATCAATAAGCTGAACTGGAGGGCTCAGCCTCTTATGATCACATTTAAAATGCTGATGCACACTAGTTCCCTCCAAAGGTGAAGTTTTGATTGTTAAGCCATGTTTTCTATTTAAACTTGTGCATTAATACCACAATTCATTAGTGCTGTCCCCTACTTATGCAGGAAAGCTTATGACCTCACGCTGCATTACTTCAGTTTTGTCATTGTAAATTTCTACCATAGCTTGTGATACTAATTAGACTGTGAAGTCATAAATGATGCCTAAGCAGGAATTTACAGCACATAGTGTCATTGGCAGCTTCCCAGTTCCTTCACTTCATGCTCTCTCCAAGAAGAATATTTATCAAGTTAGAGTGGAGCAAAGAAAAAGAAAGAAAGTAGCAACATGCTACAGGCAAATGGGAAAAATGAAAAATATGTTAATGAACTTGGGAATGAGCAAATGTTTAAAAGGATGTTATTAATTAATTCTAAATGAAGCAATCTCTCCTTCTCTAAAGAGCTCACACTATGTACAATGCTGTGCTGTGAAGTAATATGTCAGATTTCAAAGGCCCATATTTTAATTCAGGTTTTATTGTTCTTGAAAGGCGTTTATTGCTCTCTACTATGTCATTATGGGAACAAGTAATTTTTACAAGTTGTCATTGTATTTCACTTGCAGGGTACAAATGAAGTTTCTGGAATTAAATCCTTTTCTTTAACAAGGAAAGAAGGTTCTATAGGTAGTAAAGTGTTCTTGTACTTCTCTCAATGATGGGTTTTTGTATGCCATTATCCAGACAGGTCATGCTGCCCTCCAGAGTCTTACTGTACAGCATTTAAAAAAAAACAAACAGTTTTTCATAACTCAGCTATGGAATGATGAACACTATCAGAATGTTAACAAGAATATGAATATTTGTTTTAATATCACAAGGATCATTGTAATAATATAAACTATCCTATGATGATAACTTCATGGAAACAATCTTGTATGGAGTCTTACTGTGCACCAGTATTGGTGGAAAAAAGTTAGAGCCGTTCATTTTCTTGAACTGACTCTGAACATATGCAAATGTCTTGTGTGTGCACCACGAGGAAAACAAAATAGTGGGCCTTCAGTATTGTGAACAGATAGCTGGTCTGCTCCTGTGGATGAAGGTCAGGGATGAAAGAGTCATGGTGTCATGTCCCATGCTGCTGAGATGGATCAAGAGTTAATAAACTGTTCATATTATCCTTTGGTCTTTCACTCAAATCCAATGTGGAAAGTCATGCAGTGAGAATGGCAGAAGCAGCTAATCAAGGAAGGCATATAGTTATACTTCTATGAAATTAAGATTCCTAAAGTTTATGCAAAAAAATGTTTTGTACCTAGTACTAGAGTCATTTGTCCAAAGCTGGAGTAAACAAATGAGATGTTTCTTGTGCAACTGGAACTACCTTCCTATAAAGGTTAAGAATGTTTTTTTGTTTGTTTGTTTTAATTAAGCTTCTATGGATATCTGTGTTTGTTCTTAAGATGATCAGAAGCAGGATGTTTTTCAAAATTGCTATGTGCAATAAATAATATCCCAGGTATGATGGACAATGATAACTAATTTTCTTTTTAATTTTTTTTTTTTTTTTTTTATACACAGCTCCAAGAAAGCTTAGTGCCCCTCATTTTGAAGTAATAAACAGCACAACAGTAAAGATCAATTGGAATGAACCTGAAGAACTTAATGGACCTTCTCCCATCTACCAGGTGGAAAGGCTGGACTCATCTTTAGCTACATTCACTACAGAAGTAATGAAAGGGATCCGTTTCCCAGGAAATGGGTATTACAGATTTGCTAGTTCTACTCTCCCCACCAACACTTACTTTACAGGTAAATGAGTTTAAACGGCATACAATATGTACCAATTGCTTTTGTTTAACCATTTGTTTTTGTCTTCTATATAATTTTCATGGTAAAATCTGTAATTTTTAACTTACCAGCATAATGTTATTGTTAGCAATGTATGGGTTATTTCTATCCTTACATAAAATGTTTGTGGAGAGCATTACTCGGCACATGGAATTTGTACTCCCCTGCCTTGATTATAGATTTATATGGGATGGTGAATGTTTCTGCATATTTGGCTCATCTCATTGTGATAAATATAAGATGAATTTTATTTATTCTCCCAAGATAAAGAAATTTTGAGAAATTTGCTGTGAGTACAAAGACATAATTTCTTTGCTAATTTTCTGAGCATTCCTGAGCTTGCATGGCCACTGAATCAGCATTTTCTTCTTTGTTCAGAGCATTTTTGTTGTGGTTGTGTTTATTTTGTCAAAGAAAGAAAATAGGCTGCTAATCTGACAGAAGTCTGCTGTTTCTGGACCTCTGGGTATTATCTCCTCATTTGATTAGTCACTTATATGGGAACTGGGCATTTTTCTGATCAAAGCAGACCAATTATTTTATGTTCTGTCATTCTCATAATCTGCTGATGTCGTCTTGGATACAAAATGAACCTAGATATCAGTGAGAGTAAGCATTAGGTGGCATGATGTGAAGGCCACACCAGAGTGATATGAATTAACCTGGAACTGAGCCTTGTTTGTTATGACAGATAAGGGCTGCACAAAGCACATGTCATTGTTGTCACTCAAAAGAATGCCAAAGATTTGAAGAGAACCGAGTAGCTGATACCCCTTGTCTTCTGCACAGTATGTGTATGCAAGTATGTGTATGTGTGCAAATTCAGGGTTTGTATTAAAAAAAAAATCACCTTCTTGTATCTCTATTATCACCCAGTGAATCTGATATTAAACAAACAAAAAAAAAAGTTGAAGATCACTTATAATTTTTTCTTGCTAGGTGCTTACTTGTCTGATAGTTAAATAATAATAACAAGTGATAATATGTTAGTTAAATATTGACACCATGTTGACTTGCAAAACCTGTCTCTGTGCGGGAATCTGCAGGAACAGCTGTTGGGCTCCTTTCCTCATCCAAATTGCTTGATGGTTTTTCTGACATTAGAGTTTACTCCCTTTACTGTACATTTAGTAAAAAAATCTTTGTTGTGTTTCTTCTGCTATGACTTGTGATGATCTAAACCCCAAAGGAACTGTGAGCTGCGTTTTTTCTCACTGGACCTCCAGTCAGCCCTATCACTGTGGTTTAGTTATAGAGTTTAATCAGACAGGTAAAGAATTACGAGTTTCATTGAATTTCCTTCTTTGCAGAAATCTCTAAGAGTGTTGGGGGAAAAGGGTTTTGTGGTCATTAGTCCTTCTTCCAAAACATGATGGAGGAAAAAGTAGAGCAAATGAAGGGGAGTTTAGAAAGACACTTAAGGGAATGAAAAATACTCTTCACTTGTTTTGTTGTGAAGACCTTCTCTTATTGCCCATCTCTGAAGACTGCCTCTCTCTGAAGACAAGCAGTTGGCAATTGTGCTTTATAGATGGAACAGCTTTAGAGTGCTTGCAGCGGTGTACATTTTTGACATAATAGTGTGCCAGCTTGTGTATGTCAGTCAGTAGACAGATACTTCTTAGTGTGTCTGGAATCTCCCACTGCTAATCCAGAAAAAGATAAATAAGTTTATTCATTGCTAATAAATGCAGTTGTCCCCTGTCTGGTCTTGCACTCCAAGGTGCAAGTAACAGGGGCAAATGTATTATCTGGGAAATTTTCCAAATCTATCTTTACAAAAAAACCTAGGCAACAAACACTGGCTACACTAAGCAGCATCCTTCTGTTTGCAACAAAGCCTCCAGCTGCACAGGAAGATGTGCCCTGAGTACACCCTAGATGAGAGAAAGTCAGGTAAAGAAAAAATTGTTGCTGCCATAACTGTCCATATGCAACTTCTCAGCTCTTCAAACTGTGAAGAAGAGTTTTAGACATCTCTAATACCATTTTCCAAAACACACACAAACTTGATTTTTAATGCTTATTCGCATCCCTTCAAGTTCTTAGATACAATAGCATTCATTATATCTATCTAAATACCATCAGACAAAGAACTGCTTATGTTCATGCTTTAGCTAAGGAACTTGTCCATCTCCCATCCTCTGAAGATTCAGGTGTTTTATTTTCATATCTTCTCCAGGAGACTGCAAAGTGCTGTCAGTCTGATTGAATAGATGAGGAGCTGAAGTTCACATTCTGTTTAATGCAGGCATTTATACATCGAAAATCCTCTATAAATGGCTGGAAGGTTTTACAAATTTGTTACTTAATGTAGTTTGCTTTACTGGTGCAGCTTATGCGATGCAGCTGTTGGTCTGGTGTCAGAATTGCTGCAGGAGCACCGCTCTTTGGTCTTTCTGGTCCTCTAGTAATCAAGAGAAGTACTGTACACAGGGTGTAGACAGGCAAGCTTGGAGTTCAAAGAACTGTCTGAATATTTTTAAAATTTAAATTATACTTGTATTATCTCTTTGGTGACTGAATTTAACGACTAGGTCCAAAAAAAGGATGAAAGTAATGAGCATGATGTCGTGTTAACCTGCCTTTCACTACTAATGAATGGGTGAGAATAGTTTGCTCTGCAGGGAAGCTGGAGTCTTTATGTAATTTCTATCAGAGGTATGCCAAGGCTTGCAAGTAAGATCCTTTGAGATCATTAAGTAAAATCCATGGAAAAGCATGCTGAACTACTGGAGTGTGTGTGTGTGACTATCAAAAGAAGTTTTTCCTTGGCTTCTTGTTGCTTGTTGGTAGGAGAATAAGATGTGAGGTCATAATCTAAGGCTAATTAGACTTGACATTTTTCTTTGAAAACAGGAATCCCTGAGAATGCACGTGCACCCTATTGGGCATATTGGTGGACACCATGCCTTCTGATAAAACAATGCCACTGCTTAAATTTTGTAGAAAATCCTGTCAAAAAGCTGTGCAGTAGTTTTTTTGTGTAGAGCAAGTATACTGAATTAAGCTCCTAAGGACACATAAAGGGAAGTTCAGTTTCTAAGTGTTATTGAGCAAAATAGCTGCCAGATTACTGAGTTCTTTCAAAAAGAAACTTCTGGCCCCAAAGAACACCTGGTCAAAAATTGAATCCTGAAAGCTCTGGGGTACAATGACATCTGAGCTAGTAGCTTAAAGACTGCAGTTGACTTTAATCCATGACTACAGTCATGGATTACACAAATCAGATTTTGAATTTTTCCTCTGATTGATCTATTACCAGACAGAAATATTACCTGTCTGGTAATAGCAGACTGATAATTACTGTCTGGTAATAGCAGAGCTGATGGGATAGGGCCTACTGTAATTTGAAAGGATAGAAGTTGCAATCTGTTGGACACATGAATGAACAAGGAAGATCCTTAACTCTGTGCTATGGAGATATAGTGGGATGCTGTGGAGAGAAACTGAGTGTATCTGTAGAGGTATGTAAGAACTGCTCACTGTGTGTAATTCAATTGCTACAAAAGAAAGAAAATGCAAAGAAGCAAGCAAGGTGGTTACGTGGAAGGTTTCATTCCTTCTGACCTTGCAAAATAGGACTACTTTTCAAATATTCTTTAAAAATTTCCTTCAAAAGAAATTAGTCACTATGAGGGTAGTGAGACACTGGGACAGGCTGCCCAGGGAAGCTGTGCATGTCCCCCCCTGGAAGAGTTCAAGGCCAGTTTGGATAGGACCTTGAGCAACCTGGTCTATTGGGAGGCATCCCTGTCCATGGCAGGAGAGTTGGAACTAGTTGATTTTTAAGGTTCTTTCCAATCTAAACCACTGTATGATTGTATTAAATGGAACATTGAATATAAGCCGAAAGTTCTGTGGCATTGTAGTGGGTTGTGTAAATGATATATATATTCTCTCTATGAAATGGAGCAAAACAAATCCTTCAAGAATGCTTTATGCATTGTTTACAATACAATTTGGGCTTGATGCTGGGAGTTATAATCACACAGCCATGTGAGAAGAGAGGCATTTTACTTATTTAGTGATAAAATAATTCTTTTTTTCAGATGGATGAAAGATTCTTTGGGATATTTTAAAAATAGCTGAATTAACTATTACTGTTTAATGTGATTCCTCTCGGATTCTGCTAGTTTAAAAGAAAATTATTAATGTAATATTGATTAGAATGCAGTCCTCTGAAGAATCCTTGGTGTTTGGCTTTGCTTTAAACCCAAGTTTTCTGAAATAGGGTACTATACTTAAAAAGAAGTGAGTTTTGCCTGGAATATTACTCTTTGCCAACCTCTGTATCATGTGAATTCAGCTTGTTAATAATTAGGAAAAAACTGTATGAGTTAAGGTGTCCATATAGTTAGTATTACAACTACAGCTTTTTTACAATGATATTTTTAGTATTGTAGTCTTAAAAACATAAATTAAGAAAAAATCTGTGCTATTTTTTTTGAATGCCAAACTCTGACTCATAAACCCAGTAATGAAGTTTCCTAACAAGTTTGTTATGGAACACTGCACAAGAGTTGTTTGCATTTGTTCTGAGCAGAAATGCTGAGAAAGGAAGTGGTCATTCACTGTTGGATCTCCCCTTAGCTCTTCATCACAGAGAACTAGCACATGGAGCCAAATAAACAGGCCTTTTCCAGCATCCCAACAGAAATATCTGGAATGCTTTACAATTGAATATCAAGAAAATTAACACTACTGTAGGTCTAAAAGTGTAAGAGGAAAGGTTGAACAAAATGGTCTGGTTTAGAAAAATGAAGACTAAAAGGAGACACGATAATGGTGTTAAAATATATAAAATTTGTGTTTTAAAAGAACGAATTTGTGTTTCTCCATATCAGCAGCAATGCACTCATAATAATCTTAAAATATAGCAAAGTAGATTGTGTTCTCACAATATTTTTTTTCTATAGGATTCAGGCTAGTTGAGCAAAGGAATACATTGCTGTGTCTCCGACACTGCCGATTTGAAAGAAAAGTTGAATGAGCATTACTCAGGTATAACCTAGGTATAATTGATTCTGCTTTGGAGTAAGTGCATTGATTTTGTGACCTCTAAGAATTTTTTTCCAAATATATATCCTCTTGTAAACTCCAATTAACCCAATGAAACTAGGAAAGATGTATATTTCACCAAATAGCTTTTAGAAGGAAATAGCTGCCTTTCAGGGGGAGCACTTTGCATAGAGTTGTTTTTGACAATTACCTATAAAGAGGGAAGGTTGCATGAGTTAGACAAGTTTCACTTATATTTTATTTTTTCTCCTCTAGATGTGTTCAACTTTTTATGATTACTGATGAGGTTTGGGATGGTTAGAAAGGAGCTGTAACCACTAAATCAGAATAATATAATAATTCAGATTGGAAGAAAAGTCATCTAGTCGAGCATCCTGCTCATATTCAGTCAAGATAGACCTTTTCAGCCTTAGAAGTCTTTTAATTTTTATGCCAACTTCTTACATTTGCTCCTCTTGTCTTCACAAAACAATGATTTGAACCCACATCTTAATCTTCTGTGAAAGAAAAGATAGAGATCTCTTTCACTGTCAAGAGGCTGTCTTCAGTAAGAAGGGGAACTATCCTTTTTTTTTTCTGCCTGAGAACTGTTTGCACAGACATTTTAGTTAAAATTTTGACCTAGTGCTTAAAATGAATTCACAGCTTCATCTTGAAAACCACATTTCTTTCTTTCTTCCTTTCGAATCCCAAGAAGCCTAAAGATAGGGAGAGAGAGGAGCTGCATATAAAAGAAAAGGAGTGATCCAGCACAACAAAGTGAACTGTACTCCTTTGTGAACAAAACAACTTAAAACATTTTCGAACATGCACAACAGGGACTTAAGCAGCAAATAAGCCAAGCTGATGGTGACCTTGCCAATGTTACAGGGGTAATATTTTCCCCAAGATGAACTGGTTTTGTTAGGCAAAGACATACTTTCTATCAGTATCTAGTATCTTCTTTTTTCCATCTTTGCAGGAAAGATTTATTGTAGCTGCTACAGGAAAGGAAGAAAAAATGTTCTCCCCTTCTGTACTATTTCTCATATTTACCTCCTGCACTTTAACAGATCACTATGCAGTACAGGCCTTGGCATGCAATTGCTATTTTTTTTTTTTTTGCATCTTCTTGGCTTCAGAGCCAAAGTATATTTTTTGCTAGCATTGTGTGACATTCTGCACTGCATGGTTAAAAGCAATTTTTTCTGCTTGTCCATAGAAACTGTTAGAGCATGTAGTAGTCCCACTGCGGAAATTGCAAAAGCAGTAGCTTTCCAGTGGTAATACCAAGCTGCTAGTGGAAAAGCCCTTTCCCAGTCTAGGTGGTAGTTTAAGCTTTCTGCTTGTGCAACACCAGTTTCAGAATTGGGTCTTTTGATTATCATGAATATACCACATTAACTGTGCTCTGTAAAGCAGCAGTTTTTCCTCTTTTGTCACACTCTCATTATACTTCTGTTAATTTTATGCAGACATGGCTCACTATTTTGAAACGTATTGAATATTCTCTGTAGGTGAAAAACAAGAATTAGCAGAGGAAAAAAATTTAATCAATTATTTCAAAGCACACATATTAGTTGAAGGCAATAAAAGTAGTTACTCTCTACCAAGTTTGTATCTTTTTCTCTACTAATCTAAGAGTAACCACTCATGAACCAAGGTATTTTAGAAAATATTTAATTCCACCAGTAAAGCATATCTATATATATATGGTGTTTCTTTTTTCTTGCTTGTCTCCAAAAATAATGCTGATGGAATTTGATGTAGGAACTCTGTGTAAGAGTCTACACAAAAAATTCTCATTGAATTTAATGAAAATTAATATGGAGAAGTTTTGTTTGTTTGTTTTGGTATCTAGTCTGTCTTTGTTCAATAAGAATGGAGTTCTCATGTATTAGTTCAGCTCACTGAAGACACCAAAGGTGGGGTTATATTCTGTGTTTACAAGGGCAAAGGAAGGGAGAAGAAAGTTCAAGGATACTTTGTGCTATCTGTATCTTTTCTGTGTGCAACAAAGGTGGTGGGTACCCTCATATATTTCTGTGCAAATGAACAGGTATGGGAGTGCTGTGTTTTGCTTCAGGCAGGACATCTTCTGGGATTCCTTTTGTGTCTGTGTGCTGCTATGAAAAAATGTGAGATGGAGGGGTTTGTTGAGATGGACATTTAGGGAAATGAAAGTTGCTGAAAATTAGGAACATAAAATAAAAACTAGCAAGTAGAAACTGCACAAATGCATGAAGTTTAAATAAAATAAATAACTATATAAAATAAAAGGAGGCAACGCAAGTGCCAAATATCTCTTGGAATTTGTGTATATGAGAGATTCATGTCCTGTGTATGCAGTGGGGACTTCTAGCATTTAATGACAACTATATATTTTCATCAGGGACTGGAATGACACAGGTCAAAGAAAGAACTTGAAGCAGGTTTGAGCATAGATAGTGGCAGTTCAGTGGATACTCATCTTTTAGAGTGAGAAATATGAATATTTCTGGAAATTCTCAGACTCAAATATGTGATGGCACAGATACAGTTGGAAAAAAGCAGTATATTTCCAATGCTTTTTGTTTGCTAGTGCAATAGTGGGCCTTCTGTACTTCAGTATATTTTAAAATTTTTGTTGGATTCTTATGCACTGGTATAATTGAATTAGCAGCCCAAAGTAGTTTTAAAGATCAGGATTTGATAAGAAGTAATAATAGAGAGTGGGAATATTCCTGTAACCTTGACATTAATAAATGTCAAATTTCTGATGTATTTTATTTCTAAATTCTTATGTTTTTTAGTTTGTGCTACAACCAGAAGGCAATAACAATGATACTTGATAAAGATATTCACCTAGACTAATCATGCTGAATCCTGTTATTGTAATTTTATCAGTGCGGTTATATTGCAGCTATTGGGTAGTCCAAGGCAGGATGCCAGAAATTTTTGATGCAATTTTGTTATGTTCGATGCTGCTTCTCCACAAAGTTTTTAAATTCCTAATGATAAATAAATCTTGTCCATTTTTTCCCTCACCTTTTAAAGTGCCATTACATTAAAAAAAAAGACTGTTTCTTAACCTTCTTAGGAAAGGTTCTTGTATGTGGACAAAAGGATCCTAATTTTCAAGGGGATACTCAGAGTGATGTGAAGGGTTGTGACATGACAAGCTTTTGTATGTATGAGATTATTATTTTATTTTGAGGAACAGTTTCAGGACAGACACAGGAAGAATGTTACCTGTCCCTCCTGCTTTTTGGATTTTATCAAGTATTTTCAGCAAGGATGAAGCAAAGAGAGCTTTAGTTTGGATGGTAAGGTTAAATTAGTCATGTTTGGCCCTTATTTAGATTCTTTCTATAAAAATTTATTTAGTCTGATGACCTGAGGGAGGCATTGCATTTGACTAATACCGAGCCTATAAATTATACCTGCTTTTAACATACAAATTCCTTCCCATATTGTGTTTTTAAATGGTGAAAATGTGACTACTGAATTATGTATTGACTGCAAGTGTGAGAAGAGTCATGCATTGATTATGATTACATTGTGAATTTGATCAGGAAATTTTCATAATAATAATATCAGGAAGCTCTTCATCTTCTAATTGATTTTTAGGGCGATTAAATTAAGACCTTGTCTAAGTACAACTGTCCTTATCAATTACTGGCAGATCAGAGAAATTAAAGGATTAAAAATTTACTTGTGTTAAGATTCAGTATTTAAGGTCTAAAATCAATCAGATCATAGACTGAATAATTCCATTATGAAAAAACTATCATTCAGGATTAGACTGTGGTAATTTGGAGGAAAAAAGGCTGTCTGCACTAGTACATATGGGAAAAATTAAGATTGCAAAATTAAGTATCTGGAATTAAGGAAATAGAGTTAAATTAGCAGCATGAAATTAATCCAACCTTGGCTTTTTATCTTGTATGGTGGTGTGTAATCAGTTGGTTGAAATGTATAGGTTCTATGTATGGTATGGGCCAGCTGTTTCCGTTAAAAGATTCTTATTGCTCTGTATATGCCTTGATGTCTGTCTTACTGTTTGTATCTTATTTGTAAGTAAATGTAGATTTTAACATTTTTTCTCCTGTACTATTTTCACTGGAGTATCTGAGTAGTTTGTAGTCATTGATATTCACTTTTACAATACATTATTAGTTTAGGTTTACAAACTGGAACTTCAGGTAAAGAAAAAAGAGGACTTAATGCTAATTTCAAATGCTGTTTTACATAGGTAGGACCTGGGTTTTCAGAGTAGGCCATGAGTTTAAAGTAGAGTTTCCACTGACCTCAGTTCATTTAGGAGCACTTAACAGTTCCGTGGATCTCTATGGGGTGTCCAAATACAAGCACTCAAGAAAACAAAGAGTTCATAGCAAGCAGCTCTGAAAAGTTTGTCTGAAGTGGTTTGCCTTGTGCTATATAAGAACTTTGCATCAGTGGTAGGGGACAGATTTCTCCAGGGTCACATTGAGCTGCACTAGCTATGAAACTGTCCCTTTGGTTTTCCTACATCCCTTCCTCTTACATTAAATTGCTGCAAAGTACTACACCAAAATAGCAAAAGCTTCTCTGCAAAAAAATCCTTATTTGGTACACGAAATCTGATTTAGTTGCTGAACATCATAAAATCCTTGAGACAGGTATCTTATGGGAAGTATGTGTTTGTATTGTGGAATGTATCATTATTCATCCTCTATTTCTATATGCATCAATTTTTTCAGACGATTTTGGGTTTTTGTTTCCTAAATTTTGAGAGTTTACTTTTACAGACCTAATAGTGTGATGTATGTAGGTATTCTGAATAGTAATAAAAAAATTCTCAATTTCATAGGAGAATCCCAAACATATCCATCATGTGGAACATTGCTGACTAATACAGATGTCAATGGGTAAAAATCTTTAATGTTCATGAAATCTCTTTCTGATCTGAACTATTAGAGACACTGACTGCTACACTAGATTAACATCTGTACACAGAGGATAGAGTGCATGCTTTTCCAGTGTATTCTGTGTTTAGTAGCAGTATGTATTTTCAACTGGATATTAATAAAAAGTATTCAACATGAAGCAATTATGGTTATAAAAATTTTTGTTTACTTTTGCTGAAGAAAGAATATTTTAGAAAAGTTCCATGCAATAATGCTATCAAGGTTTCAGGAAGTAAACATCACACAATGTTTTTGATGCTAGAATGAGAGGCCTTCTCACAAATTACTTGGTAGTTTTTCTTCAGTAAATGTATCTAAAGAGTATAATGTATATTTAATTAGCGGGTGGTTATATGCAGTTTGTTATTTTGACTTCTGAAGTGTATTCCCCTTTCTGGATTTTTCTGGGGGCTATACAACACTATCTGTTTCAACTAGGAAAACAAATAGTTCTAAACTGAAGATAATTCAGAATGATCTGGGATTACAGTTCTCTGTTCCAGAGTTCCTATCTTTTCCTCAGCCTTCTTATAATTGCCATGAAATGCACTGGACTGCATAGATGATCCCTGCAGTAAACATCAGTTGGCAAAATTTTAGCCTTAAATGACGGTTCACTATAGGTACTGAGAATTCAGAATACATTTATAACTATTAGAATACAATTATAACCGTTTGAATGAAAATGCAAAAGTAATGCTATTCTGGTAGCATATTCACTCTGTGATGAGAGAAATGTCAGATACCAAATTGGAGGATTTTCTGAGCTCAGTAGTGTATTGTTTCATGACTTTTTTTTTTTATATATATATATTTAAAGACATTTTAGAGAATGAATTGTTGTAGAAATTGTAGAAAAATCTAAAAACGTAGCTATCTCTGTATAATCCCAAATGAGATTTAATCGAAACTAGTTAGATCTGTGCTTACAGACTTAGGATCTGTAATATCTTCAGATTAATTGGGATCATAAATGGAGAAGATGACAACCTGGAACCTTGACTTCTTAAAATTGCCGACCCAATTACTGCTTAGCCCTGTGCTGACATGTTAATATGTCTCTTTAAACTGGTAAATCACCACCATTTCTGTTTGTGCTACAGCTGGCTCATTGGATGAAGGAAGATATAGGTTTAATTTAAGTAATTACTGACCTATTATGACTCTTTTGTTTCACTTGTACTGGTCCTCTCAACCAGTGGATGGTAATCAATGTACAGGAGCTACTTTTATTGATTTAAGTAAGGCCTTTGATCTGGTAATCACTAACTATTGCTATCTAGGATGGTCTTAACTATACTGGATACTACTACAGTTATTCGTTCTTAAAATCTGCAGAATTTAGAATTTCATTAAGATGTTGCAACCAAAGTAAAAAATTTTGGGAAGTCCCTAAGATTTGACTTCATAATTTTCACTAGAAATTGGAAACAAATTATTAGTTTCAGGTTGGCAAGGTGATTTTTCTTTTTTTTTTTTCTTTTTTTTTTTCTCTTTTTTTTTTTTTCTTTTTTTTTTTTTTAAACAAGCATCCTTTGGAGTCAGTGTTACTTAGTGGGGAGAGCCTGGCTTTTTGTTTTTTTATTTTAATTTGCTACCCATATTGAGCATTTTTTGAAGGAAACTTTAGTTCATTTAGGTTTTTTCTTAACTGTTTTATAATGTGAATTTAGATTTTCAAATTTCTGCTTTCCCATTTGGGAGTGTACATTTTACACATACATTTTATGTTTTTTTATTTTTGGTAAACCAATATTTGTATAATTGTATTATGTAAAAATAGTAATTGAAATATTGGACCTTGGTCATAGTTTGTAGGTGGTACCTGAGTACCTTCCAAATTATACGGATACAACTACTTAGTTCTCATCTTTTTCCTTACTCCTTATGTACCTACTTCTTTTTTATCTCTTCAGTAACATTCTTCTCTGAAATTGTTTTCCTTCCCCCCAGCCCCTTTTCTTTTGTTTTAATGTATAACTTCTGAAATACTGAGTAGATACAGGTTTAAACTGTTTTTAGAAAGCTGTGAAATTTGTGATAATTTTGATCTGCTCCTCTAATGAGTTCCAGGGCCCTTACCCTTCTTGCCAAGGGAGTTCAGTCTTGCTCTGGTGAGCCTTGAAACTAACAGCAGTTGTTCAGAGAGGTCACTAACATAATGAGAAGGGCACTCTTGAGATATCTTGAACCACGTCCATGGATAGCCATGAAGATTAATATTAGGACCTTATATTTGACCTGATATTCTATGGAGACTCTGTATAGTGAGCAGAGAAAATGGGATGATGTGTTTGTGGCAGAAAGTGTAACTAAAGCTACTTCATTTTGAACGTTTTGGATTTATTTTTTTTTTTTTTTTTTTTTTTTAATGTGATTTAAAATACTGCATCTTGTCCTTATTTTAAGCTGAGTTGTCCTGGGAAGGTCCATGTAGTGACAAAATCTCCTTTCTAGTTATTGGTGGAAGAAGGCAGGTATGATGCTGTCTCTGCCTATGCTTAAATCCCTGGAACTTGGTGTTCTGAACTGTTTGTGAAGACGTTAATGATACAGTAGAACTGCTAATTAAGCACAATGGTGTTCTTTCTAATTTCCACATTTTGTGATTTCATTATCTGTAGGACCTGTAAAACTGCTATTTTGAAATAATGTGTTCTTTGTCTATTAAAAAGGTGTTTTATTTTTTCATTCTGTATTTCTGCTATTTTTGGTTTACAATCCATTTGTTGTAATTTCAGAATTTTTCTTTCAGTTTTCTGTATTTAATCTTGTTTTATATTGCTAATAGGTTTAATTGTGCAAGCACAATTGTGCAGTACTGCAGTTATATTAATCCCAGCCTTGTTGTTCAGTCATGTACATTATTTTTTCCAGGCAGTTGGTCAAAAGCTACATGAGATGATGTATAGAGACTGAGACTGGCTTAAAAGTTTTACCATAAGCCTTACTGTGATCCCATTTCAGGACTGCAGGAGTTTAGAGTGGAGTGTCATCTATACATGTGTGAATTTTATTTCTTTAAATGCTTATAGTAGAAGTATACTCTGACATTGCATTTGCTTTTAAAATAATGTAGGCACTAAAATAAATAGAATCCCCATCTGCCAACATTGTTAAGAAAGAAACAGAATAATGCCTCAACACTTGCACACATAATCATGTATCAGGTAAAATTATGTTTTTTTCCTCCTTTTTGGGAAGAAAAAAGAAGTTAAATTACTTGAATCAATGATAAGTCTCAAAGGGGCTTGACTTTTCATGTCCTTTCCCTTGTCTTTCATGCTGCTAAGGTGCTTTTCTGGTCTCTGTCTGGGGTAATCTGCCTGACAGACATGTCTTTCTATATCAGGAGAAATTTTGTCCTCCTCAACATCTTCTCACTATAACAGTGGTGTTTCACTCAGCTGTAAATCTTCTACCAGATTCTTACTTTAAACTTTTTGTATTAAATAGCTATATATACGCAACATCTTAATTAATTTCACCCAATTATGCTATAAATGTTTACTGGTATGAAACAAAATATTCTCCTAAATAACCCCAACCCTAAACATACTCCCGTGGTACCTCTCATTGTTCCACATGATGTTTTTCAGATTGCAGGAGAGTGTTGAGATAAAAGCTATGTCATCTGATTTTGGTCCAGCACTGGTCGTATGATAGGTATCTAATATCGATTTTAAGAAAAAGAGTCTGCCATGTTTCAAATTAAAACTATTGAACTATATCCTGGATATATATACTTTTAGGACTATACTTGCTGATCTGAATTTCTGTTTTCCCACAAAAGTTCATCCAGCTCTTAAAGGTTAGCAGTTTATTAACCATTCCCTAATACACATTGTAGATGGCAGGTGCTGAAGTCTTTGTCATTGTGCCCCAAGACTAAGGCACTCTGCCTGAAGATATTAGATCAGCCAATTTTATCTGTGTTTATAGAACTGGCATTTCTATTTTCTCAAGTCTTCCAGGTAGCCAGAGTAATCTTTGAAATTATTATTATTTTTTCTTTTTAATCAGATGAAGTTATTTTAGACATTTATACTATGTTGCAAACGTTCTTAAACAGATCATATAAAGTGTGGAAGGAAAAGAGGGAAGCATAAGCAAACCAAAATAAATCTCTTCATACATCAGGTAAATTTTCAGTACTATACACGAGCATTTAGCCACCCAAGTCACATTAGTGTTAATGGTCCCAAGCTTTCTTTTATTCATCACAGCACTGATTGCACTTGGTCAGCTCTTTATCAGTTTGAAATATTGACAGTAGAAGGAGGCGTTCCCTTAGCCAGGCCTGACTGTTGCAGTGCTCTTTTAACTTAGTCATCTTGCAAGTGCTCCTGTAAATGGATTTATTTCACCAGATCCAAAATACATCAAGCAGATCATCTTACCATGGTGCTAGCCCCTTTGCATTGGCTCCAATTTGCAAGAACACTGATTTTAAACATTGATCATTACTTATAAAGCACTCTACAGTTTTGCCCTACCTTATTAAACTAACTTACTACCTGTGCTGCTGCTCAAGTCCTATCTTTTTCTTGTTAAAAAGTGATTGTTTTATCTCTGTGGTTCTGATTATGATTTAGATTATAAAACAAGGATATTCCCTGAAAATATGTTTGCTGCAATAACTCAAGATTTCTAAAAATTCTGCAATGCAGTTCCACTTTTCCTTTCACAGTATGAAGTTCTACTTCAGAATTATTTCAGTGCTTTTTGCAAATGATACTGTAGTTCTTACACAAGAGATTCTGCTTCTTTTGGTTGTATGCATATGGAGTACTTTGCTGTGTTTTATTAGTTGGGAAAGGAGTCTTTGCTTTGTTTTAATTGTGGGAAAAACAGGCTTTTGGGGGACGTGCCTTCTGCTTTCTCAATATTTTTAATGTGTCTTTGCTGTCCTGTAAAATCTTTGCTATGTTGTACAAGCAAGTAGTTGTAGCATAAAATACTTCCCTATGCTAAACAATGGGGAAACTACAGAAGTATATTGCTGGCCTGTTCTTTGATTTAGATGTCACTACTTATATGGATGGCATTCCTTGGTGGGTGTAGAATGATACCCTTGGGGAGTTGAGCAAGGAGCATACTATTTACTTCAGGGTGGAAATTATCCAAATTTAACCTGATACTGTGTAGCTAAGCCTGTCTAGAATTCTTAGTTCTAGCCATGTTTACATGAAATTAGGACTAGTGTTGTTATTCTGGGGTTAAAAACTGATCCTTACACTGGACTGTGTCCTTGTTTTTTCCTGAGTAAAGAAAAATACTGTTAAATACTGGTAAGTAGTAAATAGTGCAGCATTTTTAAATTTTTTTTTACAGAGTTAACAAGTAAGAGTGCTCTTTTATTCTGATTTACTTTAAAGTTTCTTGATTTACTAAAAATGAAACTTCACCAGCAGAGGTGCCTTCACTAAGAAAAGAGTCCTTCTGTAGTAAACAGTGGGAAATTTTGGTGTAGTGGAGTTCTACCCCTCGGGGGATTTTATTTTATGCGTTTTCAAATCATTCAGTGACTTGCTGAGACAGGAAAGGTGGAGGGAGGGATCTGTTTTTATATATATATATATGTCTATATATATATATATATACATATGTATAATATTTTATAATACAGTTATATACACTATATATTTTATTATTTTTTTATTATTTATATTTATAATTTATATATTTACTATTGTATAGTTTACAATCTCTGTTCCTATCAACCTCTATAACTTGATGATCGAAACGAAGGCCAAACTGGAAGATACAGCTATTCCAGGTAATATCTTTTGAGATACTTGAGAAACAAGTTATTAACTGAACTAGTCCAAAGCCTTGTTGGGAAGATTCAGGAAGTGTTGAGGGATAAGAGTGTTTTTGAGAGTGTCTACCTTTGGGAAGATGTAATGCATTGTAGAAGGAAAGTCATCCCTTTAGTAAAAGTTTTGGCAAGATTCGGAGTTCCTTTACAAACAGTTTGCACACTGAATTATTATATTTTGGAGGTTTCATTCAATTGGCCAAGATGGCCAATGCCATCCTGGCTTGTACTAGAAATAGGATGGCCAGCAGGACTAGGGGAGTGATTGACCCCCTGTACTCGGTGCTGGTGAGACCACATCTCAAATATTGAGTTCAGTTTTGGGTCCCTCACTACAGGAAAAACATGGAGGTGCTGCACCAAGTCCAGAAGAGCACAACAAAGGTGGTGGAAGGTGTGGAGATAAAGCCTCATGAGGAGAATCTGAGGTTGTTTCGCCAGGAGAAAAAGAGGCTGAGGGGGAAGATCTCTATAACTACCTGAAAGGAAGTTGTAGCGCGGTGGAGGTTGGTCTCTTCTCCTTAGTAACAAGCAACAGGACAAGAGGAATTGATCTCACTTTGCACCAGGGGAGGTTTATATATGAGATGTCAGAAGAAACTTCTTCACTGAAAGTGTTATTAAACACTGTAATTGGCTGCCCAAGGAGGTGGTTGAATCACCATCCCTGAAGGTGTTTAGAAGATGTTTAGATGTGGTGCTCAGGAATATCATTTAGCACTGGACTCAGTAGAGTTTGGTTAATAGGTTGAATCTATAATCTTAAAGGTCCTTTCCAGCCAGAATTATTCTATGATTTTTAAAAAATGAAATGTATTATATAGACACTGCCTCTGCTCTCTACCTTTCAAATGTAGGTATTTCTCCCATTTATTTTTCTCCTTTATAGTCATTAATCTTTAGTCCATCTTGTATATATTTCTTTCCCAAATTGTTCCAATTCAGTGAGTGAAATGTGCTGATTTTGTTTACTTCTTCCAAGGTAAGATTTTGTCATGTTAGTATCATTAGTTTAAAAAAAAATAAGATATTCATGTGTAAACTTTGTTATGCTACAGAGCTGCATATGCTAAGAGGGAAAATTAGATGAATGGGAATGGTGGGTGAGGCAAAGACTGTGTAATTGGTTTTATGCCAGACCTTCTGCCTTTCACACAGGCAGAAGAGATCCAGGGAAATGTCAGAGGTGGAAATCAGGGCAATTCAGTACTCCTGCAGAATTGCAAAGTACCCGATAACTGCATCCAGCCTGAGAAATGGCCAGAACTCAAGGTTGCTTTAAGACAGAAGTGCCCAGTTGTCTTGGCTTTTTAAGCCACGGACTGCAGTCTTTCTCCACCTTAGAGCCTCAGGGGACCTACTGGGAGGAAAGACATGAATACATCAGAAGCAGTCCCTCCCCAAGGGTCTTACTGTGGGACAAGGCTGAGCTGGGTCTGAGTTTTCAGGGTACTCTGGAGTCAGCCTTGATAGATAGTCCAGTACTTCCTTTCTACAGCAGGTTGGGATTGGGATTAACTGGCAGTCCCTGTGCCTGAACACCCTGCTCTCAGCTTCTTGATGCAGGGGCAGCTTTCCTGCATCCACCCAGCTGAGAGCTCCACACTGGTCTATGTGCAAGTTCCAGCTCTTCTCTAAGGTTTATTTTACACCAGACATGTCTTGCTGCTGCAATTATGGAGTTCATGCTTTCAGTAGCAAAACACAGTTTTCATGGAATTTTTTTTGTAGAGGCTTTTTTATTAAGTGCAACTATAAATAAGGTTTTCACTTTGTTAAGGATGAGGTGAGCAATTGTTTCCTCTTAGCATAGCAAGCTAAATTTTAAAATAATCAGTGGGGGTTAAATAAACTGGCTGTCATTTGACTCCTCAGGCAACACAAAGGAACAGGAAAAAAGGTAGCTTGGAGCCGCTGTTACAGCACGTGGGCAAGGATTTTTGCTTTTTTTGTTTTGTTTTGAATATGGGTTTCTTTCTGTGAGGCATTATGAGTGGTAAAGATACAAAAATGGTCACACTGGAAACAAAAGAATAGAAGCCCTCATACTTCTTAGTAATGCTGTATGTCCAGTGGCCCATTTTTTTATTTAATCTGTTGCAATATTGTAATCAATCATGATTTTTGGTGTTGCAGAAAGCTTCATACTTTGAGAGAGAGGGACAAGAAAGAAAAACAAAAAACTATCAGTGAATTTATCAAGTGGAATTTCCTTACTACCATCATTTAGAATTAGTCTGTCATTTACTCTGTAATCACTCATGTTTTAAACAATAATGTAAAAATCAACTCGAAGGCAGGCTATAGCGAAGTTGTCTTTAATTCAGGAGTGCTATAAGGAATGGAAGTTCTGTAAAGATGACATACAATCAATCAATAACTGCCTGAAAATATCACAATATATGGAGGTTAAATGACATCATCCTCTGTGAAAGAAATTGTTAAGGAAAGTGTTTTCGGTATTGGCCTTATCTCTTTTATTTCGGTAAATAAAATTAATTGATTGCAAAATCTTTACATGCCTCTTTTGTATTAGGAACAAAAAGTTGACATTGTCTACTCCAAAGAGTTTACAATCCAAGTGAAACAGGATTGGCTACACATATATAGAAGGAAACAAAAGGAAAATTTTATGGAAGTTATTTTTTTAGTCCTTGTATAATTAATTTATTCCTTGTTTAGTGTTGCAATTTATCACAATGGCAAACAGATTTAGATTAGTATTTAGTAAATGTTGTATGCTCTATCAATTAATTTCCAGTCATTATAGTTTTCTGTATTCCTTACTTTCTTGTTTGCTTCAAGTTAAATCTTTGTGTAAACTGTGCCCTTATTTGAAGCCCTTACTGGCTGGGTTACATGGCTGTTCATACCATTGAAATATCTTTATTTGTATATATATATACATATACATATATATATAAATATATATGTATATATATATATATACTTAGTTTCCTCCAACTGTTGATCAGACTAATGAGAGAATCACAAACTGCTAACTGTACATGGAAGAGAACTGAAAAACAACAACAGATATCACTACTGGTACTGCTTTGTATATCACTTGGTTTACTACTATTCTATTTGCCTCTGGGCACAGAGTGAAAATCTCAACTCAAATCCTCAGATGAAGAGCATCTGGCACTCCTGAGTAGGAGGAATATGTTACCTCTGCATTCCACTGTTGCCAGTGTTATTATGCACCATCCCAGTTGCCTAGGTGGGCAACTGCACAGAGTGTAATATCTGGCTGTATCTATCCCTACAGGGTTTTTTTGTCACATCAGCAGTGGTATTTGATGTAGCACAGGAGTTTCTCCATGTCCACCACACACCACTGTACTGCTTTCTTAAAAGCCAGAGAAGGCTTTTAGCCTCTTCAAATACACCTCAAAGGCTTGAGGTGTATTTATCACTCAAAGTATTTCCTAGCCTGTGATTATTCACTTGATAGATAAATGCTATTACATTACCCTGCTAGTTTTCTTTTATGCTTCTGTATGTGCTTAGCTCTTACAGTGATGCAGGGGTTGGATTCTTGGGAATAAGCCAAACTACAAATTGAGAATGAAACGTCCACAGCTGGTTTTCTGCACTGGGTCATGTTTTCTGTGGCACATTCTATACAGAAGCTGGGCAGATCAAAGAACGTTCGTGAATTTTGTCAGTATGGCCTTATGCAGGGTAGCTAACACAAAATCTGTCTGAGAGTTGGGCCATATACTTAGGGTGATTATAGCAGCAGCTGATGCTGAACAATGGCTACAGGTGGTTCTCCCTTCCTCTGTCAGGTCTGTTTTCAAAAACAGTCCAGTGACCGTGACTGCTGTATGCGTGATAAAATCTACCTTCTGTGCATTTGGAAATATTAGTGAGATTAAGCAGGGATCCTACATATGCTAAAGTAATTTCTAAGAAAATTTCTATATTTCTAGCATCCCATGTGGCTCTTGCCTCTGCTTTCTGCATATTCTAGACTGTGCCTATTAGTTCATTTTTACAGTAACAGATCCAGCATGTTTGCTTTATCCTGTTGATGTTCATGCCTCTAACCACTAGATCATTTAAAGACAGCAGGACCAAGGCTCTGTTTCAGGATTACAGCAAACCCCACACATCCATTGCAAGAGAGGCTGGGTAGAATTTTTCTAGTTCATTCTGTTCTGATCTGTAAGGGTGATGTTTCACTGTGACTGAACTTGAAGTGTTGAAGACAGTGCTTTGGTAGCACCAGATCATATTCTAAGTAAAATATCCTGTGTAAGTGGTATGAAGTGTTTGGATATGTTTGCATTGAACATTTCGTGCCAAACCCCATGAAGCACTTAATTTACAGACTGTGCAGTTCCAAGGTACAGAGATACATGGATAACAGAACAAAAGGTACTGGAATAACATTCATACTGTCAAAGCAAGACTTTCTGAGTTTTCAGGGAGGCAAATATCTTAGAAGGAAATGAGTAAACTACTGCTACCACAGAAACTGATGGACACTGAGGAAATAATTTTTCACTGGCAGCAAATACATCATGGTGTATCTAGCACAATCTCCTATAAATGGGAGAAAAATGAGCTTCCTATCTGTATATTAAAATTGTAGCTGACTGTTCCAATGAAGTCCTCTTGTGAACTTAGTTCCTGCAAATAAAACCACTTTTAGGCTTCCTCTGGAAAAGGTAATTATGTCAATAATAGTGAAAATACTGACACAAATATTACTAGATAAAAATACTGTATTTTACTTTCAGTTATTAATTTGGCCATTTAGTTGCAGTCTATTGGTCTACCTTAAGACCTGGATATGTTAGCTTTTTCTGCAGTTCTACAATGATTAGCATTTGTTGCTGAGTTTGTAACTTGAAACTATGCTTTTTGCTGAGGATTTGCTTTGTGGTGGTATATTTCTGCCTAAAAGGGTTTTGTTTTTTCCTCGTTACATTTCCATTTTTTCCCTATAGTATTTCTCAAGACACTCATTAGCTTATTTTAGTTATTCTTCTGTTCCCTATGTACATTGTCTAATCAGTAAGGTTCTTAACTTGCTACAGGACTTCCACCTTATTTTGCTTGTAACTTCTGTAGTGCTGTGATGGGATTCTGCCTTGGCTAGGGCACTGTTGACTAAATTTGCTGTGTTTCAGATCATTACACTGACTTGGATTTTGAGGTATTTGCATTTTATTCAGTTCTAGTGATAGTCTTTTCCCTTGATCAGTTAAATTACTCTCTGTGCAGTGTTATGTTTTAACTACTGCTGGAAATACTAACTAAAGGCTTATAACTGAAGTGCTATTTACAACTACTATCCTCCATCTCATTTCTGATTTCTTTGTGATGTTGACCTTTTGTAGACTGCACTGTTGTAAATCTTTGAAGTGATTCTTCTTGTCATCATATTTCTAGTAATTGTGATTTGCATTGCATTAACACCCAGAAGCCTCTCCTACCTTACCCTTGTTGTAGAAGATGACCTTTTTTATTCACTAATTCATATACTGGTAACAAAATACAATCCTTTCTCTAAAAATTTATTTTGAAATGAAAATGGATTCTTGCCTCTATTTCCATACTTTGAATACCATAGTTTGAATTAATTGAATTGCTCATAAAGGATTCTTAGTCTTAGGAACTGCCTTCTTCCTTTTCTACCAAAATCAGTTAGTTGGCCATCTTTCCAACCTATGTAAATAAAAATAACTAAAAACAAAGACTACAGGTATTGTTTGAAAGAGACCGTATTGAGTAAAATTTTCTCAAATTTTGTTCAAGTTGAACAATAGCATCGAAGCAAGATAGCAAAGAGGGCTTTAGTGTAATACCAGGCTGATATTTATTTTTTATTCACATTTCACTTCAATATTAAGAGCAACACAGAAACAATCTTCCAGCCGATCATTAACCCAAGAAGGACTTGACTGCTAGAATGTTGTGCTTACAATTTATTATTTTCACTCTAGTAGGTCTGCTCTGAAAAGATACTGGTGGTTGAATATATGCTTGCTGTATACCACCCCAATGTATACTGGTGAAAGGAATATATGAATCCTGTTCCCAGGATTGCTTAATAACTTAATTTGAGTCAGGAGATTTGTTTCTTTAGATTGCGTTGCTTGAAACATCTGTGTAAACAACTGGGTGTTGATTCTAGTGGCAGAAGGATGCTAAGAAATAATATCATTAGCATCTCCTTATCAGGCTCACTTTGATCTCTGTATATGTTTTAATGAGATATTTTTTTATTAATTTAGATAAATCTAGAGAGTCAGACTGTACAGTTCATTTTGGGTCTTGCTATACTCAGATACTTCTTGCACCATTATTTTGCGGATTGTTGTAATGATGTTTCTCTTTTCACTGGGAAGTTGCAAAGTGCCTGTGTTGCAGTACATCTTTGCTTTGAACTTCCCTGGAATGTTGTTTTGTTTGTGTGTCTGGTATTGTCAAGAAGTTTCTTTGCTCTCTGTCTGTCTTTCCTGGACAACCCAATATGCTGGTGTGATGTCCTCTTCCTTGTGCAACAATCCTTTTCAAAGTCTTTTTCACTTCATCTTCCTATGAGAGCATTCTCATGCCATGGTCAATCCTGCTTTGACAAGTTCTGATTTTTTTTTTTTTTTTTTCAGTAACTGCTTTTTATAGACGTAAAGTCTTTACTGTAGGAACTGTGGTTTATTTATTTTTTTCCATAGTATGAAGAACTGATTGGAGAGGTCTGGGATGGCCCAGTTAAATGCACCTATTGACTCGCAAAGTAATATTAATATGGATGGAGAATCTGCTCTTTAGGGAAGTTTTGTGATATTCTTCATAATATGCAGTATTTGGAAAAGGTTAGGCTAGTACTCTTTTTTGATATATTAGTGTTTCTTAAGTATCAGTCAAATACCTAGTGCCCAGGTAATTTTTCTGAATACATTGAGGGCATTTTGCTGATTTTATATATATTTAAGACTATGAAGAACAAAGCAATAATGCATTTTTCAAACGTTACAGAACCTTACACAAATGATATGGACTTCCATTCTTCAGGAAGGAGTACGGAGGCAGGAGGTTTAAATGATGGCTCTTGGGTGACATACCTCAGTCATTGAAGTCATTGCCTGGGTACAGACTCAAGGTCTACTAATTCTGATTCTCTTGATTTAACTACTGGGCATTGCAGTATTCCTGAAAAAGGATCACTCTGTAAGTGAGAGGATGAAGTACTACTAATACATCACATCTTATCAAATGACTTTAAACTTATCTTACCTTTCTTTTCACCAAGGTTTGCTGTAAATCTTTCTTACTAGAGAGTAGCAGGACTTGTGTCCTTGCTAAAACAAGGAGATTGATTTACTATATTCATATAGATCCAGCAGCTTCCTATGAATATGCAATAATGAATTAGAATCCTATAGCTTTTACCCCTGTGCAGCAGTTCTGGAGACCTTAAAGACTGGGATATTTTACAGAAGTCCATTTGATAGAAACTTATAAATGTGTCTTCGGCATAGAATACCAGCATAACAAATCTTTTACTATGTACAGTATTCTTATTCTTCAAATACTTTAATTGATTGTTCATTGGGCTAAGTCAGCCAAAAGTGGAGAGAAACTTTGTACAGACATCATTAGTTTTTCTCCATTTAAAGATTAATCATGAAGAGCTCTGGTTCTTTAATTCTGTAATTTGTATATTTAATGGGCTGCTGCAGAATCTATGACTGTAATTAGCATAGCCTGAAAACTCATTAATACGCAACAACATGATTAATGCAGCATTAATGCAAACATGACTGAAGTTATTTGGGTTATGTAGTAAAAAGATTAAAGCTAAAATGTCCTGTTTGTTTTACCAGTAGTGGGTATAATGGGGTAGCGAGCAAAATAAGAAAAAACAGATATCAAATTAGTCATTTTAGTGTAAAAGAAATGCTCAGTTCTCATCCAGAGGATTTGGCTTTGCCTGGTACTTGGTTTCCTCCACAGCTGTTACATACTTCCCCCTTTCATTCACTCATCACCATCCATGTTTATGCTTGTTCAACTTTTTAGTTTGACTTAGCTTTTTGGCAATTTGAGGTAATAAGAGTATATTAAGAAGTTTTTGAAATGTGTCATTCTGAATAAAGCAAGACCTTTTCAAAATATGGAAGATTCGTACCATCTAATTTTTAAACCAATATATTTTTAGCATGTCCTGGTTTTGCTATAATCACAAAAGAAAAAGAGCTGCTACCCTGCAATTAGTCACTCCAGAAAATCCACATATGATTTTCAAGTATATGTTTTAGGTTTCTACTAAAAAAATCCTAAAGCTGTTTAACAATTAACAGTCTTTTTTAAGTTCTTTTTATTACTAACTTTTATTACTTTTTATTACTAATTCAGTGTAGTGTTTGTGATGGTTAATTTTGAAAATATTATCAAATACATTAAGATAACTGTAAAAAATGTAGCCTGTTCCTGTATCAAAGGCATCAAAAGATGTTCAGCAGATTTGGGAAGAATATTTTTCAGTTTCTTCTCTCAACAAAATCTGGAAATTTATGAGTCATAACATAGTGTGAGGGACTCCTTGTGTTGAGCAGAGGATCTTCAGAGTTCCTTCTCCCAGTGTTCATTATGTGAAGCTTCTCTAAATAATCATCTGTTTTGGTGAAGTCTTTGTTTTTTTCTTTTTTTTTTTAAAAAAGGTGCATTTTCTCATTAAGAATACATTTTTAAATGTGTTTTAGCTATTGTAATGACACATAGCGTGCAGAATTACTCTCACAAAGACAGTAACAACTAAGTATTAATTCAATGGAAGTGTATGGTATCTGAGAGTTAAAGATAATGTCTATAATATACTGGGGCATCTCATTATTATTCTTTATCTTATGCATGTGGGTGGGATTTGATAATTTTATCTGATTCTATGATTCCACTACTCTTGCTGACCACATGCAGTCTGGAGATACATTTACTTTACATGTGGCTGTTCTTGACACTTTTTGGGTGGATTAGTTCATGTGATTGTATATAGATTTTGATGAAGGGGCATAGAACTTTTGAGACTTGTAGCAACTTATGTGTATTTAGTGGGTCTAGTAACAGCTGATGGCTGTTTAAGCTGGACTCTGTAGAGAAAATACTTTAAAGATGTTTTAGCTGAGTGCATGAGACAAAGAGATCAGTTTTAAGTAGATCACTCTGCTGAACTCTCTCAGCTGCTATTGTACAAGATGTCTTCAGTTACCTTGCATTCTTCCCTGTGGTCTTCTCCAAACTTTTAACAAGTGAAAAGACATTTTTGAATTCTTTGAATGTTTTTGTGTTATGATAGGTTGAGTATTATTTTTTTGATCCAAATTAAATTAATTTAAATTGGAAAGGTGTTTCACAGGAATAGGAGCCTCATTAATTTGGGTGAATCAAGGTTTTTGGTCAAAAACCCACTTACTCTTAACTTTTTATTTTGCAAGAAAAATGTTTAGCATTAGTCAGAAATGAATTTTATTGCTGTAGTAATTATAAATTATTAGTATCTATTATGCTAATCAAGCTGTTCCAATTTATTAATTTCTCCCCTCTGACCACCAACTGGCTCTTCTAAATCTAAAAATAATCCCATGTGCTTGGAAACTTGCTTTAAACAAAAATTACAGCCAGCCTCTCAAGAGCATCTTCTTGCCTTTTAAGTACATTTTTTACTGATCTTGCAAGCTATACTGAATCGCAACAGAAGAGTCTTAATTCATGTGTGAATCTGAGTCTGAACCTGAAAAGTTCTCAGACTTGCTATACTTACATGAGGGAGGCAAAGTGGTGGTATAAAATTCACTCCATATACATTTTCTGTATGAGACAAAAAGCTGGGTTCAGACTCCTCTGACATTATAAAGTAATAGTGTATCTTTTTAGCTTTAATATCAACCTGTTACTTAAAGGAACCCTCAAAATGCTGTGCACTGGCAGGGTGGCTGCTGATACTGCGACTCAGTCTAGTGCCTTTAAAAATGACAGCACTGGTCACTTGCAGCCTTGTGCCTCTCCCAACCTGGATGTGTCATCTATGAAGCTACGATAAAAATATAATCGCAATCTGCTGCTGCATAATTTGAAGATATGTAGATTTGCATTATATTTTGTACAATGCCATTATAATTAAAAAACAATTATAGAAATTGAAGAAATTTATTTATAATTAAAGGAATTCTGACAGCTTCTCCAGTTGCATCTATAATTTGAAATGGAATTAAAAATTTTATTTGAATGACATACATTAGTGTTTAATTTGTAGTGGAATTTCCTGTCATTTTTCAACTCAGAAATGATAAAATCTCCTTGTGGACCTGCCATTTTTATCACTTAAGCAGTCTTGTTAGGTGAGTTCTTCAGTGTTAATTCAAGATTCTGTTGATTAAAAGTACATTCATACTATGCCCCACAGAGGATCATATTTTTGTTGAGGGTTTAGTTTAGAATCATAGAGTAGAATAGTAGCCTCAGTAGTGTGGGTGACATGTAAATCTTTGTATATAAGAAATTGCACAAGCGATTGTATAGTCACTACCCTATTAATGTTTTAATTTATTTTGGTTTTTTGTTAATTCTATTATATTTGACATTTCTAGTGATCCACAGTGTAAAGTGTGTTTTTCAGGTTCTGTGAAACTTGTGGACATAACCTGGACATAAGAAATCTTGAGATAACATTTTTTCACAGGAACGTAATTATCATACAATTCCACAAGTTTTGTTCTTCCAGTGAAAATATGTATGGGGCAAAAGTTGATTTAATATATTTAATATATAATATGATTAATTATAAATTAATTATTAAATTTAAATACAATTAAAGTTTCTCCATTGCACTCCTAGAAATAATAGAACATTAATATTGAGGTATAAAATAACTTATTTAGAGCTAGCTTATCTGAACTTCTTATCTCATGAGAAACTCCAAATGTAATTGAATCTAAGTAGGCAGAGTCCTTTTCCGAATAAGTGAGAAATGTATTTAGAAGAATTTGCTGTATGGGCTATGACTGAAAATGATGTCTTCTGACTCATCAATACTTTCTATAAAGCCATGGCAGATCTACAATCAGGATTTAAGATTTTGGGCTTCTTTAGGTCTTAATATCCAATGAAGAAAGATCCTGAATAACATTTGAAACCTTTGAGTCATTTAACCTATCTTTTCAAACACAACATTATAAAATAATGGTGTATTTTGCAGAAACTCAATTGCTTTGTTTGTATTTGTCCTTCTGGATTAGTTGTGAGTTGGGATCCTCTGGTCTTAAGCAATGTATATTCTCATCTTCATAAAAATACTGGCATTTTCTAAAATAAACTTTGCTCTCCAGTGCTGGGATTAGAGGTCATCAGACTCAGCCTCACCAGCAGGTACTGATACCTGGAACCTCAAAGTACAGCAAAAGTGGTTATTTCTGAGTCAGGCAAAGCTATGCTTTTCCTTAATTATGGACATGGTTGAATTCTTTTTACCTGCTGGGTGTTACTTATGTACAACTGGTTTTTGCAGGTATTTTAATAGCATGACTGATTTTCATTGATTAGGCAGTATGGTCCATGTTTGTGAGTTCATAAGGTGATTTGCATGAGAAAATTTATATGATTAGGAATTGGAGACAAAATATATTTCTTATGGGTACAGATAATTAACAAGCTTGGTCTATTATGAATCCATATCAGAATTTTAGTTTTTTTAAAGTATGGATGCTATCTACATGAAATACTTTTGTCACTTACTATTTTCTGCCTGACATAAGATAGTGAAAGTGTGTGGGCAAAGACTGAATAGCCTGATGGGGCTGGAGACAACCCAATAAAATTTTCCTGTTGTGTAAAAAGCATTTTATGAAGAAATGGAAGGGAAGTGTACACTATAAGTAAATGTTGCTGTTTCTGCCTTGTCATTTGCCTTTTCAAAAAAATCAGTTCAGAAAAGGCCGACAGCATCGACTCAGCTTGCCATATCTGGATTTGCTTGTTAGAAAAGTTGGGCCAAATTTGGCATATGGTTTTGTTGTTTTCTTATTTCATGCTCCTGGAAACAGCTCAAAAGAAAGGCTTTATACCTGTGGGTTATCTGAAGTTTGTTTATTCATAATTTTACTTCATGAAACTGGACACATAATTTATGAATTGTTTTATTAATTTGCCCTTAAATAGTTACTGAGTCAGTTTATGCCACAAACAACCATAGTACAATATTCACAAGCTGTTTAATTAACTTATTGCTTTGATTTTTTATTTGAGGTAAAAAGTAATGTTAAAAAAAAAGTAATTTTTTTCTTCTTGTTCTTTGAATAATATTTCATGCACTGAGACAATATGTTATCATAAGTCAAATGGAGGACTATTGGAATTGTTCTTTTTGCACTTGGATATATGTATTTATAAAAGATTATATAAAATATGCATAAAAATATGTGTGTGCATATATGTATATCTATATTTTAGAACCAAACCTCTGCTATTCATCATAGAAATCCTTCCATGCAGGAATTTAATTCCTATTTTATGAATAGAAACATTAGGGAACAAGTGAAAATCTACATGTAAAACATCGCGTATTAGAATAGTATGCTAATGTTTTAATTAGATTTTTTGAAGAAAGAAGTTATTGAACAGCATAAATCACAACCATATGCCTTTATTTACAGATGAGTAAGGACTCTGAAATCACAGATATTACTCTCAAGGGCTGGATTAGTAAAATTTCTCCTGCAATGACTGGCAGGGGTCTTAGGTGAACAAAACTTGGATTTTGTCTTTTCATTTTACTGATGTTTTTAGAACAACTTTTCTTTGTAATTACACTGTTAAAATACATAAGAACCTTTTTTCATCATTAACCATATGCTTCCTTTTTCAAATCAGGTATAAAATTGAAATTTAGAACCCAGAAACCTGATGGATTGATTTTTTTCTCTGCATCACCCGGAAATCAAGAGGAATACCTTGCACTTCAACTGAGGAATGGGCGTCCTTACTTTCTTTTTGATCCACAGGTACATCAAAAAATGGATTCTATAAAAACAGTTTATGTTAATATTGTCATTACTTCTTTACATACTTATCCCTTCTTAACAGATTATTATTTAATTGGCTCTTCAGGACCCTTTGGTAACTGGACATTTTGGGGAGATGAACACTGAAACTTTAAAGTTTTCTTATTTTTGATGTTTGTCACAATTCACAATTTATTTTTACATTTTATGGGTTGGAGTGTTTTGCCAGTGCCACCAGACACCACTGCAGTTTAAAATAGTAAGATTTAAAGTGGGCAGAACAAGCTATTGAATTAGCAAATAAAGATTTTTATAGATTTAATCAATTATTTTTAAGCCATCCATCCTGAGGCTGTCTTTTCCTACTGAAATCAGCATGTTGCCATTGATGTGATGAAAGTAGTCTCTCATTTCTAGTAAGAATCACCAAAGCAAAGATACAAATAGTGATGGAAATATTATCAAATAAATGCCACAAAATTAAAAATAGCATCACATTAATCGTATTTCTGTTTGGATATTTTCTGGTTTTTTTACACCTCAAAATTAGTTCTCAAGGAATAAAAAAAAGTGCTACAGGCTCAGTTATATGTCATACATATGAGAGAAACTAAGTAATTTTCAGATATTTTAATTATGCTAACAGAATATAGTATCAAAAGCATCCATATATGTGCATCCTTTTTGTAAGGTTACTGTTGACTGTGTTGCTGGAAGGCCTGGTCACTGTATCAGCCCTATCTTCCATCACACTTTAGAATCTAAGTCTGTGATTGGCATTGTGTCTACTGCTCCAGGGCACTGAGCAGAAGGACTAAATGGCATAAAATGGCATGGATTTAGAAATCTGTTAATTTTTGCTTCCTGAGCTCTCCATGAACATCTGGAGGTGTTGGGCAGCAGTGAATCTTCTCCTCATCTCTAGAGAATCTTTAGAGTCATGATGAATCTTTAGAGGAGTCATGATGCTGCACAGAGTCTAGTTTTTATGTGATCCCTGTGCTAGAAAACATTAAATCTGCCTTCTGTCCCCAAGGTACAGATTACAATTATTATTGTTGCTTTTAAACACAGACTTAAGCTTTTCCATGTTGCAGACTGAATCAGTGAGTACTCCAGTATTTGGGACTATGTTTAACATTGCTGTTAATGTTGCTCTTCATCCATGTTTGAGTAGATACTGGTTCAGTTTTGTCTCTTTTATACTTATACTTTTATTTAAATGAAAAGGAATTTTTATTTCCTTTGAAAGATATTCCTACATGTAATAATTTGATTTGGTGCTGGTGGTGGTGTTATTTTTTAATGGCAGTGGGTATCTTCAAAGTAGCGTTTTAGTGCTTCAAATACTACTCCTAACCCTTCTTGCAGATTTGCTCCTTCTGAAGTATCTTTATGTCAGGTATGTTGGACTCATTCACTATTTGAATCCTGTTGTTTGGATTCATGGTATTTGGAGGATGGGGAGGAAAGGGAACAGGTGAGGGAGTGACTGGTTTGGGGATTTTCTTTTCTTCTCCCCCTCTTTTTTTCCTGCCTTTTAACTGTAAAGAATGCAGCTTTTGTCCACACTCAGTCCATGAAGCTTCTCAATTCAGCAATAATTTCAATACATACTGTTTTGAATTTTAACCAATTACTTGTTTACAGATAAATCTTTGTTTATCCCTGTGTGTCATTTGAACCAGCTTGAGACAACTCTGTCCCACTGATTTTTATGGCCATCACTTCCATATTGTTCAACCATTTTACGAAGTTTGAAATAGCCTATATGGCTGATTCAGTGAGTGTTTTTAGAAAAAAAGTTCTGTCATTCAAGACATTGAGCAATAGTGTAGGTCTTACCATTTTATTTATTATAGGTATAATTGTAGCTCACTGCATTGTGGCCTACATCAGCAAAAATCTTTAAGTGTCTTTCTACAACTTTTACCTGTGAAAATTCAGTTATAAAAATTTTTCAGTCTTTTGTATCCTTAATATATTGAGCTACCTTTTCTATGTTTATCTTCCTTTCTGTATTTTTACATAGTTTGTTTCTTTCTTCTTTTTGTCATTATTTGCTATTTCTATAACATCAAGTATCATGTTCTGTAGCAGCAATTCTTAATCCTTCATTTGTGTATTACAGTTTGCATTAGTCTGCAGATGTTTTAATTACTTCTTATTGACATCTTGTGGTTTCTTTACCAGGTTATCATAGAATCATAGAATCCTAGAGGTTGGAAGGGACCTCGAAAGATCATCTAGTCCAACCCCCCCTGCCAGAGCAGGGCCACCTAGAGTACATCGCATAGGAACGTGTCCAGGCGGGTTTTGAATGTCTCCAGTGAAGGAGACTCCACAACCCCCCTGGACAGCCTGTTCCAGGGCTCTGTCACCCTTACAGTAAAAAAATTTTTCCTGATATTCAACTTGAACCTCGTATGCTCCAATTTACACCCATTATCCCTTGTCCTATCACTGGTCACCACTGAGAAAAGCCTAACTCCATCTCCCTGACACTCACCCCTTACATATTTGAAAACATTGATGAGGTCACCCCTCAGTCTCCTTTTCTCCAAACTAAAGAGACCCAGCTCCCTCAGCCTTTCCTCATAAGGGAGATGTTCCACTCCCTTAATCATCTTAGTAGCTCTGCGCTGGACTCTTTCAAGCACTTCCCTGTCCTTCTTGAACTGAGGGGCCCAGAACTGGACACAATACTCCAGGTGCGGCCTCACCAATGCAGAATAGAGGGGGAGGAGAACCTCTCTTGACCTACTAACCACACCCTTTCTAATGCACCCCAGGATGCCATTGGCCTTCTTGGCCACAAGGGCACATTGCTGGCTCATGGTCATCTTCTTGTCTACCAGGACCCCCAGGTGTCTTTCACCTACACTGCTCTCCAGCAGGTCAGCCCCCAACCTATACTGGGACATCATGTTGTTCTTCCCCAAATGCAAAACTCTACACTTCCCCTTGTTGAATTTCATCATGTTTCTCCCTGCCCAACTCTCCAGCCTGTCTAAGTCTCTCTGAATGGCAGCACAGCCTTCTGGTGTGTCAGCCACTCCTCCCAGCTTAGTGTCATCAGCAGACTTGCTGAGGGTACATTCTATACCTTCATCCAAGTCGTTGATGAAGATATTGAACAACACCGGTCCCAGTACCGACCCCTGAGGGACTCCACTAGTCACACACCTCCAACCAGATTCTGCCCCATTGACTACAACTCTCTGACTCCTTCCTTTCAACCAGTTCCTGATCCACCTCGCTACCTGATCACCAAACCCATACTTGATCAACTTATCTACAAGGATGCTGTGAGAGTTTTCTCTAATTATGGTAGTGGCATGGATGACAAGCATTTATGGCTCTACCTCAGTGTTCTTCTCTTAAAATCCACAAAAAAACTTTTTTGATGACAAATGTGACTCTTCTGGTTTTTATCTGGAGCAGCTTGGTGTAATATTCTGTTCTTGCTTCCAGCTGGGTCCTGTCACAGGTTAATTTCTTTTTACCTTTAATCCCTTTCAGGTTTCTGGTATGTATCTTTGCTCATGATCAGGAGCATGTTTTCTCTTTGTTTTATCTGATCTGGGGATAGTCCTTGCCAAGTCATCTTAGTGGGGAGTCATCAGCAGCCTAGCTTCTTGCTTCTTCAATTAGCAATTTCAAATGCTTTGCTTCTGTCCATTTATACTTCCCTCAACTTTATGTACACCATCATGCAACTAGCTCTTGTTTTATCATTTCTTCTGTCTCTCTTCTGTCTTGCTTATCTGTTCTTTTTCCTTCCTTACTGTTTTACTGTCATTCTTTGCAGGTTTCTACTCATGGTCAAGGAATCATGAGTTTCTTGCTAACATATCATCCTTGGTCTTGTCTGCTTAATCAGATAGTTCATAGACCTTCCCCCAAACTAAGCGAGCCTGCAAACCTTCAGCTGCCTGTGGACTTTTTTCTCATAATGCCTTTACATCCAGTCCTAAATTACACAATCAGCTGTAGCTAAACTTAAAGTTATCTTTCAGTGGCTACAGGTCATTTGTTCTATCTTTTCCCCAGGGAAACATTGAATATTTTACACAAAGTGACATCCCTAGCAGTGGAATTTTAAGGCCAATCTGGAGCACCTTTTTCCTTTGTGATTAAGTCTGAGGACAGAATATTAGGTTTCTTCTCACAATATGGAGGTAATAGATTCCAGCTTTTCTATTTTAGAAGATAGTGCATTTACTAAACTTTACAACGAATGGGAGGAAATCCAGATACTTCTTGCCTTACTCAGAGGCTGAAGTAGTCAGCACAGTCTGAAGGTGAGCTATTAATCCCCAAAAGAAAGTAGATGGAAAATACCTCACTGTGAATCCCAACTATACCTTGCTGCTTGGCACTGGCAAAACTTCAGTACTCATTCACCTTCTCAGTGGTAGGAGTTTAGTCACTAAGAGAACTTGACTGGGAGAAGTGCAGTTACATTCAGACTTCGCACCTACACAGTGTTTTTGAGGATCCATATTAGTGATGTTTCTATGTATTTCCATGAATATAAACATCAGCATGAAGAACCATAGAGATTCATATTTCCTTAGTTATTACAGAGTTAATATAGTTACTACTGAAAGTTAAGACTTACTGTATAGCTTAGCAAACTAATCAAGATTTGGTTCCTGTGTGTGATTTCCAAAATGCATAACAAGACAGCAGGATATTTTAATGTGATCCCAGAGTCACTTGAGTAGTCCTAGATAACATATTGTACAGAGTCCTCCAGTGCAGCGCATGCTGAATCCTGAACACTCTTTCCCTCTATTGCCCGCCCTGAAATTAGGCACAGGTTAGCACATATGGTTGTGTGGTCCCAGATTGAATTGGTTACAAATAAATGTGGTTTCTGATATATAAAACTATTAATGCTCTAGGCTGTTGCCAAGCATTATATGAAGAACCAGTTATTCAGGCACCTGATCTTCAGAATGCAGCATCGTATGTAACAATTTTAATGCTAACTAACTACACTTTGATGAGACAGCATTTAATAAAATGCTCATTAATTTAATCATTAGCAAGGGTATGCTAAGAAGTAAGCCAGTTTCTTATGTCACGCCCAATTAGCATCCCATGCTAGTAATCCCATTAGTATTGTTGAATTCACTAATGGAAAAACTAATGGGCATGCTACCAGGGCACATTAATTGGGCATGACACCAGTTCTGGTTTTAATTATTAAACTACGATAATGAAATGTGTGTTTGTAAAATATTAAAATGTTGAAATAGGGGAGAAGACAATAAAAAATAGTGTATGAAAAAGTGCACATTAGTATGAAAGTAAGCTTTGTATTGTTATGGGACAGACTGCTGTACAGTCTGCCTTGGTACCGACATGTGGGCTGAATGGAGTAGGAAACATGCTGTAAATGTTCAAGGGAAATTGGTGTTTTTTTCTGTAATTATGTACATTTGTACACATTGTATATATTTTCACATAGTCACAGTCCCCCACTCAGAATGTACTGTAAAATGTATACAGTGTTTATAAATCTACATGCTGAGAACAATTTCTAATACTTGCATATCACAAAAGGCAGAATGCTGAATTTTAACAAGAGGTTTTTATTATTAGTCACAACAAGGGATTATTTTTATCAATTATTTTTCTTCATAAGCATAACTCTAATATCCTTGAACCTAAAGAGTATTAGAAGATCTGGAAGAAAGATTTCTCAGCTGTCTGGTTTGCTACTTTAAAATAACAAGCCAGTGCCCCAAGTTCTGAGGAACCTTTTATTTTTCTTTTACATCTTTTTTTGTAACCGATTTTTGAAGCTTTTCTTAATCTATAATGTAACTGCAGATGTCATGATACTTTAATAATACATAGTGCCTATGCAAAGAAATATTTTTCCATGCAGTAGTTGCCTGCTACATAGGACAGTTCTGATTTGTGAATTCAGCAGAATAACTCGAGTTCCCAGACGGTTCAAATAAAGTGTAAAGTCCTCAGACATTATTACAGGAATTATTTGAAACTTAGAAGACTATTTGGATGAAAATCCTAGAAAAAATCTTGAAATACAGAAATTTTATTTTTATGGCATCATTACAGTAATTTATGTGTTATTTTCTTTGGTTGCTTACAGTCTTGCGATTTGGTTTGGCAACTGCATCTTTTATATTCCTCTTATTTAGCAATTCAGCAAAGAGTTCTCTGCATTTTGTCATGGATATCTCTAAATCCACCCCTTTACATCATTCAATTTTTTAATTTACTAAAATCAGGTAAAAATTCTATTTACTTTTTAAAGCATCATTACAAGCATCCCTGACACTGGAAAACTATCTTCAATAATTACATTCAATTTTTTTTCCCCTTGAATCTCTCAATATGACCTTTTCCTTCATAGATGTATTATACTTTCTGACATAAAAAATCAAGTCCTTTTCATAGCAGGTTAATAGGGACAGAACATGCATCTTGAGACTGTCCTACCAATACAGACCCCTTTTTGAATCCCTTCCTATAAACAGATGCTGCATTCCACAATCCTGACATACAGTTGCTTTCTGTGGGTGGTGCACTGAATCATGAACATCAATCTTTGCAACCACAGAAATCCATGAAGTAGGTAAAAAGAGACTTCATTAAAAAAAATTAAATAAATAATAAAAAAAAATAAAAATCTAAGTGTCATGACCCTCAGTAATCTGTGGCTCATCCTCATCTTTATCAGAGGAACTACACAGCATTTTCTGTTTTTAATAGAAACTGAACTCAGTCCTTGATCCCTCATTTATTATTTCAGGAGGTTAATTTAGTGGGAAAATCAGTCCTAAACATCATTCAGGATTCTAAAAGATGTTAAGCAGAAGACTTTGTCTTTATTTTCAGATGTTACATACCACAGATTGTTATAAAGAGTAAGGTCTAATTCTAAATCTTACCTTCATAATATTCTAAATCAGATTCTTCTATTAATAAAAAGGGATCTGCAGTAGCAGTCACTCCAACTAATGATGATGGAAAAGAGTACAATGATAACAGCTGGCACCAAATAGTTGCTTCAAGAATTCAAGCACTGGGAAACATCACAGTAGATGGGCACTACACAGGTAAACAATCTAGTTCTTTTTTGTTTAAATATTACTGGGGGTGATGGTCACTTGCTTACTTTTCCACTGCCAGTCTTCATCCATGAAGTAAAAGAACTAACTCCATTTCTGACAAAATCACTGCTGTTCTCTCTGTGCTTATGATCTATCTGTCCAGCGTCAATCTTGGAGGGAGGAGTTGATCTTTTTGTGCTTGCTACTCTATGTATGTATTAACATTCTTTTGTAAAATAGAGCTGCAAATATTTCCAGGAGATGAATGGGAAAGTATTAGGATATTCTGTTACATTAATCTCCTTTCTCAAATGTCAATATTCTGATATTGAGTTGAAAATCTGTTGAAAGTATTGAACACAAGAATAATGACCTGTTTTGTTCAGGTTCTTCCTTAGCAACTAGTGGCAGTACCATTATTGGAGAGAATACAGGAGTTTTTGTTGGAGGACTTCCACAGGGTTATACTATTGTAAGAAAGGATGTAGGTGAGTATGATTGTGATCTAAGGAATCCTATACAGCAGCACTGACTTAACTGCTATCCCAAGTGCTTTAGGTTGTACTGATATTGTGTCAGAAACATGAGGATAGTACTAAACCTAAATAATAATTTATATAAATGTTTTCATTAAAAATAAGTCTGTACAGTCTCTTGAATTGAGTTTTTTAGAATAAATTGAAATCTCTATATAGCTGATTTAATCAGCAGTAGTGTTTGAAGTCTGTGTGCATTTTAATAAAACATTTTATACACAGAACTGGTATGCATGTGAAACTTACTGGTATGTTTTACATTCTAGATTCCCAAATTATTTTCCAAAATACTCGTACACACTGTTTTTATTAGCTTAAGCACAGGGTTATGCATCCTACCTAGATGCAACGTGCTTGCCTTTCTGGTATGAGTTGGGATCCTTCAGGGATTGTTGAATTGAACTCGGGAGTGTATGAATGTATCTGAATTCTACAGCTATGTTGAAGTTGAGCTGGATTGTTGCTGCTTTCCAGAGGAATCAACAAGCATGTCTTCATATATAAACTTGGTATATATACCAAGTGTATATTCTACCAGCAGATAATAGAGAGTTCACTAAATACAAGGCCAGTATACAAGAAGATGTTCTGAGTGGATTCATAGCCAGGCTTCTGTTGTTTTCATATTAACCTGACAATCAAATTGTTTGTATTAAAGGATGTGAAATCTAATAGATGCCTTGTTGTGAGGTACACTAGAGTACAACTTCCTCTATCCTTCTTTGTGTCACTTCACTAAAACTAGAAATATATGCACATGTGCTTCTAAAACTTTGGTTTAAAAAGTAATCCAGGTTGCCTTCCCTAAAAAACCTCAGCTAAATAATCAAAATGACATTGACTATAGATACCATTCCAGAGAAGGCCATCTATAAAAATTTGTTTGTTTTTGTCCTTAGTAAAGAAAAAGCAATAGGAAAAAAATTAATTGCTATTTTTCCATCCAAACAAGAAAAACTTTATGATGAAGATTCTAAACATGTATTTATCCATCTTGGCTTTCAGCAGATAGATTCCTTTCTTCACAATTATTGTTTTGTTTAAAGAAGGTAACCAGTAAACTTTGCTTGGAATCTTCATGGAGTACATTTATACTGTTGATTTGAATGAACTTGTATGCAAAATCTCAAAAAGTTTAATATTTTCCAGCTACACTGCAGTAGCTGCTCTCTTCAGTGACCCATTTGTAAATCTGGATTTAGCTTAGGGAACAGCTTTATGAAGGAGTTGATGCTTGGTTGTAATTGCACACGTGGACATATATGATAGGGTGAATGTGTATAAAACATAAATTAATCCCTGTTTTTAGTTGCAGGTGATTGGCTTAAAACCTTAACTTTCCTGTTTTTGCAGGGATGGTAGTCCAGAAAGGATTTGTAGGATGTCTCAGTGACATATTTTTGAAAAAAGCACATACTCCCTATGAAAACTGGGAATCTTTGAACTGGCAGGATGCTGAAGAGCAAAACAATGTCTGTAGTATTTGGGAAGGTTGCCCCGTTGACCTCTCAGAAGGAGCACATTTTCTTGGCAAAGGTACTTAGCTGTACTAATGCACTAATCAAGTATGTTCTTGATATATAAAAAGTGATCATGTAAAAAGCATTGCAGCGATCTGGTTTTCAAAGAAGTTTTACTTGTATAGGATTATTTTTAAATGGTTTAAAATTTTGTTTCTGGGTTTATAGAAAACTACCTTGTCAAAGAGGAATTACATCCACAGATAGGTGTTTATGCAGATTTAGTGTGCATGTAAAAGATGAAGTTTTACTTTTGAAGAGACACAGATGCCTCTACTGTATCAAAAACATTCCAGGATGCAAAATTTAGGCCATTGAAACATTTCAGTTTGTTGCAATACATTATGGATAACTTTCCCTTACAAAGCTGAGTGCTAAAATTATAAACCTGTATCTTGAAACCTCTTGAGCTCTTCAAAGCAGAAAGTAGCACCTAGATTTTTGCTTTTGTTTTCTTGAATCGATTTATTTATGTATTTTTTTTAAACTTGTGCATGTCTTCACTTTCTTTCAAGGGTTCCTGGAACTGCATTCAGGTGTTTTCAGTGGTGGACAGGAATTTGAGATCTCATTCAAGTTTAGCACAGATCAACTGAATGGATTGCTTTTGTTTGCTTACAATAAAGATGGCCCAGATTATCTCGCAGTAAGTTCAGAAACACAACTGTATTCAGATATGAACTGTGAGTTTTGTCTACTAAGATATGTTCAGCACTTCAAACTGTGAAGTACTTTTTCATTTTACTTGTTTTGAAATGCTGTACACAGCAAAGTATAAGGGGAGTAAAAAGACTCCACCAATTGCTCAGAATAAATTACCTCTGTTATTTATATCATAAAGAAGAGAGATATCATTACATGTAAAGCAGAATTTTTCTCATTTCTGGATAAGAAATGATAGGAAAAGATAACAAAAGACACATGCTAAAAGCTTTCATTTTGTTCCTGGGAAAGTGGAGTTACTCATTTTCCCAGTTCCCATACTGGAACACAATCAAATAACTGGTAAATCAAAAGGTAATGATAGAAATTGTCTGATATCCTAATAAAACCTCTTTAAGGTATACGTGTTTTTTATAATTACTAAATTTCTTCATTTTGTTTTGAAAGATAGAGACAGAAATTAGTTGTTTAGCTTAATCCCACCTCACCCCTTTCACTGTTTTCCCACACCTGTGGGGGAAGCTGCACTAATCCTCTGTTATGCAAATTTGTGAGATAACATCAGTGAACTTTTTTTTGGTGTTTGTCAAATAGGACTGTTTTATGCTCTGAAGAACTTGTGCTTACACACTTTCCAGGATTTTGTTTAAGGTTTGTTGTGTTGCAGTTTTTCAGGGTTTTTTGTTAGTTACATAGGTCTGGATTTACATACCATTCTTCCACCAAGGATATTAAATGTAATGAGACTGTAGCCACTAGTGCTTAATAGGTCAACTGTACCTACAACCTGCACCAACTAGTATGTATTACCCTAAAAGTAATATATCTTTTTGGTTGGTCCAAGAGTCAATCATTTACATCTAGGGATTTTTGAGGGTACTGCTACTCTTTATGATTTAATCTGCCCTTTCTGCATTTGTACTGAATTTTATTTATTTATTTATTTAGTGTGATGCAGCTTTTTTGCTAATGGCTGTCATGTCCCATCCTGTTTTATTGCATAGTGCTGTATCCAATGTGCTTTTTCTTTTAAAATTCTGTTCTAAAATATATGAATATATTTTTCTCCTTTTCAGGTCAACTCTAATAACTTACTTGGCATTTACTTTTTATATTACAGATTTTACTGGCCGATATTTTTTTTCCTGCTACAGATCTATAGACACCTTTTTTTTTTCAAGAAGCCTCAGTTGAAAAATTATGAGGTGTAATCAGCAAGACCTGTTGTTCTATGTTACTGCTTTAGTTTTGCCCTCAAGTAATGACCAAGACCATAATGAGCTAATAGCATAAGATACTATACAGACACTACTGTCCCACCCTGAAAAGACTCACACAGGTGTAATTCTCAGTACAGGGGCACTATTTATGTGAGTGGTATTCACAGGGGAAAACGTGGGGCTTGAATTCTTCTGGTGATTCTTGTGGTAAATGATTCTGCTTTTTTTTTCTATTGCTCTGTGAAAGAGTAATATATGAGAAGTTAACAACTATGAGAAAATTGTTCCTGGCTATACAGGAAAAAAGGGACTTAGAAAATTGAAAGTGCAGCCAAAGCACAAAGTAGTTAGACAAAACACTTTTCTACTCATGCTTCCAGGTTATGGCAGTTTTATATTTATATTATTTTTAGTACTGAAAGCTGTAATTAGATAATTTTCTTAGCATTTGTCCTAAGTTGAGTAAAATTGGTTTTCCCTCACTTTACTCCTCAACATCTCTGTAGCCTTAAGATCAATAATTTCAGAGAGGATGAGTGTAGGCATGTTTTTCCACCCCTTGCAGCTTTGTTCTACATGTACGTAATGATGACAGAAGGTTTTTCCATACATGTGAGCTCACAAAATAAGGTTGATAGAAAGTGAAAATAAGGTGTGTAGTACGTTGCGCATGAGCTATGATGACTTTTTTAGGAGCTTTGGTGAGGAGACACTTGCCACTGCAAAACAGATTAGAAGCTATATACTTACCCTGAGTGCCAGTGTAAGATGGTCTTCCCTGACCCTTCCGTTTTCATAGGTCACAGCTCTCTTATTAACTTTATTGTTTTGGAATGACTAAACTAGACACATGTCTGGCCTGCTACCAAACAGCCAAAGACTCTGTCTTCCATCCAAAACAAAATTATGTCCTAGAAAGGTGTTCTGGGTAAGGGTCACTTCTTCCATGCCCTGAGAATTAACTCAAGCTAGAGAGGTCAATCTGATTCGCTTTGGATCCAAGCATAATAAATATGAGCAAACTGTGACCAGATAAACTAGTATGAATCCCTAGTTCTCAGTCTGGCATGTATTTCCTCCTGAGTTTGTGATTGAAAGAAGGTCCTATGATTGCTGGTAGAGTTTGCATTACTGATTTTGGTGATGACTACTTCAGCAGCGTAAGCACGGCTGGTCTTATCTGTGACAGTAACATCAGCTCGCAAGACATTTTAGCAGATGAAGCTTAGGTTGAATTCAGTAGTTGATTTGCTTATGGAAAGTTAGAAAAGAATTAAAAATGTAGTTCCGCAGGAACTTTTGAAAAAATTTCACTTTAATTGCTGCAGAAGTGAAATAACCAATGTCCAAGATGACAACATTACCTGTGATAGAGAGGTTGGGAAGAGGGGGGAGGGGGGAGGGGAGGAGGGGACATGACTATTTTTGGGTCTCAAAGTCAAATATTTTAATTAGAAAAGAAGTGACTGGTACTTACGTGGGACCTGTGAAGGTGTTATTCCTATTGATCACCAGTGTTTTCTTTCTGGTGTGAGGAAGAGATTCCTATTCCTTCTCTATAAAAGTAAGACTAATTATGAGGAAGCTATTGAGGGGACTGTGTTTGGGCATCTGCCCTCTGGCTGGCCAGCCTGAATTATATTTTTGGTTTAAAGTGATAACATATTTTCCATGGACAGATTGACAATGAAAAATTTTTTTAAAGTGATCCCTGAATTTTATGCAAAACAATTTATCTGAACCTACACTCACTACTAGAGAGAATACTAGGTCTATGTAGACTTCACCTTTTTTAATCTTCACTATGCTTAACAGTTCAAAGTGAATGGTGGTCCTCTATCTTTAGCTGCAGCTGGGCATTCTAAATGTCTGTCCAGGTCAACACAAAAAGAGCAAGAATCCTTCTCTGCCTGCTTTAACATAAATTAGCCAAATGGGTGAACTGGGAGAAGGATGTACTGAGTAGTGACCTTACGTCACTCTCTTTTTCCAGCTTCGTCAGACTTGCTGGCATACTACTGTAGTCATGCAGCTGAAATGCTTTCTTCCCACCAGCACAGTGTGCTCCATATTAATTCTCCTCAGTGAGGAAAGCCAGCAACTTGCAACTTTTTTAAGCTGTACACATCAGATCTCTTGTCACGATGTGTCATTCACTTGTATTGTAAAGTCCTTTGCTATGAGCTCATGGAAACTGGAAAAGTTGTGGAATCAAAGAAACAAATAAATAAACCCCCCATGTCTCATGATCAAACTGTCAGTGTGCACTCTGGAACAGGACCTGTATTGCCCATGACATCTCAGGGATGGAGTTCTTTCTTCAGTGGGGGTCTCTGTTAAGGAAATACAATCCACTTACAAATATTGCAATATTAATATTACCAGTAACCTTAATATGTCATTTTGCCAATATTGATGATAAGCATTTATATTAAATCTGTAGTTTTTTCTTCACTTAATGAGATTTTGGTATGGAAACAGTAATACCTTTTTGGGAACATACCCATATTTTTCAACCACCAGCTCATTACCTAGAAGTTAAGTACTCCATAGCTGGCAATTTACAGACTCAGCCTGCTTGCGTTCTATTCAGTTAGGATAAAGAATCTGACAGTAAAGCATTTGGAAACTTCTGCAGTGAAAAGTTGAGTAAAATTTATTTCCATTAGAGAATTAGAACATTAATCTCAAAAAGCGCATACAAAAACAATTATTTTCTTACAAGATTTAGAAGAATAAGGATGAAATACAGAATCAATGTATGCTGGAAAAATTTGAAATTGAGTTCACCAGCAAACTAAAACGACCTTTAAAAGACCTTAATCAAGTCTGACATTTCATTTCCTTATTATCTTGTTACATTCTTGTAAAAAATGAATTGATATATAAAATACTGTTTTCTCATACTCAGAAAAAAAAGAAAAAAGGCAAAACAGTCCTGGTCCATTGTCTTTTCTTTTTACTTAGTTACATTAGTGCCAAAGTCAGTTGTCAAAAAATCAGCATATATTTTCCTATATTCTGAATTAACTGTTACACTGTGTTTAGCATGTTTTGAAAAAATGAATTTATTGTAATTTCTGCTGTCCTGAAGATAAAATGTCTTGTTCATTGATCTTCTTAATTGATTCCCTTGATTATTTTTTAGAAATAACTGTGTTTGCTGTTGCTGTGTATGTGATGACTCTTTAAATTTTTTTTTTTTTTTTCCCGTTTTAAAATATATAGATTGAACTGAGAAGTGGAATATTAAACATCTTCTTAAAAGCTGGCATTGTCTTTACACAATTGGATCTCTGGTTAGGACTATCTTATTGTGATGGAAAGTGGAATAAAGTCACCGTGAATAAGGAGGGCTCTGTAGTTTCAGCAAGTATGAATGAGCTGAGAGAGCAGACTCTTGAGCCCCGCATTAAGCAGCTGACAGTAAATTCACCCATCTACATAGGAGGAATCCCACCTGAGATCCAGAATTTTTATAAAGAACTGGGGTTAGAACAAGGTAAGGTGACACCAGGAAGAACATATGTTTTTCAAAAAGTGGTCTCATGCACATGGTAGATATTCTGTTGCCGGTTGTGTAAAGTTTATGAATATGTAACATGAATTTTTCCTCCCACTTACTGGTGCTTTAACTATGAGTAATCCGTACACATCTATCTTTACATAGTCCTCATCCTTTTGTAATGCTATGAGAATTATTCTACCAATCCAGTGAAATCTGAAGCAATCCAATTCATAGTGGCAAATGGTAATCTGAGATGCCCAGCCAGAAGATCTCAAGGCTTACTCAGGGAAAGCCATTTTGTAGTGACATGAGGTAACCAGGTGCCAATAATTGCCAGATAGTGGGCTTGACCTTGTGTGAAGCCCACCTGTGCCTAATTAGGGCAGGCCCCTACTGCGCATGAGCAGGATTAGGGGGCCAATAAAGGGCTCACACCTGAGTGGCGCAGCCGGCTAGTGCGCTCATGCAGCAAACCTGAGCAACACTGAGGCTGCGGGTTCGAGCCTCACTCTACTGGTGAAGAGCTCTAGTGGCGCAACCGAGTTAGTGTGGTGCTGAGACAAAGCTCCAGTGCCTCAATCAGGTTAGCGCAGTGCCCCCAGAAGCAGTAAAAAGGTGGCCAACCACCCCCTGGCTACGCCAGGTGTGAGCCTTTTATTGGCCCCCTAATCCTGCTCATGCACAGTAGGGGCCTGCCCTAATTAGGCACAGGTGGGCTTCACACGAGGTCAAGCCCACTATCTGGCAATTATTGGCACCTGGTTACCTCATGTCACTACACATTTCATATAAATTTGTTTTACTTGATCAACTTGAGTCACTGCAGATCTAGAACGCAGACAGTGGAAGACAGTAAACATAGCCTAAGTCACTGTAGTGAGGCAGAATGCTGCCACATGGAAGAATTTTTTTAGAGTTTTAGTGATTTTTAGGCAATACTGATTCTGGTCTGAAAAATTGAATATAAACTCCTGAATTTGGATTTGGTCTGTGTTACCATGATGTTTTCCTTGTTACTGGGAGCAGGGGAGATGTTCATCTTTTGACTGCAACCATACTGTTCTGGAACAGGTCAAATTGCTAGGGAAAAGAGAGAAGCATTAAATACAGCTTGATACCAATGGCCTACACTAAAGGATCCTCTATATGAAATGTAGTCAAAAGGTATCTATTAAGCTAAATCAGTTCATGGGTTAGGTGTGTTTTTTCATTACTCCAGAAGCTATTAATTAGACATAGTGTATTTTTCAGATAATGTGGACAAGTAAGTAGCATTCAGTAAGGGATTATTATGGAAACTAGTAAGTGGCTCTGAACGCCTGAGCTCACCTTTGAATCCATACATTCAAGTGAGGTCTGCAGAGCTGCATTGAAGCTTTGGTAAAGCATCTACTCATTAGCATTTAAAGATATATCAAAAATATTGTTTTAAGTTTAAGTTTTCCAGCTATGGATATCATATATATTATAATCTTCCTCCAGGTTCTGTGTGAATAATGTTCATGGTGCAAAAGTGCTAGCCAGTTGTACGCTGTCCCTGTTGCCTTGTAGCATATGGTACAGCCTCATGAGTGGATGCATTCACAGCTCCTGCAGCAAAGAGATTTGTGGACAAAGAATCTAGGGCAAAATAACATCTAAAGTGAATGTCTGAAGTGCATATTGAGGCACATCAATTAACATTAATTTTTCACTGAGCCTTCTCAGCATGCCATAAAATAAGATGGTGGCTGTGAATTGATATTCAGAGAAACCGAAGATAAAAACATTCTTTTGTGTTCCTAAACGTAGATCAGACATTACAGCTTTGAAACATACTTTTAATTAGGACTATATTGATGTAATATGGAGACTTTTCGAATCTTTTAAATATTTACAAAAGGTTTCTTCAATTAATGACTGACTGCTTGGTAGTTAATTTTGAATACAGGAATATTGTTTTGCTCACAGCAAATAAGGGATAAATACCCTCTTCCCAATCTACCTCCATATCAGTTACAACCTTATCTTACGAAATTTCAGCTAGACTCTGTGGGCCTTATCACATGCCTTCTTGAGAGGTCAAGAAAGAGGAGAGCTGGCAGGAATGTGTGACAGTTTTTACTGTCATCACATATTCCGCATCTACCTGAGAGTGAAAAAAGATTTGGCTGACATGAATCAGAAAGAATCAAACAGTGATAAACACAGTTAAAAATATACTAAAAATAATGTCTTAAAATAATTTATACGCCATGTGTCTTATCACAAATTAAATAAGTGCTCGTTTCATCTAATGATTAAAATGCTTATGCAGAGTGGGCCTAATTCCTCTGCCACAAAGTGCCTAAGAAACTGAGCTGGTAGCAGTGGAGTAGAAGTTGACCTTAAATTAGGATGTATTAATTTTAAGGAGCAATTTGTCTAAATTCCTAGTATTGTGGAATGAAAGTGTTTTAGAGGATCATTCAAAATGGATGTCTACCTTCAGTGCCCTTTTCTTTTTGCATGAACTATGTATGAACATTAGATTCTCAGATCAGGTGTCTAAATACAAATAACACTATAACCTGAATAAATGAAATAAAAATACATAAGATATAAATATGATGTTTATACAAAGCTAAAAAAGAACACTGAACTGTGAGAGGCTGATTTTTAATTTATCAAGTTAATACTTCAATGAACGGAAGTTTTCAGTTTGGTTACTCTTTATTTGGTTTTATGTTAAAAAACAATCACTGTACTATGCTTAAACCTGAGAGCTATTTTTGATCAGTTTATTAATGTCTTCATAAAATAACTCATAGAATTATATAGAAATTAGAGCAACCACATCCTGAAATTTTTAAGTGGTGTTTTTACTGCTAATAACTAATAATAACTAATTCAACATATTCGTAATGTTGGTAGGGATGTTAAAGAGACAAACAGAAATGCATATACATATGCATAGATATAAATATAAAATGAAATCACTTAAATTTTTCTTATAAATGAGCAGTCCAGGGTTATGTTTCTAGAGTCTGTTTGTAAGCAGCATACAGGCTAAATTCTCATTAGAATAGACTTATATACTCTTTTAATCTCCTGGATTTAATTATATTCTTATTCGATATGTTCTCTTGAGGAAGACGAACAAAATATAAGCGGGCAGCAGATAGTTGATTTGCAAATTCAGAATCACTTTTACAATAACAATTTTGAAGAGAGAAATGCCAGAAGAGAAAACAGAGAACTATTTCCTCATGGGATAGAATTGATAACAATGAAAGTATAGTTCAGTAAGACAGGAACTCAACATTAGCTTGCCAGGAATTTTTACCAGCTTAGTATCTTGAAAGGTGGAACTGAATGTCATGTTGGAAGTTAACGTATTCACATTACGGTCTTCAATGCTGAAAATATAAAAATGAAAGGCACAGAAGCGATTCTTAATTAATGACTGAAGCTCTTTATGTGATACTAATCCCTTACTGTTTGCTAGGTTTCGGTGGCTGCATGAAGGATGTTAAATTTACACGAGGTGCTGTCGTTAATTTGGCATCTGTGTCCAGCAGTGCTGTCAGAGTCAATCTGGATGGATGCCTATCAAGTGACAGTGCTGTTAACTGCAGGGGAAATGACTCCATCCTGGTATACAGAGGGAAAGAGCAGAGTGTTTATGAGAGTGGTCTGCAGCCATTTACAGGTAACACAGAGGTTCCTGAAATTAAATATATAATTTTTATTTAATTCTGGATTAATGTTTTACCATGTTCAGTGTGTGCATTTTTTTTTCTCCTCTGTCCTTCTGTTATTTTTGTTGAAGAATACCTTTATAGGGTGGTTGCCTCAAATGAAGGAGGATCAGTATCTAGTGAATGGACCCGTGTTCGTACAAGAGAATCAGGTAAACATAATTTTAAGCTTTATTTATTCTCATTTTTCATTAGCTATCTAATGCCGGGTAGAAAAAAAATCCCACCACATCACTTTTGAGTAGTGTAAGTCACATATTGTTTCTGAAGGAGCAAAACTGCTTAATGCTTTGAATAGGCACCAAATTCAGCTACAAAGCATTCAGGCAAGAGTTTTTCCCCCATAATTGAAGGTCTTTTCTAAATATATATTAGGTTATGTAATTCTGTGAGAGCAAGGAATGTGAGAGGATTGAATTACATTAAATAAGAATAACCAGGCATTTAGATGTGTTCATACTCACACATCTAAATTCACCCTACCTGTGTCTACTTGGGTAAGTAAAACTGTATTTTTCTATGTATCATGTAGTGCTACAAAATCAAGCATAAAGAGAGGACAGATAATGGGATAGCAGGCACAAGCTGTGGAAGGTGGGAGGCAGTGTAATTAGGGAAAACAATCTTGTGAAAGGTTTTCTTTACCTGCACATGAGTGTGCTGCTCAGTGCTGCTGTGTGACGATTCTTTTCAAAAGTAGCCCATAGATTGTGAGTAAAAATATGGTAATACTTAACAGAAAAGAAGTTTGTGGCTTGTAGAGAGGGTTTCAAAGCAGCAACATAATACCTGCTGAGCTTTAAAGATCAAAAACTTTTCGTGTACTTTATTGAAGAAAATTTGAAGGATTTTTTTTTTCTGTTCAGTGCTTTTTGCAACCTTTATTGATCCAGCAAGGTTTTGAAGATTTACAGTTCTGCATGTCTTATTTAACCAACTTTCCTTCTTCTGTAAATTGAAGCCTAATTGCATTCCATTAGTGTAGATAATTCTTTTGATGCAAGATGTTCAGTGTATGATCTTAAATAATTATAAGGTACCTGTGTAACTGTTGGTCTTATAAGTGCATTCTACAACTTACTGTTGTTATTTTTGGTACTCCCCAGAAGAATGAAAATATATGCATATTTTCATATCAATTGTCTGATGACTGTAGCTGACTACAGCATTGAGCAGATACATATTCTCAAGGGTTGGAGAATAATTGCACTATTTAATTATTTTTGATTTGGTTTTGTTATGTCCCCTATGAGAAGACCATCTGCTATACAGTACCTTACTTCACCCTGTGATACACTTCAGAACTAATGGAATCAATATATTGCAGTAGAAACTGAAGCTTTCCTAGACCATCATGTTCTTTCTTTACACAAGTATCACAACTTTGAGGTACTTTTATGCTTCACATTCTAGCATCCTTATAAGAAATAAAGCTGCATCAATATTTAGTGAAGCTAAACAATAAAATGATGAAAAAGAGTTTATTTGGTGATGAAAAAAGTGAATGAGTCCACATGAATTTACAGCAAACTCATAATCCATCATTGTGCCATAGTGTTCCTTGGGCCTTTCCTCTGCATCCCTTCTGCAATCATCTGTGATGAAGCTGTTACTGGCCAGACCTTTAGTTAGTATAGTGATATCTAACAAATAGTTAAGGATTATGGGAAATGTCTGGTTGTATTTATTTGTAAGTATATGCATATATGACCTTGGCTTTCCATTTCTTTTAGACATATATATTTTTTTTTCTTTTTATAATATGGAATGATCAGGAGCAAAGGATTTTAAAAAAAGGCCTTACAAATCTCTGCCTTTTCCTGAGACAGTTGTATGGTATTATGAAATTATGACAATAAATGGATGATGTTAAATTTTTTAAAGTACTACTGTAAATGGGAATGCACATTTTAAGAAATGTTTAATAATTGCAGCATTCTGTAGCTTAAATACCCAACAGAGAAATATCAAACCCTTCTCTTTTGCAATACTATTGTCCTTCATCTAGCTGTGTATTTATAATGCCTGAACTTGTTAGCTACATACAGTCCACCTCCTCTCTTTGTGACTTAAATATGTTTGATGCATTAAATATTTTTAGAAAATCGCAACAAGACAAGAAGGCATGTTATGTAGATGGATTTTTGATGGTTTTGAAATATAGCTTAAACTGAATAGCTCAAGATGTGCAGTCATATTAAATCAATGCTGAAAAGTTACAACTCTAATAAATTGTATTTATGCTAATGGTTGAGTCTGATTTACTGCAGCCATTAAAAGTGAAGAATAGGGGCAATAGTCTCCTTAGATCTGCCATTTTCTCTATTTTCTATTTTATCCTTCTACAGTTCCACAAAATGTGCCAACTCCCTCAAGAGTTCACAGTATAAATGGTTACAGCATTGAGGTCACCTGGGACAAACCTGCTGGGGTCATAGGTGTAATTGAGAAATACATTTTGAAAGCATATGAAGAGGATGGTCCCAATGTACCCATCACTAGTGCTGAGCTTGCTGACACTACTATGCACACAGGTAAATGTTGTTAAGTACCATTCTTGAGGCACATCTAAGAGCAGAGAATGCTTCTATCTCCATTTCTTCAGCTATAAAGTATTACGTGTCTATTTTTATGTATACACAGCATATATAGTGTTTGTAATTGTGGTTTTTGGTGTCAGAATCACCATACATAGTGATGTACTTACTTCAAGAAACAGCAGAATTAAGGTACAGTTCAAATACTAAAAAGCAGTTTTATTTGAGCTATTCCTTCCCAACCTAGTGATGCTTTGGAGGATAACGCTTTTTGTTTATTTGTTTGGTTTTTACTTAATATATCTAATTTTTTATTACTCTCCAGCTGTTACATCCAGTTCACCTGAAAGTACTCTACATGTGGTTCCCATAAAATACTGTTTGACTTGATGTATGAAGGCACTTTTGATAGACTTCCCTAATGTTGATGATATACAAATAAATATTTATATATAAATCTAACTGATTTAACTGGGAACTGTGATGCATTTGTGTTAGTCTGATATTTTGCTTGATATCACTGGTTTGTGGAGATGGGTTATTAAGGAATACAAGAATCTGGGCCCCCTGGGGTTTACAGGATTCTGTCACTATTGAGCTATGGGCTGTTGACAGGAGAGCTGGACTCTCTGCTACATAGAGAACAGTTGGCAGCCTTTTTTCCTGTCAGAACAACATGAATTGGGCTTTCTACTCTTGACGGGAAGCTTTTGCTGGCTACCACAAAGTTGCCCAGGAAAGGAGCACATTGCAGAGAACAGTCACAATTATGTTATGTGATGTGTAAATGGGGCAATAGTATGAAAATCTTACTTACACTGTAACAAACTGTGACCAATAGATTTGTTTATATACTCTCTAGAAATTTTTATATAATTCATAAGAGTTTAAAAAGTGGTAAGGAAATTCTGCTCTAAACTGAGACTTGGTTTGGCTCAGTAACATTTGGCTCAGTTACATTTGGACAATGTAACAATCTTAGAAAGTGCCTCTGGCTCTCAGACAGTATCTTCTTGCTGCTTTCCAGAAGCCTGAGTAATATGTGCTGTACGTATTGCATTGTTTCTCTGGCATAATGTATGTATTTATTTTCAAAAACAAACATGCACATATTTTATTTTCTTCATTTTGAAATCTCTTGGCTGATTGTGAGTAATATGCCTATGACACCCAAACTGCACAGGCTTTTTATTCTAACTGTGATTTCTTTGATGAGCTTGTTGATTGAATCCTCTTGATTGAATCTATGCTGTGAAACAATACAAATTATGTTACTAGAAATTAAAGACCATATTGGCAACATATGGATGAGATACTTTGTTCGCAGCTGATGGTCAGAACAAAAATTTTTTTTAAATTTGTTGCCATTGTGCCATGATTATGTGTCAGGGTTGCAGAAAAGTGTACACCAGATGGAACAGGTAAGAGGTTATCTACATGCAGCTTTCAAGAAGCAAATGAATAGGACACTCCTTTATATTAAATAGGGATACTAAAGGGATCCCAGTTATTTTATAGCAGATAGCTGTTGAATGCTGCAAAATAAAAGAACCCTAAGAACCTAAGAAAGGCAGTATTCAACCACTGACCTCTTTAATAATGTCAGATTGAAAATGCCTAGCGAGAAAATGTAAAAAACATTCTAAGCATAGAGTGAGTCTTCCTGTTAATACAAATTCAGATGGTAGTTGAAGAATTCCTGAGCTGAAGGATGCATTTGGACCATCATGCTTAATGCACTGTGGTAGAATTGTCTTTCTTTTTTTAATACATTTATGCTTATGGCTTCTGTAACTTTGGCAGTAAGCTTTCCATTTTGGTCTTGTGTATGTGGAAGTACTTTCTTTTGGTATATGTAACTGCTGCCCAATAGACTAGTCACAATTTTTCCAGTTTTGGCACTGTATGAAATATGTAATTTGTGTCTGCATGGTGAAGTCAGAGCTGAGACAAGTGAAAAATTGAGTCATTATCCTGAAATGATTTTACCTTCAGCCTGTTGATTTCAGTGAAGCCTTCACAGATGGATAAGTCTATGGACATTGAGAAATAGTTACAGATGTGAGACTGAAGAAAAAATGTGGGTTTGCTGTTTTATCAAAGTTAACATAAACATAAAACCCCACCAGAAGATGCTGTATTTGCTTACTTTTCATTTGAGTTTTCTGAGAAGGGTAGTTTTTCTTTTTTTTCTTCCTCACTTCAGAGAACTATATTTAGAAATTCCTTTGTTTAATTCCATGAGAAAATACTATACCAACCTTAACAGTGAGACTTATATATGCAAAAGGAGACAGAAAAGCACCAGATCCCTCATTGGGATGTTCATGAATCAACTCTGCTGTTTTTCCATTCCATCCTTAAAATTTTCATTTACTGTTAACCCTAGACATTCCTTAACCTTCTGTTTGCAAAGATATCTCAGGGCTGACAACCCAACCCGTTTATCTTTTTTTTTTTTTTTTCTTGCACCTTTTTATACCCATCTGTTGTGTTTTGGTTAATACTAAGACTGTAAATTCTTGTGAACAATTGCCATGATCTGTCTGTGCACTTGGGTCCTGACTCATAACTGGACCTCAGTAGCAAAAAATTTTGAACAGTGTTCCCCACTTCCTAGAAGGCCTTCCTGTATGTGTCAAATTCAGAGGAAATTGTAACTTTGTCAAAAAGAAGAAAAGCTGAGCTACGTATTTAAGGTAACGTAGGTCTTGAAATTAGCATAATACCATGGTCTCAAGTTTCTGACTCCTCATAAGATCCATCAAAATCTGTCTCTTGTAATCTTCAAACTGTTTTTTCACTTTCATCCAAAGAAGATTCAGCAGATTTAAATGCTTAAAATGAGGTTCTGACTGTTGAACAAGAAGTTTATTTGATGAGGTAGTATATTTCAATTTGGAGTTCAGGATCTGTAGTACAGGACAAAAATATAAATTTAGAGTGTAAATTTTGGGAGTCCAAGGAGTACTGTGCTAGCCTATCTTGCCTTTATAGAAACATTTTGAAATGTTAGTACAATTTGGATGTACCCAGTCACACTAAGCAGAGTAATAAAGGAAATACAAACTCATGGCATCAAATAATTTTATTTCCTAGAGGTTGAGTTGCTGTACTCTGCATTCTAGTGTGTTCCACATGCTGTTACTCTGCTGCCATCAAAATTTTCACTACAAATTAGAATCAGTACTTAAAAAAATGAAAGAAGTTTTAGAACACACTGTTCCAGTGAGGCTGGTGAGTAACTTGCTTCTACTTTCTTTTGGAATACAGAATATCTCAAAAATCACAATATTGTTGTTGTTGGAAGAGACCTCTTGAGATCACCTGTTCCATCTGTCCAGCTCAAGGAAGGTCAGCTGGAACAGGTTTCCCAGAACCATGTCCAGTCATGTTTTGAATAGGTCCACAGATGGAGATATTCCTCACAGTGAAAAGGAGTTTTCTTGTGTTCAGGTGGAATTTCATGTTTCAGTTTGCACCCGTTGACTTCTGGCCTGACACTGGGCACTTCTGAGAAGAGTACTGCACCTTCTTCGGTCTCTTTCATCAGGTATTTATACACATTGATAGATTATCCTGAGCCTTCTCTTTTCTGGGCTGATTGGTCCCAGCTCTCTTAGACTCTCCTCATAAGAAACATGCTTCAGTCCCTTTATCAGGTTAGTGGTCCTTTTGTATCATCTAGAAACATGTTGATCATGCACACTTCCCCCATCATCAAGGTCGCTAATTGAGATGTTGAACACTGTTGTCCCAGGTATGAAGCCCTGGGGTACACCACAGCTGTCTTCCCTCTAACTGGATTTCATGCCACTGATCACAATCCTCTGATGCTTCTCCTGTCAAGCATATCTGAGAAAAACATTTTATAATTCAGATCACTCTCACTGTAGAATTTAGGAGGTCCACGAGCCTCTAAATTTGACTAGCTTCCTGTTCTGGGTAGTGAAGAATGACAGCAACAGCAGCAAATAATATTTACATAAAATATCCTGCAAAAGAATACACAAACATTTGGTATTCCTTTTAGAGACTCTTAATTTTTTCTGTTTTGCAGTTCATCCTGCCTGTGTCATGGCTGCAGTAGCCAAGTGCTGAAGTTGTGGCCGTATATACAGTAACGAGAAAAATGCCGACAGCTTCCCTCTGCATGCTCGCAGTCACCATTCCTTCCTTTCTATGACATGTATTTGTAATTACTTTTCACCTTTTAGTCTTTTATGCTCAGCAGATGAATATTTCAGGAAAAGTTAATTTAATGATTTAATATGGTTAATCAAAGCAGCTCGAATGCACTTTGGCTTTGAAAGGTCTGTAGTTAGGGAGTCTCAGAAGAGGAGAAGGTACCTTCTGCCAGGGACTGACAGAGCCATCCGGGCTCATAGACATGGTGCCCTCAGGGAGAGCTTTGCTAGGCCCAAGCAGGTGCTGCCACTGTCCCCTGCACCATGACCAACCTCTCTCTTGGACCAGGCCCCACAGTATTGCAGGGCACAGTATAAACAGGGCATCGAGAGTCCTGGGGCAATAGATGGGGGCAGCAGGGGATGGCTGCTCCCCATGGCCCAGGAGCTGACAATGGCCACCTCACATGTCAGGGAGTGCCTGAGCAGGTGGGCTGAGCCTAAAAGAATAGTTTTCTGTCTGTGGTAGCCCTTAGAAAATCATAAAATCAAATTGGTGGCAAAAGACCTGAGATCATGAAGGTCAACCATTAAACTAACTCTACGGAGTCTGGTGCTAAACAGTGTCCCTGAGCACCACATCTATACATCTTTTAAAAGCCTCCAGGGATGGTTATTTGACCACCTGCCTGGGTAACCTGTTCCAGTGCCTGGCAACCCTTTAGGTGAAGGTTCTTCTAATATCCAATCTAAACCTCCTGTGGTACAACTTGAGGCAATTTACTTTCATCCCAGAACTTGTTACTAGTGAGAAGAGACCTCACCTACATCTCTACAAACTCCTTTCTGTTAGCTGGAGCGAGTAATAAGAGTGATAAATGCTGACTGCTTTGATTTACATGAGGCCTGTGAGCTATTTACCAAATCCTGTTAGTTTGCCACATGAAATCAGTAATGAATGACTTGGGTATTACTTTCATACACTAGAAATTGCTTGAGAACTCTTGGTTTGTACAAATTTGTTACTCTCAAAACACTGCTATGCTGTAATTAATGAGGCTTTTGTAAACTTGTAGAAAAGAGCTGCTAACCAACTAAAGTAAATGTGTATATTATCAAAGTACTAGGAGGATTCCCAAGTCCATACTCCAAGTTGGGACAAATTTCTAATGTTCTAAAAACATTTAATGAAGATACAAAGAGACAACATATTAACCAGATCTGGTATATATAGCTTATATTTACTTACAACTAAAATCTGACAGAATGTTTAAAGTAATGGAAGCTGAAACATTGTATTGTAAAAATGTTTTTCAAAAGGTCTTCACCAAGTGCTTGAACCATGCCCAAATATAAAGATGGTTGTTATTTTCAGCTACACTTTATCATCATTTTGTAGAAGTAACCTTTGGTCAGAAGCACAGATTGATGACAGAAAACGTACAAGTATTTCCTATAGCCAGAAGGATGTCCACATGCACTTTACAGTTCTGTGCCACTATGTGTGAGGTGTGGGAGGCTCTATGCCTCTTTCCCACACAAAGGGGTATCATGTACTGACACCCATGTAATCATTATGGCTGTAATGCTTGTTGTTGGCCTCTTTTGTCCCTGTGGGTGTCATAAGGAGATTCGGTCTCTCCATCTCTCCCACCTATATGTCTGCACAGCTCTCTGTGGCAGGAGCTGCAGCTCAGCCCCTACTCAGATCCCTGTTTGTGGCAGCTAATGCAACATAGGGTAGATCTGTCTGTGAGTTGTCAGGTATGACTCCTAATGACTCTGATTCAGAATGGCAGAATGTAGGTTCATATCTCCTTTCATTCAGCTCATTTTGGCAGACTGGCAGCATGTTTTTCAATATACACATTTTAAAACATAAACTATATCAATGTTCTGCAATATTAAGGTTCTAACTTGGTAAAGTTTAAACCTACATGATTTTTTTTTTTACAGTCCAATGCTGCTGTATTTATTTATTTATTTATATAAAGTATAAATTGCTTGATTAAATAAACCTGTATATTTTATCAACATTATATCAACTCTTAGATACGTACCAATAGTTTTATTAACAAAAAGAAATACTTTTCTTAATATTTGGGAGGATGGAAAGATATATTAATATGTTTTTTACAGACATACTCAAAGAAGTTTGCCAAAAAGTTATCAGCCTTTCTGCAAACTTCAAAAATTAATTATCCTGCAGAAAATGAGCAATGACAAAATGGTCTGGAAAAGTAACAGAGGACAGATATTACAGAACCAAACCTCTCTCTGTTTAATTAACTCAGTGCAAAATTGGACTGTTGGGCTAAGGTTTTCTACAAAATAAAGCAGCCAGAGGGTTTCCCTGTGTTATGGGAGCTGTGACAGGCTTTCTTGAACCATTGTACCCTGAACTGAATCTGCAAGACCAGTGGAGGTTCTGTATGACTGGTTTTGAAATTTGCTGGGAAAGAAGGATCTTCCAAACCACAGAAACCAACAGGTACCCACCCTCTTGTTCAATAACTCTTCAAAATATTGCAACACATACTGTTTGCAAGGTGGGAGATGCTTTAAAAATGCAGCTGTATGCAACAGATTGATGTCCATGGGCTTTCAGTCCAGAAGTGCATATGTAGAAGGTGCCTGTACTTAAATAGTTTTTGCTACAATCTGTTGAAAACACAAAGTCATCTGAGGACTTCCTTTTCTGGCCAGTGGACTGTGATTAAATGTACTGTGGCAATGATTCATCTCAACACACAAGTACACAAGTGACTTTGTTAGACAGATGCTGTGCAACCTCAGGCATTCAAGTTGGCTAAATAGTCTTTAGGCTTGGGGAGGGGAAATTTGGTGATTTTTAAAAAGAGATTCAACAAGAATTAAGGTAACTCCATAAGGTCAAGTCTTTCTATTGCAATATATCTACTTGAGAATAGATCCATATGAAACTGAGTATTATGGAAAAAACTGAAAAGGTGTAAAAAAAAAAGTCCCTTTGGCAAAAAATACACCCAGCTTGTGAAACAAATGGAATTTGTATGCGAAAGCTCTGTGGCTGGCTTTGGAAATCTTAACATTCAGTGGCAGAGCTAGGTTTTCAGGCTGCATGTGAAAACAGTGATTGGTTATGCTTATAATTAGCTAAAATTGCCACTAAAAAAAAAAAAGAAATTGAACTAGCCTTAAACAATGGCCTCTTCTACCATTTTAGCAGCATTTTTTTTTTTTTTTTGTGGAAGTGAGGAAAAGTCTTCAATATTTTTATTACATTAGATAGCTTTTTTGTGTGAGTTGTGTGTGAGCAAGTGCATTTAGTTTTGGTTTTGTGAGAAGGCTCCTTCAATAACCGTTTTAAAAAGTTCACCTTAACTTATATTTGCTTAGCCAGCACATTATGCAAAGTAAGAGCACTGTAAGTTACCATGAACAAGTGTGTCTTTTAATTTCTGAAGATCTGGTGATGTTTTGAAACTTTCTGAAAAAATAGGATGACAGACTGCAACAGTGAAGCAGCTGCTTTTTAACTGGATGAGCAAATAGCTAAAATATTGTAATTGCCTCTGAATCTATTTTTCAGTGGTTTTGGACACAATTAGCCCTCATCCCTTAGTGGTAAAACTTTTTTTTTTTTTTTTTTTCCTTGATGAGAAGTACTGCTTTTCCACAAAAATCTGACAGAATACTGTGGAATTATCTGCCTATAGGAGACCTCCTTTTTAGATGTGCTCAACAAAAGAAATGTTTCATGGACTATGCATTAAAATGATGAATGGAGTTGATATAAAGATGCAACTAATTCTGACTAGTGCACACATCCATTTTACCATAAATTCATTGTTGTCCCTTTTCTGCTGTCCATGTCAATGTTTTTATCCCTTATCTTCAAGAATGAACCTAGCATTTTGTCTCTGAAACAACTCTAAATCTCAGCTTTAAATATTGAAAATAATTAAAGATCATTTAAATAAAAGTATAGAAAATTAAATACTAGTTTTGCATATAAAGTGAGCTTAATGTTCTAGGTGTGATTCCAGATCGCTCTTTTAGACTGTTAACTTTTCATTCATATTTAACAAATGACATTATTCAGTTTCATGGGGTCACTGTGTCAAAATGTCTGTGTTAGAACTTTAATTTATTTCCAAAGGTTCTCTGAGTGGGCAGATAGGAGTGGTGTGTTAGAATGATTTACTGTCTCTGATTCCCCATGGGGATTTTAAGGCTTGGAACGTAGTCGATGATGTAAATTTTGACTCTAGATGGATTTGGCTGCTTGGTAGTGGCAGGCTGAATAACTGGGGCTCATGTCCCAAATGTGGGAGGCTGAGTCTCTTCTTAAATATTGATGGTGCCTCTAATTCTCTCTTGATCAAAGTGACAATTTACCTACCTCTCTCCTGATTGCATTATTAGAATATATACAAGTGTGGTTGTGGCCAAATTTTTCTTTGTTAGTGTCCCGTCTTGCAAAGTCTGATGGACTTTTATCAGATCAGCAATTCTTTGTTAGAGACAAGAGGTGCCAGTCTGACTGTGTGATGATTGAGGAGGTGGAGATAGTTCTCTAAAGCTGTCAATGAATGTCATTGGACCAAAGGCAAAATTTATTTTGCTGTGCTATAAATAAATCCATGTGTATCCATGATGATATGGGACTGCTGACTTTGTACTCTAAGATAGTCAGGCACCAAGTGTATATTTCACTGACTGACTAAAAGTGCAGAGGAATGAGTGGGTAATGAGAGCAGAGCAGCCAGTTCTTTAATTGAATTAAAAGCTGGGTGACACCAATGCAGACACCTGTACAATTACAGACAGGCCAAGGTGTTTACCATTGCTGTACAAGCGATTTGAAGATGACAGAAATCTTTCCGCCCACAGATTAACATAATGAAGGAGAACAGATTACAGTGGATGCTGGCCAAACAGATAGGTTGGCAGCTGAGAAAAAAGTAGTTTGCTAAAGTATGTAAATAAAATCTGTGCTCTTGGTATTGCCTACCTTTGCAGCACATCTGTTTCTTTGTAAAAGAAAATAGTGCAAGAGCTCATGTGAAAGAAAAACATTAATTAGTAAATTAACAAATTGTTTTTTAAATTGCCGCCTCTGCTGAACAATTTTTTTTAATGTAAATCTCCTGCTGCAGAGGGTTTTTTTTTGTTTTGTTTTTTTTTTTATATTCTCACTGTCCTTCACCAGCCTATCTATGCAAGATACTCTCTGTTGCACTGCAAGTGCTTTATATAAAACCTTTCTACTTCGTCAAAAGTAAACCAAATAGCCCAATCCAAACCTTCAGCAGCTATGGGCCTCTTTCTGGATATGTCTACTGTAGCTATCAGTGCCTGAAGCCATAGATGACCCCACAGAATGTCTTCCATCAGGAAATGCAAGGAGCATTAATTCACTGCTTCATACAAAAAGAATGCTACAAGTACTAAATGTACAAATAAAACTCAATTGCTTCCTAAAGCACAGCAGAGCGAACAGAGGTGCCATATACACTATACCATACTCCTCTTAACCAAGAGCTTGCAAATGTCACAGTTAGAGTATTTGGTTTCTGTATGTGTTTATTTGCTAAGGGTGATTTTAATAGTACCTTTAATACTTCCCTGGGTTTAACCCTGTATGAGCTAGAAATAAGTTTTATGCAAAAAACATTGGGTTTTTTGACTGAAGAAATTTCTGTCCTGATGAATTTATAGCAGATTTCAGTATTTCTGCTTTACAGGACCACTACAGCTTTAAAATTGTTTTCTATTTTTGAATGCTCCTGAAAATATTTGTCTTCCATGGTAAGATTACAGGCCCAACTTCTTTGGGTTGACAAAACATTCTTTTTCTTTCTTGTCGTGTTTATGTTAGATGGTAAGATGTCAGGATGTCAGTACTCCACTGTTAACTAGGGATTTGCAAAATCAAAATTGTAGACAAAGAGAGTAAATTCTGATCAACCAGTTTTAGTTTTACACTACTCTGTAGTAAACGTGGCTACTTCTGAATATCTGTTTGTATGTATGAGTAGAACTGGACCTCTGAGAATGCAAATATAAAGATCATTGCAATGCCAGCCTTTGACATTTTCGGATTAATGACAAGAAAAGACACAAACATTGCTAATTCAGTGAAAGCTAATATGTTTTTCATGTGAACACATGTATTAGTAAATGCAACACAAACATACATAGACTTAGACTTGCCTTGTCTTAGAAAATAATGTATTTATGCTGTAAATCCCAGAATCTAGTTCTTCTTCCCCTTCTTCCCCATCTTTTTTTTTTTTTTCTTTTTTGGTGAGGATAGAGCTGACATGTGGAAAAAAGACATTTTTAAAATGCAACTCAAATTTATGCTGCTTTCTATGTGGAAATTCAATAAAGAGTAATAAAGACTAATTTCTTCTACCTGTTTGTGTAGATGTAATGCTGAGGGGGTTTGTACTTGGAAGGTCTGGCCAAGAATTGTGGTTCTCTGAGATACTCTTAGCATGTAAGCTAGTTTTTAAAATCCCAGTGTCAGACATTTCCAAAATAAAATAGTTTGCTATTTTTTTTTTTAATGAAACACCCCATTGATTTTACTAAAAGCTGTAAGAGTCAAGGTAAGAACATGGTTTGTAATAACACTTGACATGAATTGGCCTTCTTTTAATTGCTACTGTGTTTTCATTCCATAGTAATTTACTGTCAAACCTACTTTGAAATGAGAGCTGCTGATGTTTCTGAAAATGACTGTAAACCACATACATTTTCCCATGTATTCCTTCTGTATATTGCAGTTCAAAATATTGTGTAACTTCCTGAAGTGGTGAGCAGTGATTTGTTGCATTCACTATGACAAGTGGCTGATCAATATGTGGGAATCTAGCAACTTCTCTTCACTAACATAAGTAGAGCCTGAAAAAGCATAAGATTACAGATCTTTTTTTTTCTTGTAAACCCTTGGGTACTCTGTCACCTGAATTATGTTACTGCATAGCAAATGTATGGTCTACATTCTGCTACTGAAGTAATGGAACACAAGCTGGATGTTTCATACTAAAAGGATATTTCAGTTTATTGATTAACAGGGGCAGCAACATTGGAGAGGAAGTGTTAAAAAAATAAATTAAGAATGGTATAAAATGCCACTTACTCTTAATTTACTTTTCAAAATTATGCCAAAATCTGGGCAAAATAAAAATAAAACCTTAGAATAATTTTTCTTTTCTGACTGTGACAGTGGAAGCCTGTGACAGAAAACTTGAATTTTTTGTGTCTGTCTGTGTATGTATGTCTTCAGTCTGTATGCTGTACATGCATAACACCTTGCTTTCTTCTGTTGCAGGCATATTGACAGGCTTGCATCCCTTCACAAACTATGCTGTAACCCTAACTGCTTGCACTTTGGCTGGCTGTACTGAGAGCCTGCATGCATTGAACATCTCCACTCCACAAGAAGGTAAAGTAATTTCAAAGGTCTTGACTTCCACATTTCAGTCATGAATAATAAAACAGGAGAAGAGCTAAACGCTGCAAAGCCATTTGCTGGAAAACCCCAACCTAATTTGATGACAAAGTGCATTGCCAGACCATAATTGCTCCATTTTTTGGGGGGGTACGAAAATGAATCAAACTCCATACCCTTTAATGACATGCATCTTTAATAGCTGTAATGCAGATTAATGGGCTTTTTAATTGCTGTTACATTGTTCATGCAAGAGCCTTGTCATTAATATGAAGCATCTGAAAGATTAATGAAAGCTTCCTCATTTTACTATGGCTCAGAAGTAAATCTAGAGACAGTCTGACTAAAAAGAATTGATTGTATGGCACAGTATGAAATTGAGAATCAAACGATTGATTTCCATGGTTTCTTTTAACTGCTAAACACCAGCAATAGGCAACAATTATTTCAGTGTGATGAAAACTGTAAATGTCGATTTAGCTATTTATTAATCACTGTTCAGATTTTCTCTTTTTTTCCCTAAAAACTTTTACATGTTGTTGTGCTCAAGCCTACAGGTTGTGAATGCAAATTAAGGTTTTCTATGCTTATTTTATGAACTCGAGCAGGAAGAAAGAAAATACATTACAGTTCTGACTAGAGACTAGACTGATAAGTTACACACATCAGTTACTGGAGCAAATGCTCCCAAAATATCTGTGACATATCTAACTTCACTCTCAATTAAGCATAAAGTCCATATCTCCTGGTTCTATCATCCTAAAGCCATGCTAAACCAGTTAAAATCATCAGTTACTCCAAATACTCACAGGTAGAATCATAAAGTCTTTGACATATATTTATAGGACAGTAGTTAATCTTCCATGATGTGCAGTAGTTTTCAATTTTCCCTCCCTCCCACAGTTCTTTGGTTTATCTTTGCATGTAAACTTGATAGTTCCAGTAAAGCAAATAAAATTTTTGCATGAAGTTATCTGAATTACAATCATACTGATTGAAAGAAGGCTGGAGTGTTGAACTGCTGCCAAAGAAGTTAGTCATGCAAGGCACTGTCCTGATGAGGACAGTCCTAAAAATTGTAGTTTTAACACTGATGGAACAGCATTTTGGTGTGAATGTTTCAACAACTGTCAGGAGCACCAGTCAAATCAAAACCCAATTATCACCTCTTGGAAGTTCTATATAAGCTGACTGAGTTTTTCTGGTGATACTATCTGTGAGCTTATATAGCCTCTGAGAACTAAATGGTTAATGGACATAAACATAAAATACAAAATTCTATATTTTTTTCTGCTGTAATATATAAAGTAAGAAGTAAATTGTTGATGTCTGCTTTCTCAGCTTAGTGAATTAAGCAGGAATTCTTAGGTGTGATTGAGAAAAACATCCATTGTGTTCAGATGAGCTGTCATGTTCAGAAGGTTTAGGCAGAAATATATGTTTGGTTTTTTTTTTCCCCAGAGTTCAAATAAAGCCATGGGAACATGTGTTTTATGCCTCAGAAGAATTGAACAAAAAGTCAATGTGTGGAGTTTCTATTTCTGGATGCTCTTGTTGCATGCTCTTAGTAACAATGAATTGATGACACAGAACACAGACACCATATCACACCCTCCAGCTATCCCTGTTTCCCTATTGAAACATTCATTACTTTATATTGTTTTCATATTGCCAGCCACTGCTAGTTATTGTTTTAAATTGCTAGCACAGAGCTTGTAAATTACAAGATATTCCTCCCAGACTAAAGGCTGAGTTCTGCTCCTCTTGTGATATTCAGTGGGGTTGCTTGTGCTCCTCGAATTTAACTCATTGGAACAGTGAGAAAACTCAGCTTTTAAATTATTACCCATTGCCAACTTCCAATATATTACATACATAAAATCCCTGCTAAACAAACATTATTAAGTGTATTGAATTATGAAAAGTTTGAAATAGGGGTAGTGCCTAGCAATACAGCATCTGCATTCAGATTCATCGAAGAATTATCACTTTGTCATTAGGAATAAAAATCTTGAAGGAAGAGTAAATAGTTTTTATCAAAAAAAAAAAAAAAAAAAAAAAAAAGAGGATAAAATGATGTGTCTCTCCTTATGCTCAGTGTTATCAAGACAGAATGATAAAGCCACCTAAGCATAATTATTCTCCTAAAAAGCAAGGAGTATATCCTTGTCTTTCACCAAAGTTTCTGTTTGGCTAGGAAAGGTCACATGTAGTAGGTGAATTCTCAAAATACTGATATGCTGAGAGCATGAAATCTCTTCTGAATGTGAGCTTTACCAGAAAATCATTCTGGTAGCCGTTGAAGTTATTTGTTATTTTTGGAAATTATATACAGTCTGTTACATGTTTTGTTTTTTTTTCCCAGCCCCAGTAGATGTACAACCACCCACAGCAATATCCTTTCCCACATTCTTACTGATGAGTTGGAGTCCACCAAAAATACCAAATGGCATTATTACACAATATACTTTATATATGAACAGAGTACCAATTTATTTTGGGAACGGAACCAAATATGTTGTAAAAGGTGAGTTCTGTGCTAGGGAGCATGTCAGATGGGTATCTCATAGATGCTATGAGCAAATATATGACTCATCCCTTGTTTCAGAGGAAAAGAAAAATAAATTTAAAATAGATTGTATGCACTTTACATGCTGATGGGTTTCTTGTTTTAAAGAATCCTTCACAGAACTGTCTGTTGGGATTTTAATAAATTATTGCTGCCATAGTGTAGCTAAATCTTGTGGTATTTTGTCCTCTTTCACAGGACCTGAGTCATCTTTTTAATGTTTTTATAACTTTTCTGATCTCATAGCATCCATCTTTCAAAACAAGTTAACTGTAAGCTCTTGAAGACAGCATATGATGTACAGGTTTAATAGCTTTTCCTACTGTCTTAGATGCTCTTAATTACAGAGATATTGTGTTACTTTCCTAAGTGACCCATGTTTAATTAATTTGTAAAAGCATAAGCTAATAATCCATTTTCTAGTGAACACAGTTATGCAATGTGTCAACAACCATGTTATATCAGTACACTAAAACTATTACATAAATGCTCAATGGTTGTTATTGGGCAGTACAGTGAAGCATGGTAATCTGACTTCCTATTGTAATGTAATTGCTGTAGCTTACTCCAAGTTATTTATTCAAAGATAATTCAAACAATAACAACCAGAAAAAAAGCCAAACCAAAACCCAAGAAAAACTTTTCAGCTGGAAGTACCATAGCACAACATAAGCACTGTTGTGGACCCAACAGAGTTTGTAAATGATAGTAGATACAAGTGAAAATAAAGCATTTCATATCAGGCAATTTGAGGAAAAAGGGTATCAAGACCCTACTTTCTTTTAATCTAAGGCCTTAAAATTCAAAGGCATTTCTGCATCTTGAGTTAGGATAAAATGTATTTAAAAATTCATATAGTTCAAATTTCTTTGCCTTGAACAGGCCATAAGATACTGGTGTGGTGGTTCAGTTTTGACACTGAAAAATGAATCCTGTTAGAGAATCTCCTGAAGGCTGTTGATGATTGCTATAATAAATAGCGCACACTTTAAGTCAAACTTTTTCAGTCTGTATTCAAAGGTAATGGATTTTTCGTAACCATAGTAACCTTACTGTATTTCTGGATAAATACACAAGGTATATACTTTCTAGTTTTATTTTTGAATATAAACTGCCACATTATGTATTACTAATAATATGAAAAATAGGATATAGGTTAGCATAATGACAGCTCAAACAAGTGTGCATTTTTCTTCTGCAAAAAAAATAAATATTTATCAAAAGTATAGGTTCAATTAATTTCTCCCCCATCCCCCCAGTTTTCTGGTATTCTTGTAGTGCCATTTATCTTTTTTGCAAGATCTCCATTAATCTCATTGCCATACCAAAACACTATTCTTAAGAATTCTGAAGTGCAAATAGTTGTGTTTCCAGTCTTATTAAAATCATTACTGAAAGTTTGTCACAGGTAATTTTACTGATGTGTTCATCAGCAACTCGGTTATAGATTGACAAGCAGTATAAAACATTTGAAGAAATGTTCACCATAATATATTCTGAGGTTTTTTGGTTTTAGATTAATGTCTGATTGAATCTTGAGTCATTATCCAAAATGATTGCTTATTGAAAGAAATCATGGTCAACGGTCTTTTCCAATTGTTCTTTGAAAATATAGAAAAATATAAATAAAAAAGGACCAGAACTTGAATCCTTGTATTCTACCTCTAAATCTTGAAAGACATACTTTTAGATGAACTGGTCTAAGGAAAATTTACCAGGTTCATATGTTTCTTGGCAGAGCTTTTGTTGCGTTTATTTAGAAATTATTTATTTACATATATATATATATATTTAAATTTTCATATTTTTGGTCCTATTGAGCATTTGATAACTTTGATTTCAATTGTGTTTTAGGCAGGCATAATCTAGAGAACAGGGAATCTTGACTATTCAAAAGAGAAGGCTAATGAACCATATTGATTCCCTCTGCAATACTGCACAGGAGCCACTCTTGCCTGCCATTCTGGACATGGCATGGAGATCAGCCTGTTTACTTTGGATCTATTTTATTTAGCTGCCAGTTTCTCACTGCCTGAGTGGGAAGAGGTGATCTGAGCCAGCAGACTGGGACTTGAGTCACTAAAAATCCCCATCATTCTGAGTCAGGTATACTCAAGATCTTGAATAGATCTGTGTATAACTTTAATTTGACCTGTTTTTGCTTCCTTTCAGACCCCAAGATTTTCTTCTTTGTAAGCTAGAGGAAAAAGATGTTATACATCTTTTTTTTTTTTTTTTTTTTTTTTTTTTTGTCCCCCGTGGGTTATGGTTTTACAGTGAAAAGTTGCAGCTTTCCATTGTTATATATCTGTCTCCTACCTTTGTGGCCTTTTCCCATATTACTATCCTTTTCCTTTCAGCATTTAGCCTGGTGATGTAAGTGACTTACTGCCTCAACAGAATGTGCTATTGACCCTAAACAGAGAGACAGAGTTCATTGTTTCTGACATGTTTCCTGTTCATTCTCCAAAATGATTTTCCTAATTTAATAACTATATGACTGAGTTCATGTCTGTACCATAAAGTCATAGATTCTATCTGGTTTGTGAAGTGCCGTATCTATTGAAATGTTTTTTATAAAAACCTTACCTTTTAGGAAGGCATCAAGTATGTCTGAAATTAGGGCTCCATGTAATTTCACTTCAGACCATGGAAAGTAGAAGCAGTTTACACCCATTTTAAGTAATCCATAACTCAAAGAGGTATATATATAAACACCATAATTTCAAATATATTACTAACTTAGTTTTTGATCTTGACAGTTGTTGAGGGCTCAAAATACTCATTGATTTTCATGGGAATTCAAGTGTCTGTTTCCTCTAGGGGGTGAGCTGTGATTAAAAAGAAAACTCTTTCAAAGCACATATGGCAGATGTACACATTATGACACTGAAAAGGGGGACCCATTAGGCATCCATCATCCATTAGCGCTTTTAAATATTTTCTCTATATTGACGAATTCAGGGTTTTTTGTATTGTGAGTAATAAAACACTGAAATGAGGCCAGTCTCTATACTGCAACATCTTTGTTAGCTGTCTGGCTGTGATTTTTCTGCTTCCCACCTTTATGCAGTTGCAGTATGAGGTATTACTTCCTCACACAATTTGGGTGCTAGTTCACATCCTGAATTCCAGTGAAAGCCTAATGCCTTCAACTGGTAAGGAAAAACCAAGAGGCGATACTCAGTCCAGGATGCCAAGTGGAATTTAGGCTGTGTGAATCCATGCCCCCGTATTCATGTTTCTCTATGTGAGAGTGCAGAAGCTCCTGTAGCCAAGACAAATAGCTGCAGCTCAGAAAAGCAATTGTAATAGGGTTCTGCTCTCCAAACCTCTGTTTCTTACTGCTGTGCAGAGATGACTAGCAACTGTGTGGAGGCTGAGAAGGTTGTAAAGTTATGTTCAAAACAATCTTTAACAAATGTACACTGATCTCGCAAAGGCTTTTGATTTTAAGAAAAATTAAGTTGATTTTCCTGTGGAAAATATACTTCTCTCACCCATACAAAAACTCACAGGAAAAATTGAAATTCTACTTTGAAATGTGGAGATTTCTTAATGTAATTCTTTTTTTATATTATTTTTTTTTATTATTATTATTTTCAAGTTTGGCAAGATATTAATTCATGTATTCTCTTAGTCTGAAAAATTTCCCACCTGTATTAAATGACAGAGAAAACAGGGTGGGTTTTATACTGAAAAGTAGTTGACTTCAGTGTCCTGAGCTGGTGCTGCCAATACCACTAGCAGAAAGGTGATCTGATAAATGCAGAAAGGTGTAGTATAAGCAGAGGCAGTAATGATCAGATGTGACTCAAGTGCCAAGTTTTATTTTGTGGAAACCTAATGTTGTGAAGAACCCTTAGAAAAAAGATCAGAGCAAGATATTCCTCTATTCTCAAATGCTGAACATTTAATGGAGTAAGAAATGGGAAATTACATTGTAGATATTTTACAAAACAAAACAAAAAAATCTAAATCTGTCTTTGCTCTAAGCCTGGCATAGAGAACGTACATCTGCATTTTCTGCAGCACTAGATACTTGACAGTGTTAACAAATTGTGTTCATATAATTTCCGTAGCAGAATCTAATGGTTCTCATCATGAATTTTTAAAAGGAAGATATTTTTATTAAGTCTCAGCTGCACGGAACTTATTTTTCTCTGCCAACCTGAAAAAAGTGTTTCCAGTTTTTCAGTAAATAGATCCTGGCAACTATGTTACAAGGACGGGTCTTCAATTGAATTAAATTAATTCAGTCATCCTAAATTACACTCCCAAGAGTTTAAAAAATTGTGTCACTCTGCTTTGTACTAGTTTTTTTGACAAAATATTAAGGAGAGCCTTGGGAAAGATGAGAAAAAACTGCCTTCATAATTTTGTCTAAGATCACAAACTAAGCTGTGGTTTAATTCAGATTATTTGACCTGAGTCTGGAAAGGCTGATCCTACAAAGGCAGGATAGAACTTGAGCCTTGTTTTTCTGTGAGGAAGAGGCAGATGTTTGACATCTGTGCAAACAGGGCTTAGCATATCTGAGCATAAATAGAACCCCAAATTAGTACCTGTATTTTTTTCAAAAGCTGTAAACTAGTAGTAATTACAGTACGCACTATGCACAGGCATGCACAATTATTACACTCTAGTGAAAAATTGTCAAAGCTTTTTGTCCTTCTTATCCCTATGGCTACTCCTGCTTGCTTTAAATGATAGATCATTATAATAAAAGCAAAATCCATCATAATATCAATATTGTACTCATTGCCAAGTGAAGCAATTTAAACAGGAAAATCCACAGAACTGTACGTAGAGGATAATTGCAGTAAGATGTATCACTGCAAGAAGCTGAATCACTGAGAAGAAAATACCATGCTGGTTTAAGATGTAGTTCTAATGGTTACTTTTTTTTTATTTTTTAGCTATAGGCATGTTCCAACCCTAAGGATTTGTGTTCCTTTGTTTTAGGTCCTGCTTAAAGCCTTTGAGGTCACAGTGGAAATTTCTTTAGTCCTCTGGTAGCGGTCTATTTCCCAACATCCAGGTTGCAGTGAAATGCATATAAAAACCAAACAACTCTATTCTTTCACTAGGGTGTTTTAGGAAGAGCAGCTTGCTATCCAATACAATGATAGTGCTAGATACATATTATAAAACTAAATTTCACAATTCCTCACTTTTTAGTGAAGCAGAAACTTACATAACACCATCATAGTCTTCCACTTTAACAGTTAGAATTGTTTATCTGAGATGTCTTGCATGTGACCCAGTGAGCTAAGCCCTAGTGTCTCTGGCTTATTTTAGGGTCTTGCAATACCATGCTACAGTTCCAGGGCCATCCCTTACATCTGGTTTAGTGGCATATCCAGCTGGTAAGGCTTACAGGAAATTACATGTTTTCCAGGAAGGCATATAACAAATGTTTCATGCTTTATTGTGGCATGAGTATTAATTTAAGTAAAGATATTGATGCACCTAGCAGTAGAGGGCAGAGTACACTAGTCTTACAGGAGAAGCTGTCTTTCTCTAAAAGTTGTAGGCATCTAAGAGGCACATTTGATACACCTGAACTGGCAACACTGACATTGCCAGTGACCGGTACTATCGTAATTAATTCCACAGATCCAGAATGCAGATTCAGCAGGCACAAAACCAAAGGGCAAATGGGCTGTCTGAGTCTGGCATTCCTGTATTTCAGCTTCAGACAGAAAGATCTGGTGCGCCCATTGGGCTTAGTAATACAAATCTGGGGAATTTAGAAGGGAGGGGTTAGGGTAAGGGTAAAAGCATTATATTTATTTGTAGCAGCTCTGTATGTATCATTTCCAATTGCAGTGCATTAGTGCAGTGTTAAACAAAATCTGCTTATTTAAAATCCTTTTAAATAGTGTTTAAATATTTCCTGCTGATACAATCTGCTAAAGTAGTTATCCTTGCTACAGATTTCAGTTAACCTTGTCGCAGATATTAAGCCTGAAGCTATACAGACTTTTAGGGAACTTGATTATAGAGCAAAACCTAATGGTGTCATTATAAAACCACAGCTGGACAAGCTTCTGGAGTCCTTGTCCTTTGATCAGATTTGGGTAACACAGCGAGCCAGGAGAGAACTCATGCTAACCCTGTTGGAATTGCTGAGCTCTCAAGTTGCCTGAGTACTGCATTCCGAAAGTTAAAATGCAATGCAAATTATAAAATGAGTGTGGTTAATACCTCTCAGTCTTGTGTATGTACCAATGCAAACTGGACAAATAGCTTCTCCAGAGGCAATAGCTGTAGAACAGGAAGAGTCCATTTTTTCTACTTTTCGTTCTGGCATCTTAGGAAGTATTTTGGCTCTGGGGATCTGTTCTTTAAACAAAGAAGAAAACCATTGTTCTCAAGTCTTGTCTAAATTTCATGACAGGAATTAAAACTACTAAAAAAATGTAAATCCCAGATTATTTTGTCCTGTGATCTCGCTTCAAAATCAGTTGTCAGAATTAGACATATGGAGGCTTCTAGTGCTTTGTTTTCACCTTCACAGATATCTAGATTGATCATCACAGAGGTGTTGTACATGTTTGCAACTCTTCCTATAGGTACTGCCACTGCAGTAATAAGCAGCAAATTTTTATTTTGCCACATTTTGTGACCACTTTGTAGTAATGTTGCCTGTGTGAACCTCTCTTGGGCAAACTGGTTCAAATTTGTGCATCTTGTCTACCTTCCTCTGTGATTTCTGAAGGGCATAATCTGTTTCTCTGCATTTTGTCTTTCATCAGTGAAAACTTCATACAAGGCCCTATCACTTGATATAGTTTCTCTTTGTGGGCAGTTGTCAGATGGTGATCACTGTTTGCTCTTAAACACTGAGAGGTTTACAAGAACCAGAATATTCTTTCTTGGCCAAGTTGTGCTCATAGTCTAAAATCTTTAATTTTGCTGATAAAACAGACGCATGAGTTTACAGTTCAAGTCAAGATTTCCTTCAATAAGACTTTTTTTGAATGCCTTAGAAAACATCAGACACTGTGAAAAATTTTGTGTTCAACTTACAGATCATGTGTTTATAGATAAAGAAAAGCATCTCCACTTTCATGAGAGATTTTTGCCTGGATCATTTTCAAATGCTTGGGAAAGTTTTTATGCTTAGTGTCAGGTAATACTGAACTCATATAAAGAAAGATGTGACACATCTTTCACAGATGGACTAAGGCCAAACCTGCTTCTCCTTTTTTGTGTCTTTTTATATTCATTCTTATGGATCTACCTCACCTGGCTCTAGCTTAATAAGCCTGGGAAGAGTCAGGCAGCCTTCCTGATATTGCAAGCTGCATAACAAAGCTTTTCTACAAGATTTTCCTTATGCTCTGTAAAACATGCTCATGTTTCTCCTTACTGTTGTAGGGCCATTTGGTCTTCTGAACCACCAAGCACTTATGTATATTTAATTTAAGATACATATTTACCTCCATGATGCTATTACAAATTGTGTTGGTTTATCAGCTGTAATAATTTTGACTGAGCAGGACAACATGTTCTTGTTTGGCCTGCACTTGACATAGACCCTTCTCTCTATACCAGACATGTCTCAATCTTCCTCCAGGACTAGTGGAGTATTAAGAAGTGGTGGCAATATACAGGCAGGTAACACCACAGTAATACTTCTACAGGGTTCCCTCCCCTTTTCCTTGGTTTTACTAAATGCATGACCATGAGGGAGCTGGACTCCGTTAAGCATTACTTAAATATTTTAAGCATTTTATTTATTGGAAAAAATGAAAGCTATAGTGAGAAAGCTGTGTGAAAAGGGGAATCTTTGATGTTTGCATATGCCTTGGACTTGTTATTTCAATACATCCAAACAACTTTCTATTTTTAAAATGCTTCACCAATTAATGTCTTTTTCTGGTTTTCAAAGTCCAGAGATTCCTCACAATTTTTTGTCTTTCACAAGTCTTGTCTTGTGTGTGAACTGAGTTCTGTATTACAAGGCCATAAAATATTGTATATAAGTTTGATTTTTAAAATGTTTGATGTCTTTATGGTTGGAGGAGGAGTCCTGGATTTTCAGAATCTGTTTCTCTATCCTTCTAACTTGTATGAAAATATATGCAAGGTGTAAATAAATTTTTAAAAAAGCATGAAAGGCATTCTAGTATACTTCCTTTCCTGTTGAATCACTGCTAGAAATCTAACCTAGGCTTCTAACTGATTGGCTAAACTGTTTACATGAAACTTTATAGCTTTTTACTCAGTACTGAACTTCTTCATGCTTTCCACTAGGTTTCCATGAAATATTGTATTTTTATGACAAACCATTTCTGATTGAAGCATCTTAGATAAATTTTATATTTTTGGAATATGAAAGCTGCTGGAGTTATTATCTTTTTTCTTTTTTTTTTTTTCATGATTTTTATTGTATAAATAGAGTGACACATTAAAGTGACGTGTTACAAGGAAATTGCCTAGTGCATGGGAAAAAAATATTTCAGTGAACATAAGACTAAACATGTAAGAATAAATCAGACTACTGTGCTTTAAGCAAGACTTGGACTCATGGTCTTAAGATGAATGGATATGGGGAAGATGAACATTGTTTCCGTGGTGGCTGCTTTGGTTATATCATCTTTTATAGCAGAGGCACAATTAAGTCATTTACAGTATGTATATCTTGATTTCTTTTTCTGTATGCCTGGGTATCTTTATGGCTACATGTAAATAAGCATCTGAATTTCTATTGTAAGAATGATAGTGTCTAGTTGTTTTGTTAAGGAATGGTGCTGCACGAGGTCTGTACATGTAAGAGAACAAGGGAGCAGGGGGGAAAGAGTGAGTGTTTACAATGGTGATAATATACTGCCTGTGTTCTGTGTCTGGAAATATATCATTAGCAATTTCTAATTCTATTTTGTGATTTAGTCCTTTCAAGCAATAAATGCCTGGATTCTTTCTGTGAGCATATGTGTTTTCCATCAACAGAGGTGCATAAGTATATGAACTTCTTTGCAGTTATCTTGGTGGACACATTTTTATTTTAAGATTTTACTAGTTGGCATAAATTAGAGTTGGACTCAGTGCTGAATAGATAGCCAGAGCTGCTAAAACAGCTCTGTCAACAGCTGAAATCTTTCTTGTTAGGACAATGAGTGAAGAGCTTTGTATCCTCTTTGCTAGTCACTGGAAAAGGTTCTTCAGAAGTGGCTAGAGAACCTGTCTTATTAAAAGATTCTGGGTCCTCATTGATTACCTTTCCAGGATCATTAACTAGACTGGGTGAATTCATACAAAGGATGCATAAATGGTAAAAATGTCCTCAATCTGTTCTAGAGAAATGTAGACAATGAAGGAAATTATCAATACTGGAAAGAAACCCCAAGTTCGTTGCTTTTTAATAGCTTTCTTTTCAAAGTTGAATTTCATATTGACTTCAACTTTGGAGCTATTTGCAATCACTTAGTTTTTATTGTGTTAGTAATTTGTTTTTGTATCAAGGAACAATAATTTAATCCAATTGACAAGATTGTCCACATGTTCTCATGAGCTGGTGTGCTAGCCTTTTCATCAGCTCCAGGATAAGAATGCTCCCCTACATATCAAAATAATTTTGGAACCTTTTGCTATTCTTAAAAGTTAGGGTAAAAGCTCCTTTCAAGTAACGTGTTTTGAATTTTTGAGATAACGACTCTTCAGATTTAATGGCATTATTACAATGTCACATAATTTTTAAGCTGTGAATTTGTACAGGGAATTAAAATATGTTCATGACTCAGGTATTTTTCTTAAGTTTATAGACAGAGGTAAAGTGCATAGAAAGCTTGCCAACTCAAAATAAAGTGAGATATATCGAAGAAACCAGGAATTTACATAAATCAGTCACAAATCACAGTATGTTAGGGGTTGGAAGGGACCCTTGGAGATCATCTAGTCCAACCCTGGGTTGGGGTTACCAGAATGTACAATTGTTACCAGAAAAAAATGTTACTAAGAAAAAAGAGGTACAAGTCTTATCTTAGCTATGAAGAGAAGATGCATGATAGAGATTAAGTCAGAATAAACAACTGGTACTTAGAACTAGAATATGATTTAAAATATGTGCACATAGGACAGAGGAAAATCCAGGGAACTAAACAGACTAAGTGCAAAACAGGAGAAATGACAAGGTGACTTCTACTGAAGAGCCTGTCCCTAGTGATGCCTCCTTGGTAGGTACATTAATCACCACTGTAGTCCTTTAACCAGACAACCAAAAAACATTGAAGTAATTGGGCTAAAATAATTCCTTGTTCCTCCACCTTATCACCAGGAGGTAGAACTGCCATGGGGGAGAGCCCCATGCAAAATCTGCAAAATCTTTGTATGCTATCATATGAATTGTGATCACATCAGGTACTGGTTTACAGGCTTCAGCAGAGAGGCTGCAAGCACAGGTGGGCACCGAGATCAGTCTATTCCTCCAGGAAATCCAACAAGAGGAGCAGTACATTGCATCACTATGAAGCCTAATGGAGTTTGGTTGCTAGTTCTGCATTCTCTTTTTAAGTTAGGTAGAAGACTTCAGTTTACTCTGGAATCTTCTGAACATGCTGCCATTTAACATCAGTCTTGTTCCCTGAGTATCACAGGAAATTAAGAAAGGTGACACACCAATCCTGTAACATAAAGCAGATGCATTCCCTACAATGACTCCTAACATAAAATGTCTGTTGCTACTCTGGAAGGAAAAAAAAAAGTGATTATAAAATATAAACAGTCTAACTGGAAAAAACCATAATTGTGGAGCAGTGGGGCTGAAAAATATACTGTGTTCTACATCTATAAGATTGGAGGTGGGAGAGGGTTGGGGTGAAATAAGAAACCCTCTTAAGGGTTTGCCTCTTGTGAATTATGCATCTCACTCTCACTAGTAGGCGTAAATGCATAATTCTAATCTGTTCTTATTACTTATTTATAACATGCAGTAGAATGTAAATTCTATCTCTCCTTTGTACAAGTTTAACATGCCAGTGAAGGTATGCAGATATTTCAAGACAGCCTGCACGGTCAACTTTCTTGGCATAGCCCACTGTTGCCAATTAAAGAGCACAAACTTCAAAACTAAAATAAACAACCCTCCCCCAGAGCCCCCCATTTACAGAGGAATATAGGTGGGATGTAAGAAATAAGGGAGAGGATCAACAGATAATAAGAAAAGCCTTCATCTTGAAATAAACTACTGTGCATTATTATTATTTATGGTAGTTACTGTTATTAATAAAGTACATGTGGAATAGAGAAAAAGCCTGCAATAACCACTGAATTTATGAGACCAGGGACAGATGTATGCTCTTTCTTTTATATCGCTGGCACTGATCGATTTGTATTTTTCTCTGATGATGGTTTATGCCATTATAACTGTTTGGTGGCTCCTTACTATTGAGTTATGGTTGCAAAGCACTTCACAAACGAGAACAAGCCTCTGAACATTATATCCTAATCTGCACATCCTATAGATACGCCATAATACAGAGCAGCTGACTTCACCACCTGTGATCTGTATACCCACAAACATGATTTATGCTAGTAATCCCAGTTTAATGCATCACATCAGATTGTGGCAGTTATGTTATCTGATGACATTACTGACACTACATGACATAACTGGGTAGTACAACATGTCAAATTGAAAAACTTTGGACCCTTCAGGTTTTTTTTGTTTGTTTTCTGAGGCTTTCCTTTTGTGCGCGTGTTTTTTGAAAATAAATATAATGCAAATAAACTTCTTATATTTAAAAAAAAAACAGAGGGAGAAGGGGGGGGAGAGGAGGTGGGGAAGAAATCCCAACAGTTTTCCCCAAGAGACTGTCAGCCATATTAATGACTCAACAGCTGGGGCTGATCGTTCAGGTGAGGGCAGAAGGTAGCAGATAGAAGCACAGTATATTTTATCATGCTGCTAATTCCATGGTCAGCTGAAAACTAGCTCAGCTTTTGTAGTCTTAAAACAGATATAAGTTGCTATAAATTGTCTTGTTTAGGAAGGGAGCTCAGAAGCTGAGTCCTCCCACTATCCTTGTTCCAGCACTACAGTAGTGTTTTAGCAAAACTCTTTATTCTCTCACCATGATTCAGATATACAGAGATGTTCTGGTTCTGGGAAGGTGATAGTATCTCTTTTACAGAAACTCTTAAATCACATAATACCTTGCCTGGATGTTGAAAGTTGTTCTCTTACCATCCTGCATCCTTGGTACTATTAAAAAAATGGTGGAACAAGTAACCCATTATGGCAAGTATATGCATATGTAGTTAAATGAAGTTCATAACCTATAAACCACTGCTCGGTAACTTCCAGTTGATATCAGTTCAAACAGCCGTTGGCATATTTTTCTTATTTAGATTCTAATTTGTAGTCTGAGTGTACTGTTTCAAGTTTCTGCTTGCTTGATGGTTTTTGTTGTGTTATTGAATATTCTGTTGATTGAAACAGTTGCTCTGGTGTTTAAACGTTATTTTGTGATTTAGAATGCATATTCAGTTTAATGAGTAAAAGTCTACTAGTAAATGGTTTACTTTTTGTCCAAGAAAATATTTCTTTTGGAAATGAATTTCCTTCTTCCTGTCTCTCTTTTTCTCTCTGTGGGAAGGAAAACTTAAAAAATTAAATAAAATACAGTGGTGCAGAGTTGTAAGTAGTCTCACATACAGAGAGAGAAGTATAAGACCTCTTGCAGGAGAGATCTACAGATTTCCAGATTCAGTGGTGCTTATAAAATAGTTTAAAAAAACACGTTATTTAGTGTCTCTTTCAAAAAACTTGATTCATAAAGAATCACCTGAATCTTCTTGTCAGCAGTAGATGTTCCATGATTTTGGATGGGATGAGTTTCTCTGAAAATGACACTTTCTAAATTTATTGGATGTCCTTTTCCTCCCTGTATTACTGAAAGGGACTTTGCAGGAACACAGGGTCATAATTACTTTTCTTTGTAACACTTATTATTTTATATACGTACCTGGTGTGTCATCTTTTCTCAGGTTGTTTTTTCAGCTTCTCACAAGTATTTGTAAGCCTGTGCTTTCTCACTGCCATTTTCCAAACAGAGTTTATGTCTGCATTCTGTAATATATGCTATGCCATATGACTGCATTATTGATTTATATAAAATGGATAGTAATAGTTGCTGTATTACTTACCATATATTCTTATATAATTTAACATATTACTGGCTTCTCGTGCTACAGCTACACATTCATATGTGCTCTTCAGTTGGTTGTAAAAGCAGCAGTCAGGCACTTCTATTGACCTGATGCAATGAACTCTGCACCGAATGTAAGGGGAATCTGAATTTTGTTTTTCCCTCTACAGCAAGCTCAGAATTACTTGGGAATACAAAATGCACATCTCTTACTGAGCCAAGGGGTTCTTGGTCATAGTAATGTGAATCCAGAGTAGTTGCAGTTTTATAGCAGCAGGTATCTGGGATTCAAATTTGCAACGTAGTTGCCCAATGCAAATATATTTTTCAGATGTGAGCGTAAAGTTGCAGTAATAGAGGTAAAGTGTTAAAAGCTTTTTTTTTTTTCCCTTCACTTTTTTTGGCTTCATGTATACTAAAACTCCTCTCTCTAAGCTGATAGCAATACAATGGCTGGACTGGAAGCCTTCATGAGTGAAAATTTTCATTTAAATATTAAAACAGGGCTGTGTCAGATGTGCAAATAAATGACTGAGAGAAATAAAATTAAAATAGTGATATTGGTATGACCACAATTACTTCTATTCATGTTCCTGGTAAAAATTAATTGAAAACATTGCGAACTGAAATTATTTAAGATCCTTTTGTTTCATATTTGTGCCAAAGGTTTTTTCATCTTGAAATATATTTTTTTACTTTTTTTACACAGTCCAATATGACTGTTATGAGTTTGGTTGGTTCTCTCATATGATACTTAGGATTGTGCTATGCTCTTTGATTCTTCAAAGGGGGCCTTGAAGTTGTACCTTTCCTGAACTCTTCTTAATCTTATAAACCTCAAATGGAATGATAATTATTCCTTTATTAGTAATTTGGAAACCCTGCAATACTTACTACCAAGCAAATAGCTTTTAAAAAACATCAGCATTTGTTAGCCTGCTAGAAGAAAAGTTGCTTGTCCATTATACCATTGTGTCAAAGTTTTTGCTGGTTAGCAAGCAGAACAACAGCTTATTGTGTTCCTGAAAGTAATTATTTGTGACCCTGAGTTTCTTTCTCTCCCTTTCTTTATTTCTTGCCCTTGTTTTCATAAAACTGTTCTAATTCTCACTCCAGAATGTTCTTTATTATTAATTGGTATCCAGTGGAAGTTGCTGCTGTCTTGGAAAGTAGCTGTTTTCTTCAGTTAATGGCCTGGTTCCACATTTGAAAGGCCATTCACTGCTATGTTATACAATTAGGAACATGTGCACATTGTTTTCTTGGTCTTGGTTGAGTTGCCTGAAGTAGGCAATTGATGTAATTTGTGCTGCTTTGTTTTTTTTTTAAAAATTTACAAGGGAGTGGTGACTATGGCATCGGGGTTACGGGAAAACTGAAAAAAATGCATTGTTAGTACACCACCTTCACAGAGGAGCTTGGATATCAGTATATGGTTCTCCAAGAGTCATTATAATTAAGTGATTAGTGCCTTATAAATACAGAAAGGAGGATATACTGTACTAAAAGTTATATATGAGTTGTTGCTTGCTTTCAGAAAACAGTGGAAGGGAAAGGACTGCTAATGATGTCTGATGGTGCAAGCTTGGTAATGCAATTTTGACACCTCCGTTACGAATTTGTGGGGGTTTTTTTGGCAGTGTATAAAAATCAGTTGGGGACATGCCTGTATTTGGTGGTGCAGATTTATGGTCCCAGAGAGTTTACTGTCTAATTAAATATTAAGTTACTGTGAGTTTATTTAACAAACTACGAGAAAGAAGATGAGAGAACAAAATAAGGATGTGAGCTAAAGTAGTTGTACAGGATACCTACATAAACAACATGTTGATTGGAATTCTTTGGAAGTTTTTCATCTTCATACTCTCTCAGCAGGTTTTCTTTGTTGTGCTGCTAACAATCCCTTGCTACAGTACTGCCATATTATTTTCCTTTGAATATAGCAATGGGTTAGCTATTGTCTCAGTTATTTTCCTGAGAGAAACTATGTGGGGTTCCTTACTCGAGTCACTCTTCAACTGAGTGCTCACCAGGACAGGATGTTGGCATTTCTGGTCCTTTACAAGAGCTGCCTGTAGCCAAGGAGGGTGGAAAAGGAGTAGAATAGAGGAGGAAAGAGGGGCGTGTGCCTTTTTTGCTGTAAACCTGAATACAGGATGCTGCATTTTACGGATGAATTAAAACATTGTATACATTACTACTGCCTTATTTTTGAACTTTGGTGTAATAAGACATCTTGATGGATCTTGTGAGTCAAGTTCTTAAATATCTGATTTCAGGGTTGAGGTTGTTTTGGTTTTTTTAGTTTTGTTTTTGGGTTTTGTTTTGTTTTTTTTTTTATTTTATTTACTCTACTGTGTTTTTCTTCTCTACCTTAGTACTGAAAAAAGCTCTCAAATTTTGTGCTGAAAGTAGCCCTGTAATGGGGCATATTATCTTTCAGGTACTACCAATTACATCTGATCAAAGCAAAGTGAGTGTGTTCTTACTGACCATGCAAATAGTGTCATTCTTTTTCTTTCTGTCTCATGTATTGATTGTTCCATCAGGACTTATGATGGTGGTTATTAGAAACTGGATAGATACTAACCACTGTAGTTAGATTTACCATGATATTAAAGATACTTTCCTTGGTTAGTGTGGGAAGTTCCATTTATAAATGTAGTGGTATGCAAATGTCCATTTTAGGGATAGCCACCATAGTTGGTAATTATCTTGCTGGTATATGAGTTGCAAAAGAACTTTGTATTGCCTTTGAGGACAGAGATTAAAAGCCAGGTTGATCCCTTCTGCTCCTGCCATTCCCTCCTTGTCATTCTCCTTTACCACCATCACCCTCACTGTTTTTAATTTGGTGAAAGCAATTAATGTTTCTAAAACAGATATGTGGAGGTTTATTTCAGTTTTCTTCTTTTGTTCTGTTTTTAATGTGAAATATGCAGATGGTTTACAGAAATGCAGAAATGCATTTGAGGGAATCCTGCACCCCCCAAAAATTTTCTTTTCTTTTCTCTTTGGTGCTCTTTGCCTTTCTGAATCCAGAAGTGAGCACAAGAACAAATCCTGAAATGAAGTTTTTCTCATTAAACATCTATAATTTTAAAGTTTATTCTTGTTTGGTAGGAACTAAATGATTTAAGAGACTAGTTATTGGGAAATTGCAATAAGTAGTATTTGCTATGATTTTAAAGTAACACAGGGGACTGGAATTGTGGAACACAAAGGAATGTGACCTGATCAAGCAAATGTATAAGAGAATTTCAGGTTTTCTAGTGAGGTAAAAGGAAAATAATTCTCTTATCGGGTTCATTTTGTAAATTGAGATCAATGAAATTCCCCCAGCAACAGCATGAAATCAATTGTAAAATAACATATAATTAATGCCCTATATTGTAAATTATAGTTTGTTTGACATTAATCACTGAGTTTTCCATGCATGGAGATGCATTTTCTTGTAATGCATTTCTGGATAATACTTGTGGATCGGTTTCTAATGCGTTTGAGAGTGATCTGTTTTTCATGTCTGCAATTGCCTACACTTGATCTTATGCAAATCATGCAATCGAGCAAATGGAAAACAAAGCATTGTTGCTAGAGGACCTTGACAAACAGTGGCTTTGTAGTTTTAAGGACCTCCTCCCTCCTAGTTCAGATTCATATTTGTATCTGCAGTTCTTTGAAACCATTGAAGTCAATGGAGAGGATTTCATTGACTAAAAAGCTGATGTTTTCAGAGACATTCCTAAGTCTCTAATTTCTGTATTTTCTTCTCCTGCTCCCACTAATTTAATTTTTCTTTTAGCCTTTATCCCACCAAAATCTTTCAGATTCCACTGAAAATTTCATTCAGCATTTTTTTAGTCAACATACATTTGCATTATTATGACAAGAACATAATTTTTTTTCCCATATTTTATAGTTCCTTTTTTTTTTTTTTTTTTTTTTTTTAAATCCCTCCTATCTGTCCTTAACCTCTCATTGTGTTTATCAGTTAATCCTAAAGGATTTTGCAGCTCATATCTCCTTTGCAGTCTTTGCAGTTCTTCTTGTTCCTATTCTTTTAAACTTTGCCTGCTTCCCTTTCTTGTCATTTTGCTTTTTCCATTTCAGGCACTGAGATACACATAGTAACTTAGTCACTTGGTTTTTTGTTTGTTTTTTTTTTTTTTTTTTTTTTTTATTTCAGGGAGGGAAATAAAACATTTTCCCATCTTCCATTGTCTTCATCCTTGACAAAGTTCTACCCTCTTCAAACTTACCTAGGTATTTCCAAAACTGTTATACATGATGGTAGTCTCATCAGCTAGCGTGCATCAAACCAGGGTTTCAGTACAAGCTAATTTTTTTTTAAAAGCAGTTCCTTGATTGGGAGTTTTGTTTACAGGAGAGATAAATCTCTCTCCCCAACCCTTTCCAATATCTGTGTACTGGGAAAACAGTGATCTACCATAAACAAATGGAAAAGAAGAAATCCACTTTTTCTCTTTTTCCTTTTGTGTTATATTCTTTCTGCTAAGCAAAGCTCTGCAAGATGGTTTCAACTCAGAAAGAAGAATATGTATTCACTGTTTACAAGGATATGAATTAAATAGGTACAATGGATTGCTTTAAGCTGTTAATTTTAGTATTGCTAAAAGTAAAATTCTTTTGATCACTTATTTTCCCACCCAGAACCTGGAGTATCTGATACTTATCTCACAGACTTCCGTCTCCATCACTACTTCTTGTGGCTTCCCTGATGGCAGCTGCAAAGAACAAGGGATCCAGGAAGGTGTAAACTACTCAGGGTGATACAGTTGGTACATGATGTGGAGTTTACTTTGCTTGCTGAGCCAGCCTGAGCACCTGCTCTGGAGTATGCTTCCCCCTCTCACCCACATAAGCACTGCTTAACCCTGGTAGAATCAGCCCCATTATGTTGATTAAACATGTCACTATGTTACACACATTCACTTGATTATTTTTTTTTTAGTTATGGCTCTTTTTTTTTTTTTTTTTTTTTTTTTTAACTCACACTTTGCCATTGCTCCAAAGAACAATGCCACTGAGTCATACATTGTGTTTTCAATAAAAATGTTTGCTCCCTCTTCACACATAGTAAATTAGAAGGAATTCCATTGCAGCAGTGGTTGGGAAGGGGAAAACTAATGAGCTAAGAGCTAAGTCTACAACATTTCTGCTGTAGATATTGAGTACATAATCATAGTTTGATATTGGTTGGCTTTGAAAACACTAGCATTTGTTATATCTTGCAAAAATGCAGAGTTTTTCTGGCATATGAAACATTTGTATCTCTAGCATATGCATTTTACTTGTATACCTTATACAGCTGCCAAGGCCTCAATTTTAAATTCCTTCTTAAAGAATTTGCTCATTAAAACCTGTGATTTGTGTTTTAATAAAAAATTTGAAAATATTAAAAAATTTTGTCTGCGTGACTTTCCTACAGTAATTTTTCTGATGAACTTTCCTTTATTAGTACACAGAAGTCTATACAAAGCTAAAGATTTTTAGAACATTTATTCAACAAAGATGCTACATTTTATTCAGCATTTTTTCCTATAATTGGAACTCAAGATAGTTTCACAATAAATAGCCATTTAAGTTGTTTTACAATAGTATTAGACAGGTAGTATTTACCTAACTAATTTTAGAAATGTTTGACATTCATGTGGCTGATACAAACAAGAAAAGAGAGAGCAGACCAATGTGAGTGGTAGCAACAATGAGCTGTCTTTGTGTTCATGCTTATAGTGAAATCTGTATAGAATGAACCATTACATGTACTGGTGTTTGACATTCATGTATCATGCAGCACATTTTAAAAAAATAAATAACCTGATTGTGTTAATGTATTAGTTTTTCCATTAATTTGATTTGATTTAATCATCTTAAAGGTGTTCATTTGCCACTTCAGCAAATTGATATTGTACGTAGCACCTAAGAGGCTAACATCTTTGTTTTATTTGGATTGTGTATGTTCTTGTGTAAATGTACTGTACAGTGGGGTTGTGGTCATCTCAACCAAAGCACACTCTCTAGATCTATTAGTAAAAAATTGCAGTTATTTGCTATTAATCATCCAGCACCTATTCATTCATCTGGGACAAATCTGAAATATTTAGGACATACGAATCTCTCTTCCTATTGATTTTCTGAATTCACTGCCCTCTGAAACTTACAGAAAAACAAATTAATATTCAAAGTAAATTACTTTTCCTTTCTTGCCCTAGATTTAGCAGTTTTTACACCATACCTGTTTCTGCTCACTGCATGCACGCTTGCTGGTTGTGCAAACAGTTCCCAGGTCACCTTGTTTACAGCACAGATGCCACCATCTCACGTAGATGCCCCGGTCCTGACAGTTTTGGATTCTAGAACAATAAATGTACAGTAAGTAAAGATTTCTTCTTTCCTGACAACACAATAGTGCATCAGTTTATTCAAGAATTTCATTGAGTTCAATCAGGAGAAGGGTTTGTGACATAAAATTAAATTTATTATGATTAAATGCATAGAAGTGATTAGTTTAGTGGTTCTGTGAACCTTCTGATTATCACTTGCCAACTTAATTTCCATTTGTCTTTACGCAATCAGTATAACCTACATATGGGCATAGCCTCTGCAAACTTCAGTGCAAGGAATGCTCTGGTGATATTCCCATTTTGTAGTCTCTGCTTTGTGTGTTACTGTAATAATTTATCTATTGAGTACAAATGCTGCATCAGGTGTATGCCTTAAATTTATTTTCATGGATGTTTTCCAATTCTTAAAGTAAATCCCATGAGGCTAAACAAAGCATTTTTTAGTACAATCTGATCTTTGCAGGTCTTAATCAGATTTTGTTTTTATTTGCAGATGGAAAGAACCACTAGAAGTAAATGGAATCCTAGATCGCTATGTAATTTATATTGCCAACAATGAGCAGAATTTTACAAAGTGGAATGTAATCTATAACAGCACAGAACCTTTTCTGGATTTTACTATTCAGCAGCTTTTCCCGGGTACTAAATACTTCATAAAACTAGCTGTAAGTTTTAAAGATGTGTAGTATAGGTGCAAAATAGTGAAAATAGTTCTGATTTTTTTAATATCATAAATAGCTAATGGTTCATGTGTTCACTTTGTTTAGCCTCTTCTTTCTGAAATTAAAGTAGATGAGCCATCCTGTGCAACAGTAAGTTGCTTTGGTCTCTTTTCCAAACAGACTTTCAAAAAAATATGTATGTAATGTAAATACAGATTTTCTTCAAAGATAAGTTGAATGATAACTAACAGAAAATTTACTAGAAATATATGAAATATTCAGAAAATGTCTCATCCCCCCAGCTTACAAGCAAATGTTGAATGAATATATTTGAAAATGTTAGACTTTCATATTTTGTACCATGATAATTTGCTCTTTCTTCATAAAATCTGTATATAGAAGGAAATAGGAGGGAGGAAAAATGTTCAGTGTGAAGTAGAAGTTTGTTTATTCAAATATTTTAAAAGACCTTGTTTTCATAGCATTTCTTTATCTCTGGTTTTATTTTCTGATGAAATGGACAGCTTCAGCTCACTAACAAACCTGAAAATATGTGCATAAAAACAGGGGATTGTCCCTTGTTTTAAACACACTGTTCATTTTATAACAATACCTATATAAGGATATTCACTTTGATAAATGCCATAGAAAAATATTCTGCTCTTGATTATGAATAAATTTACATTTATGTAGACTGGGTATGCATTCATTTTTTCTTAACATGCTTGTGAATGTTCTAAATATTATACCACAAAAAATAAACTACCTTCAGGTAATGATAAGGATCTAACTTGAACTTGAAAAACAAGGATATTCAGTCTAATTAATGCTTAGATTCATGTTGAAATTAATTCATTTGTGCCTAGATATTTCCACATAGAAAATTGTATGGCATATAAAATAGCACCACGTCCAAAATTTTAGAAGCATTTTATGCCTTTATAACCAAGTTGGACTATTAAAAGAATGTGTGCTCTCCTTCACTATGCCACAGCAGTTCTCTGCTCCTGCCCAGGTCCTGTGCCTGTGGGCACAAAGCAGTATTTTTGGCTAGGATATGGAGAGCAACTGGGACTGCCTCTTTTGGTGTCTCTGTCTTGAAATATGGTTAAAAAAAAGAAGTGTTGTGGACTTGGTTTTTACTTCATCAACATGTACAGCTTTTCTAGCTGAAATGTACTGATAACGTTTTTAGGAAATGCGATGTATCCTATGCGATGTACTCTAGGTGGCCCTGCTCTGGCAGGGGGGGTTGGAATAGATGATTTTTCGAGGTCCCTTCCAACCTCTAGGATTCTATGATATGAAACTTTGATCTTTATATTTTATTTCTAATTTTTTGTTCTGTTTTGGGTTGGTTTTTTTTTTTAAATTGCATTGCAGCAGTGGAAAAAACAAAAACAAAAACCAGAAACTAAGCAAAGAGAATTTTTTCTGGTGATGAAGATAGTAAAATTTACCTGGATAAAAAGCAAAGGGTCTCTGATAGGCAGGTTAGAACTAAATTTCCTTGAAGTTTGAAAATGGTAAGTCTAAAAGTGCATGAAATACACCATGTCTTTCAGGTGTGATAGCTTTCTTAAAACATTAGGATGCACTGTATTTAGAACTTACCACTGTATTTAGAACTTTACGAGTTATGAAGCTTAAGCATGGTCAGATTTTATACTTGATGAAATAAAACGAAACCAAGATAAACCTCAACAACAACAAAAAAACCCTATTAAAACTCATGCACCTGGAAAGAAATTAAATTATTTAGTTTTTCACATAAAACTTAAGCTGCATTTCAATACAACTTTTAAAGTAAAGACACCAATGGGTTGCCTTCAACTCTGGAAACTTAACTGAAGTATTCCTGTTTTTTGTTTTTTTTTTTTTTTTTTTGTTAGAATGAAACATTTTTATCCACTAGAACATTTTGTTTTTGTTTTGTTTCACAGGTAATAATAATATTATTTCGTTTCCATGCAAATACTGGTTTTGGGCTATGTGATAAATTGGATGTTGAGGTATAAAAATTTGCATCTTTAAACACAGGAATCCAAATCCTCATCATCAGAACTTTCAGCATCTAAAAGACCGCTGGTTTTAACTTTTCTGTGACTTGCTACTATAAGCACATTAAATAAAGTTAAGAAAATGTTTATCTGTGTATGCTGTTATCAATTTTCAGAGTTTATTACTATTTAATATGTACCAAATGCTTTCTAAAATCAATGCAACAGCTTTTATAAATTAATCTGAGGCTTCTTTCTAAAAATCAGCTGATAAGTTTTAAGGTCATTTCTCCATGGATTAGTGCTAAAAAACTTGCTTTTGTTTTGTTCATTTTTTCTAATCTGGATGACTAAGAGCCAGGCCAATCTGAAACCAAATAAAAAGCTGAAAGGCAGCATTTAGTAGCTGGGGTGGCACACCCATTTGTATGACTTGAGTGCTTTTGTGATTTAATGGTTAAGCTGGTATCTCCTCATGGGTGTGCTTTGTGGGTGGCAAACTAGTTTAGGTACCAGCTTGAAGGATTGTTGTGTAGTGTCTTGTTTGTATCTTTCACAGACTCTTTAGGTGCTTTGGTATTTTAGCAAATTTTCCCTCAAATCTGTTGCTCAGTGATGTTCAGAGGGGCACAATGTGCCTTGATCTAGGTGTAGAATTTCATGGCTTTGAGCATCACTGGATGGGATTGCCAGAGTCCCATCAATGTCCATTCCATTTGAATACGCTGATCAAAAAATCCCAATACTTTAAAATGTAAATGATCTTTCTTTTAGAAGAAATCTTCATTAGAAGAATCAGAAATGTCATACCCCAGCAAGTTTTAGAGATTAAAAAAATGATCTTCATGAAATTCAAGAAAAAAAATTATTAGGAAGGCTGCTGTTTCTGAGCCCTTGAATGGAAAAGCCCTCCACTACTGAAGAGGGCTCAGCAGAAATTGGTTAGCAAGGCAAAAAGGAAGGTATGCAGAAGAGGTCTTCCAGAGCTGGTCTTTTTGGTTTCTTCATGAGCCAGCAGAAGTGAAATAATTTGAAGAACACTCTACCTTTGCTGGAAAGATGATGTTCTTAAATATTTTCCTTATCAAAATCCTAACAGTTATCTGAGTATCTGTCTAAGCTGACTAGTGTTTATACATATATATATATATATATGTATATATATATACATTTAAAATGATGTTTAAGGTGAATGCCATTTTTGGACTTTCCCAAAACTGAGATTGCTTTCTTTTACCTTTATCTGATAGCCCAGACAAAACACAGGCAGTCATTCCGTACTTGTGTTGGGAGTATAATTTCCAGTGAAATCAAAACCAACTTGGTGTATAAAATAGCCTCTCACTTACAAACATTTCTTATTTTTACCTGTGGGGCTAGTGTACCCTTTTTAAGTGGGATAGAAAATATGTTGACTGCTCTCTCATTTGAAACATACTGAGAAATGGGAAATTCAAGCTAATCCTTTTCAATAAAATATACTAGACTGAGTGAAATGTATTATTCCTGGAAATCTGGACAGCAGGCTTATTTTTCCTTTGTGTGTTGATGATGCAGAGTGAGCTACATGTCCACTTCAGCAGACAGTCAATTCCTAAAAACAGAGGTGATCCCATAAGTTTTTATGAGGAATATATCTGAATCTGAGTCATTGCTGAATTAGGTTTTGCTTTATTTTATTGCTAAGCAATAAAATTGAAATAAACAAACAAACAAAAAAATTGAAATCCAACACAGAGTTTATATATTCTTGTATATTTTTTTAATTTCTAAGAAATTCTGTCTCTTGTCATTGATTTCAGAGCAAGTCTTTGGAAAATCAGTACATGTAAGGACTATCACTGTTTAGTCTTATTTTTGTGCACGTAAACCTTTAAAAGCCTGTTATATGGGACAATATGCACATTTTCTTTCCTATTATGGTTTCATAATCAAGCAAAATATAAAAATCATGTTATCAGTCTTTTCTTCTTTGGTAACTGAACTACAAATTATTTTATGTTGTTAGCCATAAACATATATTAATAACTGTTACATATTGATTTATAATAAAGTGTTTTTTTCAGTATTTTAACTGCATCTGCACATCACTCCGTGTTGTCATGAAGTGCAGATCTGTCTGCATGACATTTTTTTTTCTCAGGATCTGTTCATTGAGATAATTTTGTAAGTCTGTTGCAAGTTCAGTATATTCCATCTTGAACTTTTAGGAACTTGAACTTTTTTCAGTAGATTCCAGAAGAGTTTTTGCACTGTAAATGATATATTGTACTGTAATTTTCTTCAAGTACAGGTGCAAAAGCAGTTGAAAACTAATTGTGATTATGACTCAGTCAAATGCAAAATGCTGTGAATCAAACATCAGTACAAGGTTTTAGCTATATTATACCTTAAAGTTAAGTGTAATGAGTTCCATATCTTGTGATTTAAGAAAAACGTAAAAAAAATCTATGCTAAGAAAAGGATCTTCTATGAAAAGCACAGACTTACTAAATTTAAGGATGTAAAAATGATAAAACTTTACAAAAAAAAAAAAATTGCTAAAAGTATTGGTATTATATTGAAATGTTTTTGTTTTGAATCATATTTTAAGGCTTGCACTGGAGGTGGATGTTCAATAAGCGAAGCTAGCACAGTTTTAACAGATGAGAGTACACCAGAAGGTGTTGCTGCTCCAAAAGCCCAGTCTTATTCATCTGACTCCTTTAACATCTCATGGACTAAGCCTGAGTATCCGAATGGTAAGTGAACTCTTTTAGCCTCAAGTTAAAAAGATGATTAGTAAAGGTAAATTAATATTCTAAATGGCAGCTTATATGTGGTGCTTAATTTTTAATGATCATTTTAGCACATAAAATACCTGAGATAGTATCATTGTCTGCAGCTAGACTGTGGTTTTCTGCTTATCGTACAGTTACAGTGGCTCAAAAGTGCTCCCTTTTGATAGTTCTTGTGTACTACATCTCATTGTTTAATGTTTTCCAGGACAACTGGGCTGAGGAATAGGCATTCTTGAACAATATCAGTCTAAGATATTAATTTCACCCTCCAATAAAACATCAATTTCTTTTACATTAATTGATATGCAATAATAATTAGATTTGTGTTCTTTGTAGTCATCTTGAAGGTGTACATTTCCATGGCTGTGGAAATAAAATACTTTCTTTTGTTTGGAAATATTTTCCATTCTGAAATAGGTGTGTAAAACTTCTGGACAAATTTTACATTTTTAATAGTATCATATGCCCTTGAGATTCCCCTTGATTTTATTATCATGAATGTAACAGTTGAAATCACAAAAGATAAAGCCACGCCGAAATAATTGAATTTAAAGCAATAGGAATGTTTTTCTTCACTGGCTTATCATATTGTTATATATAAGCTATTTCGTACCGTGATTTTACATGTATTTTGGTTTTTGCCTCCAAGTTTTCCCTGCTTTTAGTTGTGGCAGAACACATCCTACTTGAACAACTTTACTGAAAGGAACTTTAAATGATTCCCCCAAAACTGGTGATTTTAGAGCTACTTGTGTGTAATATTTTGTAAGGTTTTGCATTAATTTTAGAAAGAAACAGAAGTATGTCATCTGCTGTTAGATAATGAATTTGATAATTTTTGTGTCTTTGTATGAGAGTTATATTGGAAAATTTTGCTTCCTAGCCCATTAAAAATCTTCTAACCCTGTTTCTGAAGTCCTATAAGCATATGTTGCAAAGGCTTAGAGGAAGGCAAAGGAGGAAGGGAAAAGGAAGGGGGAAAAAAGGGGAGGAAAGGAGGCAGGGATGCCATGTGTCTGAATGATGTTCAATGAAATCAGCATCTTTTATGTGTGATAGTTCACATCAAGACCTGATCCTGTAATCTTTGTGTTGTCGGAAAAGAACCAAATAGTTTAGAGAATATTTTAACTGATCAAATATAAATACACACTTATATTTATAATGTATGTGTCAACAGCACAGGATAGAGACCTATAGTTTGATAAATAAATTTCCATAAGCTTCCTGTAAGACAATTAAAAGTTTGGAATACATGACTAAATTTCATGGAGTCATAAAATCACAGAATGCTAAGGATAGGAAGGGGCCTCTGTAGATCATTTTATCCAATTCTGCTGCTAAAGCAGGATCACCTAGGGCAGATCACAAAGAAACATGCCCAGGTGGGTCTTGAAAGTCTATAAAAGAGGAGACTCCACAACCTCTCTGGGCAGCCTGTTCCAGTGCTCTGTCACCTTTACAGTAAAAAAATTTTTCCTTATAGTGAAGTGGTTGTCCCTTGCCCCTCATCCTGTCACAGAGCACCCCTGAAGAGACGCTGGCCCCTTCTTCTAGATCCCTGCCCTTCAGATATTTGTAAGCATTATTAAAATTTCCTCTCAGTCTTGTCTTCTCCCGACTAAACAGCCCCAGGTCTCCTACCTTTTTCTCATATGACAGATGTTCCACTGATCATCCTTGTAGCCCACAGTTGGACCCTTTCTGGTATATCCCTGTCCCTCTTGAACTGGGGAGCCCAGAACTGAACACATACTCTAGATGTGAGTATTGCACCTGTATCTTGTTGTTAATATATCATTCATATCACTACATATAGGTTGATTCTCCTTTTAAACTATTCCAGACATCACCAAGTTGGATGGGAGTGTTGATCTGCCTGAGAGTAGGAAGGCTCTGCAGGGGTGTCTGGACAAGCTGGATCATTGGCCAAGGTCAATTTCTTGAGGCTCAACAAAGCTCAGCACTTGGGTCTCAGCAACCCCAGGGAACACTACAGGCTTAGGGAAGAGTGGCTGGAAAGATGCCCAGTGGAAAGGATCTGGGGGTATTGCAGGCTGAATTTGAGACAGCAGTGTGGCTAGCTGGCCAAGAAGGCTCGTATCAAAAATAGTGTGGCCAGCAGAACTAGTGAAGTAATTGTTCTCCTGTACTTGGCACTGGTAAGGCTGCCCCTCAACATAGTGTTCAGTTCTGGGCCCCTCACTAGAAGAGAATGTTGAGTGTGTCAAGAGAAGGGTAATGAAGCTGGTGAAGGGTCTAGAGCACAAGCCCTGTGAGGAACAGGGTGGGCAACTGGGATTGTTCAGCCTGGAGAAAAGGAAGCTGAAGGGAGACCTTATCTCTTTCTCCAACTACCTGAAAGGAGGCTGTAGTGAGGTGGGTGTTGTTCTCTTCTCCTGAGTATTAAATGATAGGAAAAGAAGAAACATGCTCAAGTTCTGCCAGGGGAGGTTTAGATTGGGCATTTCACTGAAAGGGAACTGGCAAGGGAAGCAGATGAATCACCAGTCCTGGAAAGTTAAAAAGATGTGTAGTGGTGGATTTTGCAGTGGTAGGTTAAAGGTTAGACCTGAAGGTGTTAAAGGTAATTTACAGCCTAAATGATTCTATGAAACACAATAATCAGCTCTTTAGTTCATCTGAACTGGATGAACAAAAGATGTGATAAGATTTAGAAAAGCTTTATAAGAGAAGTTATATTCTTCTGTCCCTTGTCCCTTCATCCATGGCAACCAGAGGTTTTGAAAACCTTAGTGACAACTCTATTGATGTCTATATAGGGATTTTGAACAATGCAGTTATGTAATTACCTAATCTGTCATATAGTCCACTCCTCTGTAATCCTGAATACTCCCTGTGTAGGTGTCCTGTATGTATTTTTCCCTTCAAATATATTCTCTGATATTTTCACATCATCCTAGTATTTGAAGTCCATAGAGTATTTTTCCCTTGCGAATGTTGTTATTTTTTTTGTGGTATGTGGATACCATGCAGATTGCTGTTAAAGGGTTTTCCTGAGAGCCACAACTGATGGAAGAGACTCAGTGAAGTCAGCTGCCACTGTCCTGTCCTGCTGCTTTTTACCTGTGAGCTCTTGCTGAATGGGTAAGAGTAGAAGAATTACTATCTCATGAGCATTTGGCAGCGAGAGAATTAGAGGAATTTTTTTTTTCACCATAGCATGCTTACAGTTGTACAATGGTCAAGAAGGGATATGCAAATTCTCTCTAATTGTTCTCCACTTTTTTTGGAGTTTCAAAAAGATCATATAGATAATAACACATTTTCCCATTCTATTTCTTTCTTTCCAATTTCCTATTTCCATCCCTTTTCTTATTTCATAAATACAGGTTGTTTTTTTTTCAAAAAAAAAAATACACTCTAAAACTTTTCACTGCTTAATCAGGAGAGCATGCATTGTTGAGTAACTTTATTTTGTTCAATCTCAGCATATCTTTTGGGCTGCCTAGTGGCCATGTCATTTATAATCGCTCTCTCTGTCAGTATTTTAAAACTGTGTAGGTGGCTGAAAAATATAGTTGAGAAGACTGAAATATGAGAAAGGCCAGCAGAAGGAACTGTCCATTAAATTTTCTTATTTCAGCATTTTACTGGTGTTTTCTCATAGTCAGTTGAAATGTAGCTTTTTTTTTTTTTTTTTAATTTTCTAGAAAGTTAGAAAATGCTTCCCAATTTTGTCCTCATTGGTCGAAAACTAGTGAGTTTCAGTGTAGTAGGTGTAAGTAGTGCTTTCTGAAATTACTGAACAAAGTGTTTCAGGTGGAGACCTCAGAGTTGCAAAGATTTGCATATCATAAATTTTTATCTCCTTAGTAAATCTCTGGGGCTATTCTTTTATCTTCCTCCTCCTTTCTTCTGATACTATAGGACAGAAATTACTGTGTATTTCTATGGGATGAGGAAGTCTATAAGCTGCTGTTGGTGTTGAATGGGTGTGCAGGCTGACTGGGGTTTGTACAGCATAGAGGTTACTATGCTCTATTTATATATGTGGGGCCCAGCCATAAATTGGAAAAAAGTTAAAGGGGATTAATATGCTATCCATGAGGCCAAAGGTGGCAAATAGGATTAAAGACTACTTGGCTTCCTTATAAAGATGCTGCAATGCGGGAGTCAAGCTGTGAGATAAAGGAAGACTTAGAGGTCACAGGCTAATGTAATCCAAACATGAATATTTAATTTCTGGATTCCATTTTTGGTGAATTGAGGGCCAATTTGCACTAGTTTGTGAAAATTTTTCATTTTGCAGAGAATAGTAAAAGATACACCTAGTTCTTTGCTAAAAGTTGCTCCAGAAATGCCATTTATCTGTCAGGAAAAAAAGATATATGGAAGATGATATGCTGAATAGATTTGTAATAAACACATTTCCTTTTGTCTTATTTTCAAACCATCAATAAAAATGTTGATGGGACTTGGCCCAGAGTTATGTTACTTTACAGCAGAACACCCCTCTATTTCTAGCACGTGCATGTCACATATGTAGATAGTGTGACAAAAACAATATTGACCATTTAGTTGAGGTTAAGGTATGAAGAGGCTTGTGAAATGACATGTGGCATCAGACATGTTCTTCAGAGCCTTTGCTATTCTAGTCACCTCAGTAAAGAGCCATATGTTCTTCAGAACACATCCATTATAGCCTTGCATATAGCTTAAGGTCTTCTCTTTTAAAATCCATCCACCTCATATCTTTTCACCACTGAAAATTTTCCTTAGGTGGTCACTTCTCAAAAACTTCACAGAATCATAGATAAAATTAAGATCTGGACTGGATCTTCCAGCATTATATGGTATTTTTTTTGGAAATACCAGGTACAGTAAAAATTAATTTATAAAATTAATCATTGAACTAATCCAGTACCTGTTCCTGCAAATTCTTTTACTTGTGAGAGGCTACTTGTGTTTGTATCCAGGAAAACTGATGTAAGTAAAAATATATTTGCTTAAGATTTGACCTCTGGATTGTACTTTAAGAGTAAAGCGCTTGTAGCCTTTACAGTTCTTTTCGTCTTCAATATCTGGAATATCACTGACAGATTGTCTAGCCTTACCCAGGGACAGAAGAGGAGAAAGAAAAAGGAAAGAGTGTGTAATTTTCTTCAGTTTAACCTTCATTTGCATTGTTGGGTTTATTTTCAAAAGTGAAGCATAAATGCATTTTAGTCAATAGAGATTTTGTCTTCAGTTAAACCAAGTTTTAGTCTATCTACTAGACTTAGTAATTACGGAGGAACCACATCTTTTCATTCTAACTCATAAAGCCGTATAAGTCACAAAAATGTGCTATACTCTTTAATGTTTCATGGATCATAAACTTTAGGAATATGTAGCAAGCCTTGAGAAGTGAGTAAACTTTGGTCTGACTTACAGCTTTTCTTTTTAGTATGCTTTGGAAACATAAAGTGGTGAAATAAGAGGCTAAGTTATTTATCCCTGGCCAAAACCAATTCTTGCCTAACTTAGAAAACTGTCTTCACATTCAAAAGTCAGACTACTAGCCCTTTCATTCTGAAATGTACTTCTTTCTTTTCATTCTGTGATTTTCTCCATCAGAGTCATGTAAGACAAAGGCACAAGGAAAATTGTATCAGCTTGTTAGAGATGATTGTTCTCTGACAGTACTGGCAGGACTAACGAGCTCACAGTGTTGATAAGCAAGATGCCAAATAGTGCTGTGGTTGCAGGAACACTTTACAATAATGGTCCAGGTAATTAATAGTCACTTACAGTGGGGATCTCATAGATGTTCATTTGGCACCCATATTATTATCAAATGATGCCATTAGAATTTTTGCTATTACCATATTATCACAGGAATTAATAATGATTTGTCAATTACTTTAGAGGGTTAGTGCTACTAGTACACACATCTTTGCTAACTGGAGTTTAGCCTCTTGCTTTTCTAGAAGAGAAATGGACCAAGGAGTCTGTGAATCACTTCACCATACTCAGCTCTTCGTTGCTTTAGCATATAAATCTTTCAAAATGTAACTCTTCAAAGCTCAGCTGAAACAGTTGTGTATATGCTTTTATTTATGAAGTGTTTCTCCATTCAGTAGAGGGGAAAAATCTTTTCTCAATTTCAAACAGAATCTTGCCCAGTGTAGTTTCAAACAATATAGGAAAGATAAACAGAGCAATATTTTTTGAATATGAAGATGTTTTCTATAATGGGAAGATTAGAAAGCATCCTCCTAACTGAACTCACTTCTAATGAATCCTATAGCTTTGCAGTTGTTGTCTTTAGTATTTCATATTTACTAGAGTTTTAAAAAGAATATTCAGAAGTGAGAAAGATGGAGGAATAGCCATGAGAAAAAGGATTCCTTTCCAAGCTCAACTGCTGAGATATAAGAAAATCTGTATCTGTAAGAATCAGGCTTAAGTTCATTAAATTAAAAACACTGTGTATATATGATCTGTACAGGATCTATGCTATGTGACATCAGAAGAACAAAGATTTAGATTTCCTTTAAATGAGTTCACATGCAATTTTGAGTTAGGATTAACCAATTACACAAGAAGGACCATTTTGTACTCATCTAAAATCTTGCTGACATTTGGGTTTAATTTGCAAATATGTTTTATTTCTTTAGATTGAATAGGTAAGGCGTAGTTTACTTCAGGAGTTTTTCTACAGCATACTGAGAAGGAAAAAGCAATCCATATTATTTTTTATTGTTATTCAGAAAAGGGAGTAAAATTGTTTTCCTAAAAAACCCTACCCCAATTTAATGAAGTATGTTGTTGCCAAAATGCAGAAAACCTGAGATAATTGCTGACAAGAATGAATATCAATAAGGTGTTTTGTGTGACAAAATAATTTGTTACTGATTTATTTTTGTTATAGCACTGGTCTGAGTTTTCCTTCTATTTTTCAATTTTATTTTAGATAACTTTTTTTTTTTTTTTTTTTTTTTTTTTTTTCCCCTTGAAATCTAAAGCTGATAAGATTTGAGATGATTTTTTGTGTCTTTCCAGTTCTTGTTGTGATAGCCATATGCAGAGTAGGCTGTGAAAGAGAATTGGCTCAATTTTCCTTATTCCAAGGTGGCTAGCTGCTATTCAGCTCAAATGAGCTTGTTAAGGGTTAATCTTTGAAACAGTTTAATTGTCTTCAAAAGATACAATCCACCTGAGAGCTTTTCAGCAGTTCAAAGTGGGGGAGTGTAAACTGTTTGAAATGCTGCTACTACCAACTTAATGTCTGTAGCATTAGTTTACTTCTAAATCTGTAGCTCTTTAGATACTGAGTGCTATCACATTGTTTTGTAGGTGTTATTACTAGCTATGGATTGTATATGGATGGTGTTCTCATGCAAAATTCATCACAATTAAGTTGTTATGCTTATGGACTTGCTCCTTGGAGTCTGCATTCCTTCAGGGTCCAGGCATGTACTGCAAAAGGTTGTGCTTTGGGTCCATTGGTGAGTACCTTAATTTGCATTCTGGGAGTGTAATAAATGTCATATGGCAGTGAATATTGGAGTAAATGGTGATGATTCACTCTGGTCAGTACTAACCCATCTGGCAAAATGTGACATTTAAAAAAAAAATCCTGTTTAAGAGCTGATAAAGATTTGATAGGTCATTGTTAGGCATCGTTCCAAAGTGGAACATAGGTACAGGGAAGAAAGGCAAAAATTGAGGCTGAAACACACATTATCGAAATTAAATAGAGTTAATGTGTTAGAAAGGTTCAGATGTACTTTAGCCAGATTTATAAGGATGTATATAAAAAGTTACTGTTCCAGTAATGAGCAGATTTGTAGCTGCCTGACTGAAAGGACTGAAGTTGATTTGAGAATCTCAGAATCCAGAAGTGGCAACAGGAACAAGGAAAATATGGTGATTCATAAGTACCCTTTGAATGCAACTCTGTGATTGAAATGTTACAATGGACATTCTGTAACAGTCTAGTACAATGCTACATATTTTCAGGATTTGAGAATACAGGAATATTAAATCAGACCTGTGAAAAACAAGCCCAATAAGGCTTCTTTATTTTGTTTAAAGTTTTCAAGTGTATAGCTGAACTGATAAATCCAGTATAATATCATAGTACTTTAGTTGGATAACTGGAACAATAGCTAATATGTTTGGTTTTGTTTTCAATTATAACTAATGAAGAAACCTGTGTTAATTCTGAGGTATAATTTGTGTGGAATTCACATTTATATGTCCACTTTTAATTTTTCTAACAAGGAAGAAAACAAAATAAACAAACAAACAAACAAAAACCAAACAAAAACCAAAAACCAAACAAAAAAAAAAGAGGTCTGGAAATTTTTCATTTTGTTCTGTTGATTTTTCCATCATATTTTATAATATCACTATATTGTGTTCTGTAAAGAACTTTCAGGTTTTGTTTTTTTTTTTTTTTTTTTTAATACAATTTGTTAGCCACATTTTCATTATTCTTTCCAAGATTGCATTCTTTCTAATGCTGGTAACATTGGCTATCTGTAGAAGACAACTAGGCTTTATAACCATTAAACATTTTATAGCTTGCTGTACTTTGAAGGATATTTACTCTTAAAAGCTTGCATGGCTTTTTGCCAGTTTTCTTGCACATTTTTTACAACTTCGTGTATAGCCCAAAAGTAAACCTTGTTGCACAGCATTCGATTGCAGTAATCTAATCCCTTGTGTTAGCAGTGACATTTAAAACAAGTCGTTACCAGACTTTGCATACAGATTAAATATGTGTGTTTTCAGTACTTCCGTCCTAACAAATAGGCATCAAAAGGACTGAACAGCAGGAGTTAGGGTCATAAAAAGATACCTTCAGTAGCCTTTTTTCACATCTCCACTGAACTGCAGAGTTGTAACTTGGCTTTTCAAACAGTTCAAAGGAGGGGTTGCTTTGGCTGATACTCATCTGCATCCCATGATCAGCACTCAGACTATTTTCCAAAGCCAGTGATCCATCTCTAATCACAGGAATTGAAGTACAACATCTTTATTTAGTCTCACCTAAGTGCTGCCAGGAAGCTAAAGCACTGCAACTTCATCTGACTTTTTGAAAGATTTTTATATCAATTACAGAATAAATCCAACACTTAAAAAAAAAAAAAAAAAAAATCCAAATGTTTTGCCTGTACTCTAAATAGTATGGGAAACATCTTAGAACAGTAAACTGATACGCTTCAAGCTATTTTCATTGCAGATCTTCTGCTTAATGTGCCCTAATGGATGAACAAATGCTATGTGACTATCCTAAATACAGGATTTCTCCAGTTTATGTTTCTGGAGATCTTAATCAGTTATGAGACCATCATCAGTTACTATATTTCAATAACTTTTTTTTTTTTTTGTGTTGGATAGTTTTGTGTAACTTTTCTCAGTGACTATGATTTATTTTCAAGTAAAATGCAAATTGGTGACATGTAAATAAAAAAAATGTTAATAACTCTTTCTAGTATAGCCAGTATTGTTTTTGTGTCTGATCTCAGGGTTTTTTTCTTAAATAAACACAAATACAGCTTATCAAGAAATAGTGTAATTTCTAGTAGATCCTTTAGAGAAATTCAGCAGATCTGAAATTCTGCTTATTTTGAAATGTGTTAGTTCTTGTAAATATCATAAATAAATGGAAATGGTCAGCACCGAGTATTTGCAATCTCAATCCACTCAAACTTAAAGTTCAGATGTTTAGCTTATGTGTATGTATGCTAGAACTTTAAAAAAAAACTTAGATGGGTAACACTGTCTTCCCAATATTACTGTTATTCCTATTCTGTGATATAGTGCTAATTACATAATAGTAAAGTATTTTTATAAGGTTATTAATAAACACAGCTGAAAATACCACAAAATAGTGTATAAGCTAAGTTTAGAAAAAGAAATTTGAAACAGGTTTTCTGTGCTATATATTTATATGCGGAATGTAGCATCTTACACAAAATACTCTTTTCAAAGTATACTGTAGAGTTGTAGTTTTAAAGGACACTACATGTAGTGATTCTAAAAAGCGTTTTACAAAAATTTTTATGCTGGAAAGAATAGTGGTCACAAAGAAAGACCTTTGTAATACTGTAAGAGTTATCTGAGAAGCAGTCACAGGCTAGAGGACAAAATTTAGCTTTTTCAACAGATTGCTACAAATTCGTAATTTTGTAAGAGTATCTTAATGCTCTTCAGTAGAAAAAAATACTTGGTATTAATTTCTGCATGTTTCTGATATGGTGATTTTGGAGTACCTGCATTTAGCAGCACAACTTTACAGGAAATTATTTTAGTTTAGAACGCACAGTAGCTCAGTGAAATTCTTCCATGTGGATGGTTTTGTCTGAAATATCCAAATAATCAATGTGGCACTCATCCAACAAATCACAAAGCATTTGTTTATCTTAGGCATGTCATTTATCCTGTTGACTTTACTGAAACTGCTCACCTATTTTAAATATAATAAACTGTATGAATATAGAAGCAGAGGTAGAGATATTGATGCACATCAAAGATCTACCCTGGCACTTTTAATCAATAAAGTTGCCAAATTTTACATGCTAAAACGTAAAATATTCGTGTTTCAAGGACAAAGAAAGTAGGCTTGGTTATTTTGATGACAAAGCAGGTGTGGCATATTAAAAATAGAAGTGCTAATAAATGCTATGAACTTTCAGCTGAGAGGCACTTAGAAAGGTGTGAAACCTTGTTATTCCTTTGAAAATATCAAATAAATAATGTATGAGAAATAAACTTATTACCATAAATAATCTAGTAACAAAATATTTTGTTCTGTAGCACTGAATGTTTACTACAAGACGTGAAATTTAAATAATAAATTTCTAGAATACTGAATGAGTTTTTATTCCTATAAAAATATCATTCATACACATTACATTTTATAGCTCCTTTATTGTATTTTGTTTTCTCTTAAAGATCTAATCTTATTGTAATTTAGAGTTCTTAAGTAAAATTAGAATTTATTTCAGGGAGCAACAAATATTCCACAAAGAAGATATTTTCTCTTTCAAATATCTACAGTATTTTACTGCAACATTTGAATGCTTGTTCTTTATGATTGTATTTTAAAATGCAGGAACTCAAAACCCTGTGATCCTCTATTTCTGTTTCCTCCCCTTACGTGAAGCTGAAATTATTCATCCACAACTTGTTTTCTAGAAATTATTCTTACATTCTTTTCCGGTATCTAATTCCTGTTTCTTACAGGGGTCTCTGTATAAAGTATGTTAGTTGGTGGAGAGCTTCAAACAAATGTAGATGAAAGGCAAGTAAAATGCAGGTAAAAAGGAAAGTAATGGCAAGTAAAAATTAGGACACCTGCAGAGTTAGTTACCTTTTTTTCCTTAAAGAAATAACTTTTCTTAACATTTTATATTTCTCGTTTCTTATCTGTTGGTAAAATATGACAACTAACCTCTATCTCATGGTTATACTAACAGGTAGAAGCTCGTACCATGGAAGCTCCCCCTGAGGGAACAGTTGATGTATTTACTGCTGTTGATGGGTCCAAAGAAGTTCAAATAAAATGGCTTGCCCCAAATAAACCTAATGGAAAACTGACCTACACAGTCCTTGTCACTGGTCTATTCTATGCTGATCAAGGTATTTTTTTCCTTTATAATAAATCTACTCATAGCACTGATATTCTGTTTCAATTTTTTTTTTTAATTCCTTTAGCGCTAAATTCTTCTGACTTTTTTTGCCACACCATTGATTATTTTAGAATTATCAATTTTATTCTCTAAGAACTGCAGCTTTGATTTATGGTGCTTTACATTTGTACAAACACATAAATTGGCAAATAAAGATAAGCCCTCTGCACTCATTTAGTCCCTAGATATACACATGGAGTCTTATCTCACAACCGTCACTCAGATAAGGAAGCTATACTCAGAAAATTTCAGTAGATTTGCTTATTTAAGTGGAAGCCATTCATGAGAGCTGTTCATAATATGGTTGACAATACGTATATCTGAAATTTATATTAGCTGCAGTAAAGAAGTGAGGCTTGCAAACAGCCAAGTACCTAAAAGAGTAAGCAATACTTTATTCCTAAAAAGAAGAATGGAAAACCAACTTTGGTTCTATATAACAAAGAGACTTGCAAAGTAACACTTATCTGCTAAATTTTATTGTATTATATCAAGCTGTTTTGTTGGTTTGGGTTTTTTTTTTCTTTTTGTTTTTTTATTTGCTTTTTTTAAAATTTTTTTTCCACTGGTTTATGTTCCTCATTATTTGGTTTGGGTTTGTTGTTTTTTCTTTTTCTTTTTTTTTGTCTTCCAGACCTAAGTAGAGCAATGTGGTCTTGGGTGAAAATGTTGCTAAATCAGAGAAGTAGAGTTAGTGGTGTCACTCTTGCATAAAAGACTGTGTAAGGGACTAAAGAATGTAAACAGGTATTTTTTTCAAACGCATTACACAAAGTGCTCATTTTTCAGTTGAAAGTAAGATGCTGTGTCCTCTAATTATTATAAAAATGTAAAATACTTGGGCAGTGAATGAAAATGAGCATTCAGAAAATGCATGTGAGCATTAGGGATGTCATTTTGAGCTATTAAGCATACTCTAAGGTATAATAAATTATAAAATACTGTACACAAACAATGTCTATGAATTATACCTAACAATGTTATAATTAATTTTTACTGTACTTTAAATAGCATGAGTGACATCAACTATTGAAATGTTTTCTTATGAGTATAATACAAAATTGTGATGATGTTTCAATGACATTTAATCGTTCTACGTACTGTACTCAAATTTAATCAGTATTGTAAATGCAGTAACAGAGAATTGAATCACTGATTCAATTAATTTCATAACTTGCCTTTTTTTTCTGCTCAGAACGAGAAAGATATGTTGTTTCCAGTACTGGTGCTAAAGGGAACATAAGCTGTAATTGCTCTCCTCTGTGAAGTGGTATATAGTTGAACTTGTATGTGTGCTATTTGGAAAAACACTCTTTGAACAGTGTAATGTATGGTAGGTAGTCTTAGCTGACCCCTCAAAAAGGCTTTTTTTAGACAATGAAGGCTTTGATGTATTCTGCTGTGAGGCACTTGTAAGATTATGAGGAGAAGGAGTGATGATCAATTTGAAAAAAAGGAACAACATTTTGGCTGGACCCATGACAGCACAGGCATTTCCACCAAGGCAGCAGGGTGAATAATGCAAAAGCCATATTCCCCTTGTGTTTAATCTTGCATTGTTTTTGCAGAGAAAATTTCTGCTTGCTTTCTTAGTCATGTCATCCTTGGTTGTCATCCCGTCTCTCAAACCATCAAAACGGTATTAAATGTTGCAAAGCTGTGCAGCTAGAGAACTTTTAAAAGTCAGAACCCATTTGCAGAGCAGCCCTTGTAGAAAATGTATTCTGTTCTAGGCAGAATTTTCCTTCAGTTCTTTCCACTGAGAAGTTTACTGATTTCTCCCAGTGGAATCTGCTGGAATTTATCGGTTCATGGTTGGCAGTCACAGATTAAGGTAAATGTCGATCCGTAATGACCCTCTACATGTTAGTATTGCAGTAAAGCTGGGCTTTTATGTCAAAGATATCGGAGAGGGAGCTATTACACATGACAAGGGTGATCAAGGGACTCCAGACCAAGGCAAGCATTATTAAATATTGACTAGTTCTGTGATTTATGTAGAGCTGGAGGAAAAAAGTGACTTTTTAACCATTATATATTCTTCAGCAACAAAAACCAGCCATTTATCTCCTGCTGGTAATAAAGAACAGAGTGCCTGCATATTTTAGTGGAGGGAAAACCTGGTCTTATAAATGAGGTGGACTCTTTCATGATAACATTTCAGTTTGCTAATTGCCAAAAGCAAAACAGGCAAATTGGAAGCAATTATAAGAGTTGACTTAAAGTGGCTGCTATGTTAGTTCAACTCAGGAGAGCTGGGTGGTGGTGAAAGAATCATTGGGGAATGGAACCCAGAAAATTTCATTGTGTTTGTTCACTGTTGCTGAAACTTTGCTATGCAATACTAAATAAATAAAAAGTGTTCCCTCCAAAAGAAGTCAGAGCTCTAGAAATAGACATTTGCGCTGGCTGTTTTGGAGGTATTTAGGAAGGAAATTAAACATTAATTCATCAAACTTATATAAGACATCATCTGTTCCGTAGATTTACACAAGCCTTGTTGAATTGTCTGATGGCTAATTGGTATTTTCTTGGCATAATGAACAACTGTATTTCATCCTTTCCTGCCATGTCTTTTAAAGAGTTAGGGATTCAAGTGTAAAACTTGGAGGTGGAATTCACCTACAAGGATTGCATATAAACATCAGAACAGTTGTACCCATCACCCGAACTAGTGGCCTGCTCAGGAGTACATTATGCTGTCAGTTTGAGAAGCTTGGGAAACAGATTTTAGATCTCAGATCCGAAAGGTAAGTGAAGAGGTTTTGCAGATCGTTTCCTAAAAACAATGTTGCAGTTGCCACACTGATATTTTTGTAATTTCTGTGTATACAGCTCACAGATAAAAAACCTTTATTTCAGTTCTTTAGTACAAATAAAATTTCAAGCTTCTGATAGGAATATGAGTTTTTAACAGATTAGGATATCATTTCCCAAGCAGTGCAGTCACCTTCTTTTATTAAGAAGATTTAATTATGTTCTGTTGCAAAACACTCCAAAGAGTACTAGGTGTCAAAATAATATCTGTTATGATACCTTGTTTTACTGTCTGTCTGTGTTATTTAATAGAATAATGTAATTATTCAAGTTGGAAGGAGCCTTTAAAGGTCATTTAGTCCAAACTCTGTGCAGTGAGCAGGGACATCTTCAACTAGATCAGTTTGCTCAGAGCCCTGTACAACCTGGTCTTGATTAGGATGGGGTTTCTACCACCTCTCTGGGCAACCCATTCCAGTGTTTTATCATCCTAATTGTGCAATTTTGTCATAATATCTAGTCTAAATCTACCTTCTTTTACTTAAAACTATTACCCATTGTCCTATCACAATAACCCCTGCTAAAATGTTTGTCCCCATCTTTCTCATAGGCCACCTTAAGTACTGCTATGGTCTCCCTAGACCCTTTGCTTCTCCAGAACAACCCCAACCCTCTCAGCCTATCTTCATAGGAGAGATGCTCCAACCCTCTCATTTTTGTGGCCTTCATCTGGACCACACCAACAGGTCAATTTCTTTTTTGTGATGAGGACTACAGAACTAGACACAATACACCCTATGAGGTCTCACTGGTTTAACACTGGCCCAGCAATTAAACCGAGTAACAGACGCTCTCTATTAATCTCTCTCTCCTCCCTGATAAGAAAGGAGAGAGAATAAGGGAGAGAGACTTATGGGTTGGAAACTAAACTACACAACTTTAATGAAACAGTAATGATAAATAGGAAAAAATTAATAAATATATACAAATATACAAGAAAATGGATACCACATTCCTCCCTCCTTTCCCCCAATAGCTCTCACGTCACCACCGAGGCTGCAGGGCAGCTCTGGGAAAGTCCAGGCTGGACTCCTGGGGTCGGCAGCAGTCGGGAACTGGAGGCAGGAATACACAGATAAGGGCTGGAACGGATCAGGAGCACAGGCAGACGAATGGATGGGATCCTTCCAGGATCCGGGGGTGAAGGAAAGGGAAGCAGGAAAGGCAGGAAGGGCAGGCAGCCGGAAGCTGGAAGCAGGAAATCTGGCTTGGCCCTCGTGATCCCTCAAATTTATACTGAGGATGACGTATATGGGATGGAATACTCTGTTTGGTCAATTCTGACATCTATCTTGTCCGTTCCTCCCCAAAGGAGGGATGCAGGTGGGACCTCTTTATGTTTTCTTCAGAGCTGAGCAGTGTCCTTGGCTCTGCATACCAGTCTCTAGCAGTAACTCTAAACATCAAGTGTGATCAGTCCTAGAAACACACACTGTCTGAGAAACTTGCTGTTAATTTCAGCAAGTGCAACTACTTACAAGAGACTTAGCTAAAAGCAAAAGTACAAGACAGAAAATCACCTTTATCCTGGCCCAAACCAGGACATTGGTGTTCTTTAGTAGCTCTATATGAAGGTACGTGGGCATCTACGTGACACACTTTTACATCAAGTTTTTCTAACCTAGCAGCAATGTCTTTCCACAGTTCAGCAGCCCAGATAGGTTTATCTCTACGTTGCCAGTTGTTTTGTTTCCACTGCTTTAACCAACCCCATAAGGCATTTGCTACCATCCATGAGTCAGTATAGAGATAAAGTCTCAGCCACTTTTCTTGTTCAGCAATGTCCAAAGCCAATTGGATGGCTTTGACCTCTGCAAATTGACTTGATTCACCATCTCCTTCATCTGTTTTTGCAACTAGTCGTGTAGGATTCCATACAGCAGCTTTCCACCTTCGATGGCCTCCTACCAGACGACAGGATCCATCAGTGAAAAGAGCATATTGTTTTTCATCCTCTGGTAATTGGTCGTATGGTGGGGCTTCTTCAGCCCGTTTTACCACTTTCTCTGGTGGCATTCCAAAGTGTTTGCCTTCTGGCCAATGTGTTATTGCTTCTACAATTCCTGGACGATCAAGTCTTCCTATCCTAGCTCTCTGTGAGAGCAAAGCAATCCATTTACTCCAGGTAGCAACGGTAGCATGATGGGAAGATTCTCTACCTGTGTACATAAAACCCAGTACAGGTAATCGTGGCACCAGGAGGAGCTGTGCTTCAGTACCAATCACTTCTGAAGCAGCTCTAACTCCTTCATATACGGCCAATATCTCTTTTTCAGTGGCTGTGTAGTTGGCTTCGGAGCCTTTGTAGTTTTGACCCCAAAATCCAAGAGGTCGGCCTCGAGTCTCTCCTGGAGCTTTCTGCCAGAGGCTCCATGTAGGACCATCACCTCCATCTCCGGTATAAAGAACATTTTTAATGTCTGGCCCTGTTCAAATTGGTCCAAGGGCCATTGCCTGCACAATCTCCTGTTTAATACTCTCAAAAGCAGCTTGTTGTTCTGAGCCCCATTTAAAGTCTTTCTTCTTCCGAGTAACCTCATAGAGAGGTTTCACAATCTGATTATAAAGAGGAATATGCATCCTCCAGAAACCAACAGTTCCTAAAAAGGACTGAGTTTCTTTTTTGGTAGTTGGTGGGGCCATAGCTGTTATTTTGTTAATCACGTCCATTGGGATGTGGCGACGTCCATCTTGCCACTTAACTCCCAGAAACTGGATCTCTTGTGCAGGTCCCTTGACCTTGCTTCTTTTGATAGCAAAACCAGCCTCTAGAAGGATTTCAATTATCTTCTTACCTTTCTCGTAGACTTCTTTTGCTGTGTCACCCCACACAGTGATGTCATCGATGTACTGTAGATGTTCTGGAGCTCCACCCTTTTCCAAGGTATCGTGGATCAGTCCATGGCAGATGGTAGGACTGTGTTTCCACCCTTGGGGCAGTCGATTCCAAGTGTACTGGATACCTCTCCAGGTGAAAGCAAACTGTGCCCTGATTTCTGGTGCTATAGGAATAGCAAAAAATGCATTAGCAATGTCAATAGTAGCATACCACCTGGCTGCCTTCGACTCCAGCTCGTACTGAAGTTCTAGGATGTCTGGCACAGCAGCACTTAGTGGTGGAGTAACCTCATTCAGGGCACGATAGTCCACAGTCAGCCTCCACTCTCCATTAGGCTTTCGCACTGGCCATACAGGACTGTTGAAGGGTGAGTGAGTCTTGCTGATCACTCCTTGGCTCTCTAGTTGCCGGATCAGCTTGTGAATGGGGATCACAGCATCTCTGTTGACACGGTATTGTCTTCGATGCACTACTGAAATAGCATTCGGCACCAGCTGGTTTATAGTTCTCAGCAAACCCACTACAAAGGATTTGTCTGAAAGGCCAAACAAAGCATGCAGCCATTCTCCATTCTCAGTCTTAATAGCTGCAGTACCAAAGGACCACCGGTACCCTTTCGGGTCCTCGAAATCACCTCCCATGAGGTAGTCTATGCCAAGGATGCAAGGAGCATCTGGACCAGTCACTATCGGGTGCTTATGCCACTTTATTCCAGTGAGGCTCACATCAGCCTTCACAATAGTCAGTTCTTTGGATCCCCCTGTCACTCCAGAAATAGTGACGAATTCTGTCCCTTTCTGATTCGATGGCATTAGTGTGCACTGTGCACCAGTGTCCACCAAGGCTTTATACTTTTGTGGCTCTAATGTGCCAGGCCATCGAATCCACACAATCCAATAAATTCGGTTGTCCCTCTCCTCCACCTGGCTGGAGGCAGGGCACCTCTAAGCTTGAGCACATACAATATTGTCAGTATGTGCATTACTGGAGTTTGCATCCCCAGTGCTCACACCTGATGTAGAGGGATCTTGAGTCACCAGCATATTTGAATTGGGTAACTCCACACTGGAGACTTGAGCAGCCATCTTTTTAGAAGGACCTCCTTTTGCCTTCGTCTTAGTCAGCAACTTACATACTTGCTCCTCTAGGACAGCAGTAGGTTTCTGATCCCACTTTTTCATGTCCTCTCCATACTCACTCAGGAGTGCCCATAAGATTCCTCTTACTGAATTCTGTTTCTCTCGATTCCGTCTCATAGGAGGGCGTCTCTGCTTAGTGGCCGCAATGCGGGGTCCTCCGTCTGTCTGAGGAAAAAGGGGTGAATGCAATTTCTCAGATTGTCTCTTTATAGCTGAGACCCAAGCCCGACGAGGGGCTGTGACAGCATCTTCACACTCTCGTACTGTTTTAATCACATCACCCACAGTTGCATCCACATCTGCAGGAACCCATAGCATTACTGATAATGTATGGTTAAAAGGTGGTGGTGCAGCATGCACAAACCTTTGCAGCATAGGTCTAGGGAACGGTACGTGATAAGGATCTTCAATGTCATCAGCATTATAGATCACGTCTCGTACAGCCAATTCCTCCAGATACTTGAGAGCTTTTCCAAATGTGGGTGCTTTGACCTGTGGGCAGTCTATTTCCTCTTTATAGGGATATCTCTCCTTTACAGCTGCCAAGAGTCGCTTCCATAGGCTGGTGGTTCCAGCCTTTTCCCCAAATGCTCGATCAATACCTGCATCTCTGGCCAGGGATCCCAACTGTCTGACTTCCTTCTGAGTTAATGTTATGGTAGCAGACCCATCCGTCCAGCATCGGAGTAACCAAGAGAGAAGTGGTTCACCTGGAAATCGGCTATAGTCTTTTCTCAGAGTACGCAAGTCTCTCATGGAATAGGACTGAACAGATTCTGAGTCTGAGTCCTCAGCTGACTCTGCTTTAGAGTCTCTTCTAGCTGCTCTATGAGGAGAGGCAGTATCCTCTATTTCCCCTATCACCTCGTCGTCTTGTTCAGACTTGGAAGGGTTAAGGCTCATTTGTGATTTCCACTGTTTTACTTTTCTCCTAGTTACAGGGTCAACAAGTAACTGTGTGGGCTGAGGGGGAGAGGCTGTGGTATCTGCAGCAGTAGCAGCAGCAGGGCTCGTTTTCTGAGCAGCAGCAGTGCCTGTGGGGGTAGAGACAGCAGCTGCAGCTGTAGCAGAAACACTGGCGATGCTGGCCGGCCTTATCTGAGTTGTGCCCTTGTGTGAGGGGGGGCGAGAAGCGGCAGGAGTGGGGGTGCTCTCTGTACAAGGAGCAGCTCTCACTCTCCGAACAGCAACTCTCGGCCTCCAAAAAGGCATGCTCAGTCTCATTATTGTGGTTTTTGTGTTTCTCCTCACCACTATATGAGAAAAATTAACAACACCCACCAGAAGATTGAGAAATGAAATGCTATTGTTACTAAAATCTGGGGGAGTCAGCCCAAAATACGATGGAATGGTATAATTTCCCAAATTAAAACTAGGAGTGTAATTACCAAGTTTTTTATCTCTGTATGAAACACTACTGCACCATGCACCATGATATACATCAGTATTGAGGACCCTATTGCAACGATGGTTCTTAAGCAGCTCTTACGAAAAACAAACCACAGAGTAACAGCAATTCTAGCTGCAAAAATACATATCACATACCCTAAATACCAAAGGTAAGGCATGATTGGTTTAATCTCCAACCCTGTGAAATTTCCAAAGAACAAGGTCTGATTCCAGCTCAGCAAAGCCATTCTTCCACTGGAGTTGGAATTCAAACTATTGAGGCAAATTAGTCAAAATTTAAACTGGACTTGAGCCAATTAGCTCGTGCCCCACGTTGGGCGCCAATAAATCTGTCACCGGTTTAACACTGGCCCAGCAATTAAACCGAGTAACAGACGCTCTCTATTAATCTCTCTCTCCTCCCTGATAAGAAAGGAGAGAGAATAAGGGAGAGAGACTTATGGGTTGGAAACTAAACTACACAACTTTAATGAAACAGTAATGATAAATAGGAAAAAATTAATAAATATATACAAATATACAAGAAAATGGATACCACATTCCTCCCCCCTTTCCCCCAATAGCTCTCACGTCACCACCGAGGCTGCAGGGCAGCTCTGGGAAAGTCCAGGCTGGACTCCTGGAGTTGGCAGCAGTCGGGAACTGGAGGCAGGAACACACAGATAAGGGCTGGAACGGATCAGGAGCACAGGCAGATGAATGGATGGGATCCTTCCAGGATCCGGAGGTGAAGGAAAGGGAAGCAGGAAAGGCAGGAAGGGCAGGCAGCCGGAAGCTGGAAGCAGGAAATCTGGCTTGGCCCTCGTGATCCCTCAAATTTATACTGAGGATGACGTATATGGGATGGAATACTCTGTTTGGTCAATTCTGACATCTATCTTGTCCGTTCCTCCCCAAAGGAGGGATGCAGGTGGGACCTCTTTATGTTTTCTTCAGAGCTGAGCAGTGTCCTTGGCTCTGCATACCAGTCTCTAGCAGTAACTCTAAACATCAAGTGTGATCAGTCCTAGAAACACACACTGTCTGAGAAACTTGCTGTTAATTTCAGCAAGTGCAACTACTTACAAGAGACTTAGCTAAAAGCAAAAGTACAAGACAGAAAATCACCTTTATCCTGGCCCAAACCAGGACAATAGGAGAGATGCTCCAACCCTCTCATTTTTGTGGCCTTCATCTGGACCACACCAACAGGTCAATTTCTTTTTTGTGATGAGGACTACAGAACTAGACACAATACACCCTATGAGGTCTCACCAAAGTGGAGAATAGCCTCTCTTGGCCTAGTGGCCACACTTCTTTTGGTGCAGCCCAGGATACAGTTGGCCATCTAAGTCGTGAGCACACATTCTTTGCTCTTGCTAGCAGTAACCCCCAACCCCTTCTCATTCCTTTCATTGATAATTGGAATTACCCCAGCCCAGGTGCAGCGATTTGTACTTGGCCTTGTTGAACTTCATGAAGTGCCCACTTCTTGAACAGATCCCTCTGAATGGCATCCTGCCCCTCAGGTGTGTCAGCCACACAATGCAGCTTAGTGTTTCTGAACTTGCTGAATGTGCACCTGATCACACTGTCTGTGTCATAGATGAAGTTATGAAATTGTACTGGCCCCAGTACAGAACCCAGAAAGACATCACTTGTAGCTGATCTCTATCTCGATTTTGAGCCATTGACCACTAACTTCGGGATGTAACCATCGAATCAATTCTTCATCCATTGAAAATTTCATAGAATCATAGAATTTTCAGGGTCAGAAGGGACCTTTAAGATCACCTGGTTCCAAACCCCCTGCCATGGGACAAGGACACCTCCCACTAGATCAGGTTGCTCAGAGCCCTCTCCAGTCTGGACTCAAAAACTTCCAGGGACAGAGGTTCCACCACCTACCTCTCCGGGAAGCCTATTCCACTCTCTCACCACCCTCATGGTGAAGAACTTCTTTCTCACATCTGATCTAAATCTACCCTTCTCTAGTTTGAAAATGTTCCCCCTAGTCCTATCTCTACTGACATCCTAAAAAGTCCCTCACCAGCTTTCTTGTAGGTCCCCTTCAGATACTGAAAGGCTGCAATAAGGTCTCCTCAGAGCCTTCTCCTCTCCAGACTGAATAACCCCAACTCTCTCAGTCTGTCTTCATAGGAGTGGTGCTCTAGCCCTCTGACTATCCCTGTGGCTCTTCTCTGGACTTGCTCCAGCACATCCGTGTCCCTTCTGTAAAATGGGTTCCAGAACTGGACACAGTACTCCAGGTGGGGTCTCACAAGAGCAGAGTAGAGGGGGAGAATCACCTCCCTTGACCTGGTGGCCATGCTTCTCTTGATGCAGCCAAGGATAGAGTTGGCTTTCTGGGCAACAAGTCTACACTGACAGCTGCTGTTGAACTTCTCATCCACCAGCACCCCCAAGTGCTTTTCCTCAGGGCTGCTCTCAAACCTGACACTGCCCATCCTATATCAGTGCTTTGGATTGCCTTGGTCCAGATGCAGGACCTTGCACTTGGTCTTGTTGAACTTCATGAGGTTGGCATGGGCCCACCTCTCCAGCCTGTCAAGGTCCCTCTGGATGGCATCCCTTCCCTCCAGCATGTCAGCTGCACCACACAGCTTGGGGTCATCGGCAAACTTGCTGAGGGTGCACTCAATGCCACAGTCCATGTCACCAGCAAAGATGTTAAACAGGACTGGTCCCATCACTGATCCCTGAGGGACTCCGCTTGTCACTGGCCTCCACTTGGACACGGACCCATTGACAGCCACTCTTTGGGTGTGGCCATCAAGTCAGTTCTTAATCCACCAATTTGATGGAATGGTCCATCCATCAAACCCATGTTTTACCAGCTTGGAGACCAGGATGTCGTGGACAACTGTGTTGAAGGCTTCATTGAGGTAAATGACGTTGGTTGGTCTTCCCCTGTCTATTGATGTTGTGACCTTTTCATAGAAGGCCACAACATTTGTCAGGCATGATTTTTCCCTTGGTGAAGGTGTGTTGGTTATACCCAATCACTTCTTCGTTATTCTTCAGCTCCAGCAGTGCCTCCAGGGGATCTGCTCCATGATTTTACCAGGCACAGAGGTGAGACTGACTGGCCTATATGGGGGTTATATTTCCCCTTTTCCAGTCAGTGGGGACTTACTTAACTAGACTGACATGACTTTTGGAATATAATAGACAGAGGTTTAGAAACCACATCTGCCAGTTCCCTCAGTACCCATGGGTGTATCCCATCAGGTCTCATGGACTTGTATACTTCCAGGTTCTTTCAGGTGGTCACGAACCTGATCTTCACATGCAATGGGTAGTTCTGCCTTGGTAAAGGGCTGCCTCCAATCACCTCCTTGTCCTTCAGGTGTGTGAACATGGCTTCTAGGAGGATATGGTCTATGATCAGGCACAGAGATGAGGTTGACAGGTTGGTAGTTCCCAGGGTCCTCCTTTATACCCTTATTAAAAATGGGTGACATGTTTCCCTTTTTCCAGTCACTGGGGGCTTCACCTGACTGCCATGACATTTCAAATATCATGAAAAGTGTCTTGGCAAGTACATCAGTCAGTGCCCTTGGGATTCTGGGATGCATCTCATCAGGCCACATAGACTTACATGTATTCAGGTTCCTCAGGTGGTCATGAACCTGATCTTCTCTTACAGTGGGAGGGACATTGTCCCCCCAGTCCCTGACTTGCCATCCATCCACTCGAGAAAGCTGAGACAAAGATGTCTGAGTACCTCAGCCTTCTTGTCCCTTGTTACCAGATTGCTAGTCTTGCTCATCAAGGGGCTTATGCTTTCTTTGACCTTCTTTTTCTGGCTGACATACCTGTAGAAGCCCTTCTTGCTCCTGTTTGCATCCCTTGTTAAGTTTGGTTCCAGCTGCACCTTGGCTTTCCTGACACAACCACACAACATTCCTATACTCTTCCACTGGCTGTGAATTTCCTTCTTGCCCTTTAGTTTGACTAGCAGGTCTACATTCAGCCATACCACTCTCTTGCCTTCTTTTCCTGACTTCTTGCACCTGAGGATCAAGAGCTCTCTCATGCTTTGGAAAGTGTCCTTAAAGATCTGCCAGCTCTGTTCTGCTCCCATGTCCCTGAAGGCAGCTTTCTGAGGGCTCCTATTGACTAATTCCTTGAAAAGCTGGAAGTTTACTAAAAATCAGTCCTGATTTTACTCTTTGCCTGACCTGTATCCCTTGGGACTGTGAACTCCACCAGTGTGTGATCACTGCAGCCCAGGCTGCCTACAATTTTGACATCACTGATTAGCTCACTTGTGTTGGTGACAATCAGGTCCAGTATCACATCCCTTCTGGGGATAGGGCTGACAGCCTTGATAGGGCTGTCTAATACCTGGCTTAAGAAGTTATCTTCAATGCACTCCAAGAGTCTCCTGGATTGCCTACAGCTTGCCATGAGTGAGCTGTATGTAACATTCAGAATTTCAGACATGGCCTGTTCTTATATGAAAGTAGGAATACTCAATTATATGATGCGAAGTACCACTTAAAGAACCCCATCAGAAACAAAAAATATTATAAAAAAATTTCATAGATTTTGGCAACACTCCTATGGAAAAGTAATGTTTATTTACTTAGATATCTGTTTCTAAGTGAAGTAGAATTAGAGAGACTTGAACCTAAAGAAACCTGAATAAATATTTAAGCTTGTCAGGGCTTATTGCAAAGCTACATATAATTTGATAATGTGGGGATTGTTTTCTTTGATGAAAGAGTTGCATATATCAGTATCTTTTTCAACTGTGACTACAAGGGACCTGAAAGGTCCGTTTTCAAACCTAAAATAGTCCATGAAAATTTTGGGTTTTTAGATTGTTTGCTTTATTTGTTATTGTTGTTTGGATTTTGTTTGTTTGTATGTTTTCTATGTAAGGGACATTAGACCTTTGGGGAATGGACTCCTGAGATACATGCTTTTTGGAAAATGAAAATCCTTCTGTGTAAATATATTCCCTGGACAGGGCAAAGGATACCACTATGAGAACAAGCAATTTTTTTTCTAATCCATCTTGCATTTCTATACTTTTACACTGCCATCTCTAATGCATATCATGAAACTGCTTGATGTGTTGTTATCAGTGCCTTACTGTACCATATGGTATGTTGAGATACCAGGTTGATGACACAGAAAGTATTTAAATAACACATAACGTAACACTTTTTCTGTCATGAACTTGTTATTCCAACACTTTAGAGACACCAGCTGATCTAATACTGAATATAGATGTCCCCAGGCTTAGCTCCTCTTTCGTCCTGTTACAAATCTTTCAAATTTCATATATGTATGTCTCTGTCTGTCTTAATATTTTGTGTATACTCTTTTTCCACCGAATGGATCTGCCATTCATTAAATTTGTTTAAGATATAACTTTCCACCCAGCTGCATACCACATACTGAGATCTTGGTTATTTCCTTGTTATAATAAGTTGTATTTAATTCTAGATTGTTTTCTAGTGGGCCAGCTCATCTTAAAAATACTTTTAAATATTTAAAATACTGTGGGGTTTTGAGGGCAGATGGGGAATATTTATTCTCTTACAGTGAAAAGAACAATGCATCAGTAAAGGCTGCATTACAGTATTTAAAAGAAAGAGAGAATCATACAATGGTTTGGGTTGGAAGAGAACTAGAGATCCTCTAGTTCTAACTAGAGATCCTCTAGTTCTAACCCCCCCCTACATAGGAATGGACATGTCGCACTAGACCAGCCTGGCCCTGAACACATACATTCTATGTTGTAGAGACTTTAAATTCTTAACTTTTGAATTGCATATAACTGTTTCTTAGTGCATGTCTTCGTTTTTCATGGCTATTTATTTCTGATACAGTGGATGATACTCATTTTTAGATACCAGCATGACAAAGGCTTGGTAAATACTGTGTGCCTTGTCAACATTTATCAGTAACCAAATTAGAAGATAAGGAAATACTGTCATAAACTAATTGAGAAGGTCACTGTGCAATATTCACTGTTGCTTTCTGTGAAAAGGTCATCAGTGTATACTTGCAGCACAGCAAGCCTTGGCTGCATCAAGAGAAGCATGGCCAGCAGGTCAAGGGAGATGATTCTCCTCCTCTGCTCTGCTCTTATGAGACCCCACCTTGAGTACTGTGTCCACTTCTGGAGCCCCTTTTACAGGAGGGACATGGATGTGCTGGAGTGTGAGAAGGAGAAAAGCCATGAGGATGATCAGAGGGCTGGAGCACCTCTCCTATGGAGACAGACTGAGAGAGTTGGTGTTATTCAGTCTGGAGAGGAGAAGGCTCTGAGGAGACGTTATTGCAGCCTTTCAGTATCTGAAGGGGGCTACAAGAAAGCTGGTGAGGGACTTTTTAGAATGTCAGGTAGTGGCAGGACTAGGGGCAATGTTTCCAACTAGAGGAAGGTAGATTTAGATTAAATGTGAGGAAGAAGTTCTTCACCATGAGGATGGTGAGACCCTGGAATAGGCTTCCTGGAGAGGTAGGTGGTGGAACCTCTATCCCTGGAAGTTTTAAGGCCAGGATGGAGAGGGTTCTGAGCAACCTGATCTAGTGGGAGGTGTCCCTGCCCATGGCAGGGTTTGGAACCAGGTGATCTTAAAGGTCCCTTCTGACCCTGAAAATTCTATGATTCTATGAATAGCAAGCATCAAATGCAGACCAGCACAAGATTTTTACCAAGAAAGGAGAATATTAATAATGGATTTTCCTACAGCTTGATCATGTTTTAAAAATCTATCCAAGAGAAATATCTGTATCAATTAGTTTCATCTTCTGATTTTGTCTGACAGTCTTTCTCTTTGCAAGCACTTGTTAAGATACTGGAAAGAACTTTGTTGATTCTTTTTCACTCTTCTGATTCATACAGATATGCTTTGCAGAAGAATATTTTTTTCCCAGCAAACTGCATAACAGGTTCAAATGTGATTTTAAAAAATAAGAGCTCTGTCTCAGTTCTGCAGTGCTCAGGCAACTTGTTTTCTTGCAAAGACAAACTGCTTTGCATCAAGTCACTTAGGTCCTGGTGCCTCCTTGGGAGGAACCTTTAAGTGAAATATTTTGCAATTGGTTAGTTTAAGGCATGAAATACTAATTTTAACAGATCACAAACACCTTTTATTTTTAAAAGGAGGTAAAGTTATTATCAGATATACTTCCAATTCTCACAGGACTCAAGGGGCATACAAAGGTGACAGTCAGGCTTCTTTTCCCCAAGTAGTTTCCTCACTCAACCCTATTTACCCTCAAGGTGGTTTAAATTGAGTACAGGGTCATTTTTAATTGCATCTGGATATATGAAAACAAGTTATAGTACAGGAGGCATCAGGTGTTACTTCTTTTTCAGAAGAGCAAGTTGGAGAAATTATCTTGCTACCTTTGTCAGATGACTGCATTAGCACAAAATGCATCCAAAGCTGTAGTCTACTTGATGTTGTGATGCATTTGAATGCAAGTTTGACATAAAGAGAATCCTTAATTAACTATGTGTCCTTAGGGAATTTCACAACAGAGTTGCACAGAACTCTGTTGCTAGTAGATATAGAAATCAATGTATGTTCTTTTCAGTTCGGGTTGACTTTTTTTTTTTTTTTTTTTTTCAACTTTTTTGCAACTTACATGATTGACGTATCACTGAAGGTTCTTATTTTTCAGCAACGTAGTTCATCTGGTATTTTCGTAAAAGGAAAATTATTCATCTTGTAACTCTTATTTGGAATCACTTACCAGAAATCTCCCTGACAGCCTATTAATTCTCTTGGCAAACTGGAGAATTTTGTCTGTAGAATACAGCATTTTTTGGTAAAAAGTGTGTGAACTACATCTATAAACAACTTGACTTTTCCATATGTACATTCTTTTAATCTAATCTTTTCTGTTTATATTTGCTATATATACACATAAATAGAAGGAAATACAGACCATCAGTTAATTTATTTTTTGTTAGAATGTTCTTCTTGTAATCTTTATTGGGCACAGTGCTTCCAGTAACCTCTCCAATCAGAATTAAAATAGGAAATGTTAAGAATCAAGGTAGTGCATAAAAGCAATGACTTTTGGGGGAAGACATGCCCATCTGCAGATGTCAGCAGAATTAGGGAGAGGAGTCCTGAAGCCCCACAAAATTCATAGCCTTTCTTGAATTGAAGTCTGAAGAATGGAGAATGAAAATTCTGTGGGATGCTATCCTCAAATGTGCAGAAGGTGGCAACTGTTTTACATTTAGATCTTACAGTTTAAAAAGAACAGCACTATTTTTGAGAACAAACATGTTTCAGATATGACTAAAACATTTTTAAAAGACTTGCTAGGCCAGTTTTTGTAGTGAATCTCTTTTAGGCATGTCTGGTTGCATAATTACCTCAAAATATAGGTAACTAAGTATAGATTTACATTTACAGTTGCTGCAAGTGAATATGCAATACAAGTGAATATGCTTGCAATCAATACAAATTTGGATGTATTTTAATATAAGAAAAAGTATTCTATGTAAATGGAAATATCATCATTTCATAGAAGTCATCAAAGCATATGATATATTTTCTAGACAAGATACTTCTTCACAATCTTGCTAATTTTTTCCTATTGAGAGTAGTTAGTAAGGCTTTCCTCTAATGTAGCTGAACATTCAAGAAGCAGGTACCAAAGAAATCTGACTATCTTTTCCATAGTAGGTAAATATAAGATTGTGTTCTTCCTGCATTTAATCAATGACCAACACTGTTTATAGTGTTATGTGTTTCTCTCCCAGGGACAGTCCCTTTTGTGTGAAAGACAGGAAAAATCATTCCAACTTTACTCTCATAATTTAGGATTGCATAATAACCCTATCCAGGAAGCCACTGGGGCAGTGTTTTCCAGAACACTGGAAAAAGTTTTCTTTTTATAGTTCTCATGCTGTTATTCTTGCCTTATTTTTGTCCTGGCCTTTGCATCTGCAAACCCCAGTAATGTTGTTACAGAGGATCTTCATTAGAGCAGCTATAATGCTGTGAATATTGCCTCTCCCTTTACCTCCCAAAACCTGGTACACAACAAAATCAATAATAATAATAATAATAATAATAATAATAATAATAATAATAATAATAATAATAATAATAATAATAATAATAATATAATTTAAATGCTTGATAAGTATTATCCATTAATATATGTTCACAGATGTTTAGTGACCAGTGGTGTACAATACTTAACACCACGTTAACATACTCCATGCAGCACAAAATCATAATCAATGTGAAAAAACATGAGTTTAAGCAGTTCCCAATGGTAAATAGTGGCAGAGGAACAGCATAGGAAAAATCGTCATACCTGCTGTGAGCAACAGCACTGGTGTATTCATTGTTACCTGCAGCACCCAAGACACCTTACTTTGGCACCTTACTTACTGCCAAAGTAGGATGCTTTTGTGAGAGCCCTTACCTGCTTATTCAAGTTAATGGTTATAGGGACTGTTTTGTATTTCATCCCCTTCCTCCCATGTTTCATCTGTCTATCTCCTTAGTTTTAGCCACAGACCTCACTAATAAAACTCACTAGTGCTAAAAATGTTTTAGGGAGTAAAAAAGGAAATGCATGATCCATTTTCAAATAGTCATGTTTAATCAGTTCAGAGTTAGTATAGGATTTAGGTTGTTTTGGCCCTGAGTAATATACCTTCACTGATTTGCATGGCTTGAAAAACTCATAATTTTGTATGAGTTTTATATGAGCATGCTTTAGGATGCTATTGAGTAATGTTTAGTCAAGGTTCAGTAGATTTTGAACTGCTTCACATTGCATCATCTTTGCATGCAAGCATGATTTCCTTCAGCACAAGGTATGCTTTTCTTTTTCTGTTCCCTGATAACCATCTCAGAGGAAAGCAAAATGAAAGCATTCTCACTCTGCTTTGTACAGTAGCCTGTTTCTTTGGCAATGACTTTAGCATCAGACTGTAGATAGTGTTTAATTGATCTTCTGCATCTCTCTGTTCACATACTTGTGTTTCTGTATGGTGTAATTTATTTGCTTCCATGTTATAAAGCAGATAGGTAAGACTGAACCCCATTTCTGTGAGGAACACATTATCAATTCTTACAGGCTGAAATTCCTAGTGACTATCAATAGCAGGAATGTCTCCAAGACCATCCTTGCTACCTCAGTAATAGTCTAGGGAATAATAGCAATCTTCTGGAGATTCCATGGGTAAACAGTATTGAGCAAAAGGGGATTTGCCAATCAAGTTCTCCTATGAAAACAGTCTTTTAGTTAATGAATGTCTTCTACAGTTTTTAACCCACATGAAGGCTGAGGAGGCCACATTGGCAGTACTTGAACATCAATGATAAATCCTAAATGCAAAAACACAACTTACAGTATTGGACACAGAATTATTAATGTCAATAATGTAAATACATGATGTGAACAAAATATATATAATCTCACTAGAGCTTCTGTAGATTAAATTGTTTGTATACTTGTATATGTGGTCTTCAAACAAATATGCTTCTCTTTAGAGAGTAATGTAAAATCTATCTGTTCTCTCAGGGAAAGCATGATGAAAATTGGGGTTTGACAAGTTTTGATGAAGTTTTAATTTGTACTGTATGAAGGTGGTTTTGATAGATTTTGACTATGCATAGTGCCAGAAAGCTCAAGATACTATGATAGGTCAGCCTTTTATGTGCAGGTGGTATGGCTGTTTATGTTCCTCTATATGTTTTTGCTCTAAATACGCTGGAGAGATCTACTCTCTAAATCCAGCAAACACCTGAGTGATTCTGCCGTTCTTTCACTCTGCAAATGCACCGTTTATGATGCATCATGTAAGGTGACTGGAAAAACCAAAAGAATATCTTATGTCAAATAAAAATCCTAGATCAATTTAGAACTTCATTCTTGCCCAAGTATTACAACTAAGTGTAATGACATTTGACGTTACTGACATTTTTTATGACTTCTCTCAACTAACTCAACATTGTTAAAAAATAGTGTTCTCCCTTTGTAATTGAAAGGGTTAAATAGTACCAATTCATTATGACTCACAAAAGGATTTATTTTGTTCTCATAAATCAGTTTTATTCCACATTTTTATTATTCCCTTGGGTCAGCTGCTCCAATTGAAATCAATACAAGTGCAAGTGACACAATCAATCTAGGTATTTGATTATGGATTTGAGACTCCCAGTTCTGCTCTGTGTGTTTAGCTAGTCTCCTTCTGATAGTGCCCCTGGAGAATGGAAAATTCTTATTGGCATCCATGAATTATGGGCATGGATTCAGAAACCAGATACTGTGATAATCTCCATTTATGTACTGCTGCAGCTAGAGAAAGAATGCCCTGACCATGGAAAAACAGACTCGAAGATTTTAAAGCTGTTTCTGAAATTTTTAAATAATTTTTATAAATAGTCTAATTGTTTGTTTCTAAAATCCCTTGAACAAAAATGGATTAAATCAATAACTATATAATCTGTCATCATCCCAGCACCACAAGTACAGCAAATATTTGTATTTTTTAATGCCTTCTGGTCATTTATATACAATGTGTTTTCTTGGGGAACTGAACTGTGTTGGGGTGCTTTCTCCTATTTTGTTGAGAGTAATAGCACCTGGAAACTGGAAGCCTGTGTGAAATGCACATAAGTTAGTTCTAATCATAGATTGCTTTCCAGAGTTGGGTGGCCTACCCTATTTTAAGATTTCTTTAGGCCCTGGACTGCATTCTTGCGTGTCCTTACAGCACTTCCTAGTGTGTGCAGGGGGAGGTCCAGGACTGATGCCCCTTGGTTCTGTTGCAGCAAAGTACAGTACAGATGGATATACTTACAGCACAGACTTAACACTATACTGAATACACTCTTAACTGAAAGGTCTAAATGAAACAGACCCAGCTGCAAGACTCGTTCATGAAAGAGAAATGAGAAAATGTAAAGCAGTGACTCAAATAAAAAAAGTTTCATTCTGACAGTTCTATCTATAAATAGAGAGGTTTTAAGTTGAAAGCTTCATGGCATTGAGTGGTAAGCTCAAAAAGGTAGCTTAGACTACACACTATATATAACCCTCAGCCTGACATTATGACAGAGCCTAATATCAGTTGCAGTCATTAACTATTTAAAATTAATAGAATCAATGAGCATATAAATGCACATTCTTTTGTGTTTGTAACACTAATGATCACTTATTTCTGCTGACAGGAGCATGCTTTTGTTGTAAGGCATTTGCCTTAGGGTTCTTAACTATTCTGCAAATTTTCCTAGATTCATGGAACAGTTGAGGTCAGAGAGCACCTATAGAGATCAAATTGTCCAACCCTTCTTCTCCAAGCAGGGTCCAGTTGGATTATTAAAGGACAGAAATGCCACAACCTCTCTGGACAACGTGTTCTCATATTTGACCAAATTCAAAGTAATTTTTTTTTCTTAGGTTTAAACAGAATTTCTTGTATTTTCTGTATGTACCCATTGCCTTTTGTCCTGTTGCTATATACTGCTGAGAAGTGTCTGGCTTCTTTACACCTTCATACCAGATATTTCTACACATTGATAAGATCCTTCCCCCTCCAGACTTTCTCTTCTTGATGCTAAACCTCAGTTCTCCCAAACTCTTTGTGTGACAGATGCTTCAAGCCCTGAATTATCTTTGCATGGACTCTGCTCCAATAGGGCCAGGTCTATCTTGTACTGGGGAGCTAAGAATAGGACAAGCATTTCAGATGTGTCTCACCAGTTCTGAATAGAGAAGAGGAATCCCCTCTCTTAACCTGCTTGGCAGTGTTCCTTCTAATACAGCTCATGAAACTGTTTGCTTTGTCCCAAACACTCATTGCTGACTCATGCTCAGATTGTTGTTCACCAGGACTTCCATATCATATCTAACCATATCAGAAAAGCACCTTTCCAGTGTCAGCACCCAGCCTGTCCTGGGGATCAGCTCAGAGTGACATACAGAATACGTTAAGCATAGGCATTCTGAATGTCCCAAGACAGTCTTAAGTTACCTGTAGAAAATTCGTCTGTTAAAAGGCACAGAAGGTGCCTCTGCTTGTTTTAAAGTGAGGGAAACCTAGCTGTCAAAGAAACAACTTGAGTAGTACATTCATAAACTACATCTGGGTCTTTGAGCTTTCAGATTTCTGCTGGATGTGACTGTAAGGCCTTCCATCTTGTTCTTTAAGTATTTTATTATTACTATTATTTTTGATTCTTAAAATTAAAGGCTTCTTTAATTGCCTGAGAAAAGGAAAAAGCTGAAGTTTTTTAATGCACATAATGAGAATTGTTCTTTATTTACAGGAAAAATATTTTGGATTTGGAGTTTTACCAGTTTTCCACTGTGCTTTAAAGTTACTCATCTTGCCTCATGCAGCTGTTTCCCCTTGCCCATGAGAATGAAGGTTTGCTGTGACAAGAGAGACTTTAAGTTTTGGACTCGGGCTGATAAACTGAAACCATGATATGTCCTTAGGAACAATATATCTGTCAATTCAGGATCAGAGGAACAAATAGTGGTCCAGGAGACTGAGGCACAAAATTGACAGTGTACTCATCTGAAAAAATACCCCCCCAAAACACAAAAAATCCCCACTGCAAAACAAAATACCTTCCCCAGCGCTTAGCTGAAAAGAAGGGTATGGTATCAAAGCACAGAAACCATTCCATAAGATCAGTATAGCAATTGGGGTGACAATTAGAAAAGAGTTAATTATTACAGTTCTTAGGAAAAGAGTCAGCAGTAATGTCAGGGAGACTTTTAGCTGTTGTTTATTGGGATAATCCAATGAATGTCATGTTTTGTTTTTTTATTCTGAGTATTATACTAGAAACAGTGGCAAAGAGAGAGAGAAGAAAAATCTTAGCTAGGAGGAAAGGACAAATTTGTGAGGAAGATAATGAGGCTGAAGAAGAGGCAAAACTTATGGAAAAAAGTATGTTTACTGAAGAAGTGGCATTTATATTCACAGAAATTTCCCCAGAAAGACTTGGTGCCAGAGAACCAGGGTCAGGGACAGAAATTGGTGCTCAGTGAAAATGAGACAAATGGAAAGACGGGAAAAAGGGTGAACAAGTTGGTTCTTGCCTCATTTTTGGTTTTTTGTTTTGCTATTCTAACAGTAACTTTTTTTGTGTCCTAACATATGATGCTTAACCTCTCTATACAGGCATAAAAATATCTCTAGGTTTTTATGCTAATTAAATGATTAAATCATCTTTGTATAATTCTTTAGATCCTCATATGAGTTGTCCATAAACCTTGATTTTTGCTGCCTTTATTCTTTAAGTCATCTTCTGCAGTGGGCTTAGTTGTGGTTCTATCTGTGGTGCAACGTGCTCTCTAATGTAAAAGTATTTGCTGGGACCTGTATGTGCTTAAGGAAACAGTATATAGATTGCTATATTTTTTTTAGAGCATGACATAAATCTTTAAACTCACTCCCAAAACACCTTTTGCTTTGTTGCAGCCACAATGTATGGTGAACATTTGTGGTTAAAGCCTCTTTTTATCTTGAAATAGTGATCTTGAAAGGAAACATTTGTGGTTATAAGACTTAAGTGTTTCAGGCTTTGGTAACTTTTAAATGGAAATCTCTCTGAATTTCACAAACTATGGTCTTGTAATATCACTTAAATTCAGACAAATCTGGGGGTCAGATGAGAATTTAGCCAGGTTCTACAAAGAGATGTAAATATTTTGTTTTACAAAGGCAGCTCTGTTCTTGAGCTTCTATAAGAATATGAAGAAAAATATAAGAAATGCAATTTTCAACCAGTATCTTCTGTAATGATAGCTGGCTCTTGATGATTAGGGAAAGAAAAGCACATGAGAGCCAGTAATATTTTTCAGCCGCATGGCCACCTTGCTTACTGAAATTGTCAGCATAGTTGTATCTGTGTTTGTGATACTGACACAATAGATTGGTTATGTTTAAAGCTATAATTTTGATAATCACAAATGCAATGGTAGTGATAAAAGAATCTGATAATTTGGAAAAGATTGTCCACATGTATGAAACATGAGTTTTTACTGTATGATACATAGAAACTTCTCAATTACCTCGTTCCTTAGAAATGCTAATTTTGATTCACTTGGGAATAGTACCCCTAATAGTACATTTAAATGTGGCAAATTCTGGAAGAAAACCCCAGATTTTAAATGTGAGATGAATGTCTAGTTTGCATGATTTCTTTTTTCCATTGCAGTCTTTGTCATGAGAATGGTTTTGTGTTGTACCATTTCCTGAGCTCCTTACAACTTTTGTCACATGAATAAGATATCAGAACACTAATGACTAATATACAGTATTCTGTGTCTGCTGAGACTATACTGTACTACTGTGACCTTTGCAATATTATGTATTCTGATTGGCTGTCCATTTCACCTCTTCCCCACAAGTTAATAAGGCTGTAAAAAGGAGAGAACTTAAAATGGCCAGCCAGTCAAATTACAGAATATTGAAAAGGTCAGAGCAGTACAGCACACAGAAAAAAATTACGGAATATATGGGGCATTGAAATTATTGTGACAATGATTATAACAAGAATGGAAAAGGATACCCATTTATGTTATTTCAATCTAGTGAACCCCATAGGATGATGGACCCAGAACAGAAGTAATTTACGCACCAATGACCCACAGGAGCTTTATTCACCTATTTACAGGGGTACTCAGCAACAGGAACACACATCTGCTTGGGAGCCTCTTTCAAAGTGTCCACCCAAAACCAGGGAACCTTCATACACAATTACTCACCAGCTAGATTGCTGTGTGAAGCTTATCACTTTTAAAAAAGAATTATTTTGAAAGGAATGTGTGTTTGTGTATCTTTTTAATGTAAACATGTTTTATTACTCGACTTTATTTCAAGTATACGTAGTTTTTAAGAATGCATATCTAGCCTTAATTTCTTTATTTATTATATATTATTGGATAATGTGTTGCTGAAAAACCGAAATACTCTGATCAGGTATAAACCAGGAATTAACCTGATACGGCACAGCTTTTTCTTAGCTGCCAGACTTAGTTAAAGAAGTCTTTCATTAATACTGGGGGAAATATGCAGAGCCTTTCAAACATGAAGCTAGCAAAATAACAAAACCAACACAATGCAAAAATATGGAATGATTAAGAAGTGTGGGGAAGTCTGTCATGTCTGCAAAGGAGAGAGTAGGTTTTCTGGTAGAAACTGCTTTTCTGAAGTTAAACATCTCTTAGGACTTTACCAATGTCTGAGGCAGCTGCTATTTAGGTCTGTGGCATACTTGCTGGTAGCCTGCAGCAAGACCCGTGAGCAGGATGGAGAGGAAAGACACACATGAAAAATGGGGAAAAGAGAGGCTTGATCCACTTATACTCACAAATAGAGTCCACGCTGAAGCAGTCTAGGCAGGAATGGCAGGGAGCGATATGACGGGGTTATCACTGTATCACTTTATGTCAGGCTGAACCTATGTGTCTGCATTTTCCAGCCCACTGAAAGCAAAGTTTAAGCAGTGAGAAGTGGCAAAGCTGCATACTGCAAGTCCCCAGCAAGACCTGCATTTTAAACATCTTCTTCTAATATTTTACTTGCCAGTAGCAGTAAGGAAGTTGCTTGGCTGGCAACTGGGATCAAACACCTTTAGTCTCTGTAAAATTCAGGTTAGGAAACTTGCAAATGCTCCTCATCTTTTTGTTAAAAGCAGTGAAAAATTTTGAACTGCTGTGTTGTCTAACTCATTGTAAATTTGCAAGTTCATTTTTGAGCTGAATAAAATGGTTATGTAATTACATACTTCTCCTAATTATTGAGTAATTATATACTTCTTATAATTACCGAGTAATCACTCTGATATAGCTAGAATTTAATGTTACAACTAATTGTATAATTACTGTATATTAATGTTGTTATCCAGGCAACTTTGAATAGTGTCATCCTTTTAATTCCTTTTCTGTTACACAAAACCGTATTTTTAAAAATATAGTATAGTTAGCCATTGGAAAAAAGATTAATAGTGGAATAAAAGTATCAGCAGAAGATTACATGCTTTCATTCTGGGCTCAAGCAGATGAGAATAAAAATATTGCCATGTTAAAACTGTACTGTAGATAGAAAAAAATTGAACTTTCTCATTAATTGCTGTTCAGGAGCCTATCTTTATGCTTGAGGCCTGAATCTATCTTATATATCTTAACCTGTCAACAATGGATTTTTTACCTTTCCTACACACTACAGACAAACATTTAAAAAATGCATTTCATTTCACAACCAGCCAAGTCCTCAAGTGTTAGTCACTAGGACCCTAAGAATGGGTATGTCAGCTGGCCATTTTTAAGGGCTTTATTGTTGTTAATAAAATAACAGGTGCATGTAACATATACCTGGTGTTTGTTGGGCATCTCAAATATTAAGTCATGCTGCTGGGTGGTGCAGAGAAAAACTGTGATAGATAATGGGAGAAATTTCCTTTGTTGGATTGCATCTATTCTCAAATCACACACAAGAAAGAAGTGTCACAAAGAAAGAAGGGTTTGATATACAAGAGCTGAGATCAAGTAATGCAGGTACCTTTTTCTAGTGCTGCCTGGCTAGCCTGGGTACCTCAGAGTTATCTCAGACAAAATAACTTGGCTTCTGTGAAATTGGTATGTCTGTATGTGCAATGTCTAGAATGTGGTTGTTCTTGAGGGATAATGTGTTGTCTCTGTTGTCATTTATAAATGTTGTTTCTCAGCCTAATGTAAAGCTTGGTGAAACCAAATAAAAATCCATCAGGTTCTATGGAAGTGTTCTACAATACCCCATTGTAGTCTATTTAGGGAGTCTGGAGCTGTGACACGCTATAGTCCAGGTAGAACTTGAGCAATGAAAAGCAAAGCATATTTTAAGAAAGAGTTGTATAAAGCTCTCTGTCCCCAAATCCTCAGAAAGCAAGTTTGACATGTATCACCACCAGAACAACTGAAAACACCCTATGTGCAGCTCCATGTACATCAAAATAATGGTACATCTTGTATTTGTACCATAAGTGAATCACAGATTGTTTATAGGAATCCCCAAATTAGAGGGAAGCCCAGATCACTCATTCATGTACAGTTTTATGTGAGCATGACTAAAATATACTGCATGGTCCCATGTTAGTGCATCATAATAGAAGCATGGAATATTTGAAAAACCGTTTCAGGTGTGTTCCGGTGTGAGCCAGGATAGAGCAAATTTTCTGTGTTGCAATTTTGCTTTCAGCTAAGTTTCTTTCAAGTAGCTGCACTTGCTGAAATTAACAGCAAGTTTCTCAGGCAGCGTCTGCTTCTAGGACTGATAAGGCTCAATGTTTATAGTTACAGCCAGAGAATGGTGTGCAGAACCAAGCACACTGCTCAGTCCTGCGGAACATCTTATATTCTGGAAGGAGAAAGGAGTAAAGAGATCACAGCTACAAGCCACCTTTAGAGAGGAGCAGACAAGACAAATGACCAAAATTGACCAGAGTATTCCCATATGCATCATACTTGGTATAAATTTAAGGGATTATGAGGGTCAAACCCCTTCACAGTCACCCTTTACTCTTCTCTTTGGCCCTTTTTTACCGGCTCCTGTTTGCTTTGGCATCCTGGGAGGATTCCATCCATTCCTCTGCCTGTGGTCCTGATCCCTGCCATCCCAAATCTGTGTGTTCTTGCCTCCAGCTCCTAACTGCTGCTGATTCCAGGAGTCCAGCCTGGAATTTCCCAGGGCTGCCCTTCAGCCTCAGTGGTGACGTGAGTGTTACTGGGGGAAAGGAGGAAGATGATATCATTTTTCTGTATATTTATATATAGTTAATAATTTTTCCTTTTTATCATTAGTGTTTCATTGAAGCTGTGTAATTTAGTTACCTACCTGTAAGTCTCTCTCCCTTATTCTCTTCCTTCCTTTATTGGAGAGGGGAGCAGAATTAATAGAGAGCATCTGTCATGCTTAATTGCTGGCCCAGCACTAATCCATGATAAGGTGTAATAACATGTCAGCTTTACCAGTTCATTTGAAACTTACATGAAAATGAGTAAACCTAAAGAGTTTCACTGAAATTGATTAGAAGAAAGGTGCTAGGTTTGTTTAAATTCTTATTTAGATTTTGTAGGCGATTTAGATGTGAGCATTAAATCTTCTGCCTGTCATAATACCTTAATTAATTTAAGGTATTTTTAAGTTATAGGCTCATTCTTATTCGTGTGGTCTCAGACTTCTGTGGTTCTGGTGTTGTTTGTAATGCAGAATGTCTGTCCACATCAATGTGAGAGCTCACCATGGGATGATGGACAGTAGTAATAATATTAATAATTTATATAGTACTTTATATCTTTATATGTTCAATATATAGGATAAACTTCTAGTAAGCTCAGGTTTGCTGTCAGGTAGATAAATGAAATCTTCATTGAGTAAAAAAAAAAATAAATTGTTTCTTGACATAATACTTGATTTTTTTATTTTTTATTTTTTCCATGTAGAATATTGTCTTGTCTTGAGTTTGAGATCTCAAAAGGGTTTTAAAGGACACCTACATTGGTGTCCTCTGATGATTTCAATTGATAAACAATACTTCAAATCGTTATAATAGCTTAGAGATGACTGCAAGCCATGCCAGAAGACTTTTGTTTCTTAGTGCATAGAACAAGTTCTTATGTGTGCAGTGGAGTTAGCTTATAAACTCATAAAATAAATTATTTTCTAATGAATTCAAGAAGTTTTATGAATCTTTCATAGGCATAAGGATTAACGTTAATGTTTTAATTAGCAGCTACCACACAACTGTTCTAGAAAATGAGTAATTTCTGAAAACTAGCTTCTGTTTGCAGTATATAGCAGTCATCTTTGAAACTGCGTGGTTGTTTCATATAGTTTTCAAGTTTTACAGGTACCACAAACTGTTGGCAAAAAGAGGAGAAAATGGTGAATAATATTTTCTTCCAAATAGGCCATTTTTTGGTGTTATTGGTATCAGTGGTAACTTTTCACTTGAACGGACATGACCTGGTTCATAAAAACAGTGAATTGTAGCAGATGCAAGGTCTAACGTTTGTTCTTTTCTTTTTTGGTTTGTTTTTTTTTTTTTTTTTCATAACAGCTCATGCTGATTATTCTATTGTAAATGGTACTCGGATGTTATTCAGCAGCAAGGAATCTGATGTATGGGTACCTGTTAAAGGACTGATTCCATTTTGTAACTACACAGTACAAGTCAATGCTTCCAACAGCCAGGGCAGCTTGATAAGTGATGCTACAACAATAGTCATACCTCCAGGAGGTAAGTATGAAAAAGTGCTGTTTCTTTGCATGTAACAATTACATAAATACTGTGTTGAACAAAATGTTATTCATTATTGCAACAGAGGACAGGAAGTTCTGATTAATTTGTTTGCTTTAGTGGTTCTTAATAATAATTATTGTTTTTTTTCCAGTTTCTAATTTGTCACATTGCTCGATTTAAGAACTAGAGAAAACAGGTAGTTGTATAGGTAACATATTATGTAGGTGAGAAGTGCATTATATAATTTTTTTTTCTGTGAATATTATTGTATTCTATCATGGATGGCTATTCAGCTATAACAATATATATCCACCTGCATTTTCTAATTCTTTTAGAATAAAAGTTGTAAGTAATGACAAAGAGCATTTAGTGGATAGACTTAGATGATTTGTTTAATAGTAATAATATGAACCATTGGTAATATATTGAGCCAGAATCCACACACTGGTGTAGCTGTAAGAAAGTCAATTGGAATGTGCTGATTTACAGTGGTGGAGACTTTAAACCACTTTGGTTATTATCTTCATAAACTAGAAATAAGAGAATCGAGCACATCCTCCCTGTACACTGTGCATGCATTATTATCTTTTGTAACTGAAAAGCTTATATTTATAACTGATGTATATAAATGTTGCTTTTGCGTTCTTTCTTTTTTTTCATGGACATCACAGTGAATATTAACTTTTTTTTTAATAAATGCCAGTGGAAACAATTAATTTGAGGCAGTTATTAATTCTAAAGTGAGAGCCCAAAAAAGTTTGATCTTGAGACATGTACAGGTGTAGCCAGTAAGCAGGCATAGAAGAGAAAATAAAAGAAAAAAAGAAAAGCAGTAGAAACAAACAAAACCAAAAACTCCCATAAACCTTTGAGCTCAAAATCAAAATTACACTTTGAACATTTTGCTTGCAAATGGATGGATTGATTATAGAGTCCAAAGTGGAGAGACTTCTGAAAAATTAATAAATAAAATGTATAAAGCTTGTATGAGAGATTCCTGAGGAAAGGAAAAAGTAAATTCCCAGCACTTTTTATGCTTTTCCAATCATATTTCCAAAATATACCTCATTTTAACAAATATACATTGTCATATATTAATAAAATGGCATCTGAGTTTTACTGCTCATAGAAGACTGAGCAGTAAGACACTAACATTTCTAATCCCAGTGTCACACTTTAATTTTGTGTCTAGAAATAACAAAAATTTGGTAGTGAAAATTTTACCAAATCTAAAGGTAAAGGATCTTTAAAGGTGGGTGAGGATGTGCAAAAGTTTATGACAGCCATTAAGATACACTTTCTTTCATCATTAGATTGTTGTTGATTACAATTAGAAAACTTATAGCTTTGAAATTATCTTTTTTATGACCTTGTGGTAGTTTAAAAGCAATACCTCATTGATTAAATAGGTTTTAGTTCATGCTTCTTTTTAGTTAATGATCTGAAAACATATTATCCTGATTTACACAGAAAATCATGCTGAAAAGCATGTGGCATTCACTAGGATATGTGTGTTTAAGTAGAATTAAATTAGCAATGAGAGGTATTAAAGATACCTTCCATACTATTGTCCAGTGGACTGTGATCTGTAGTGAAATGAATAAATGAAGCAGTGCATATGAGAGAACTGCTCACACACAGACTATACTCTCACTATATGGGTACACAGAGACAGATACCCACATATGTCTAGGTTAGTGTATGTTTAGTATGGTGTTTATTAAAATGACTCTTTGAATGCTGTACAGTTCCATTGCATGCTAAATTATAATGGCAAATTTACACTGGGTTGTGTTCAGCACCTTCGCTTACTAGCATTTTCTAAATCATTAAAGGAAACCTAGATCCTACTGAAAACAGAAAGAATTTTGTTTTTCACTTTGACAGAAGTTTTGCTTGATCAAAGACTGAAAGTTTTATTACTTACACAATCACAGCCTTTTAATGAGTATTAAAACGTAGCATTGTATTTTCAAGGATAACTAAGGAAGCTGTTTCAAAGATTTGCATTGTGGGGAGTACTTCATGGAGCTTGATGGAAGAATTTACAAGAGGGAGTGTGATAGAAGGCAAAGGAAAATTGCATTTTGAAGTTAATGCAAATCACTGTTTTTCAATTATGACACAAATTTTCTTCCAACATGCATTTCTCTTGTTCAATTTTTAATTTAAATCTATTGCACATAATATAAAGCCCTCCAAATCTTCAATGTCACCTGACTGAATGGATATTAATTTCTCAACAAGCTGATATGCTATGCTTAAAGTCAATAAAAAAAAAATCGTAGAAATAAGGAATATATTTTATCTAAGCTCTTGACTAAAATTGCAGTGCAGGTTCAAGAGTTCTTGGAAAGATTAAAAAAATAAAAACTGAATCCCAATATTAATCCATAAATATGAAACTTTCTTTTGACCCTTACCCTGTGGTGGTCTGGAGTTACTAATGGGGTTAGGATTTCAACTCTTAATGGGACTTGGTGCATTAGTGTTTTGTATGCATGGAATTCAGCATTCAGTTTAATAAGGGGTTGACATTGGTGATGTCCCTTAATTTGCTTAAATCTAATTGGCTCTTTTATCAGTCAAACCTGTATGGATTGGCAATTGATTAGATAGGGTCAGCCATGACTGTGCATGTACTTAAATGCTGGAGCCACCAGTTAAAGTCACTGTTGCATAATAAGAAGCTGAAACCATGAGAACAAATGATCTTCAGAGTCGGAAAGCAGAAGAAAGAGTAAAAGTTTTTCAGGATGTTCAAGTTCAGAACAAAGGCATTATGGAGTATATAAATTTTAAATACACTGCTTTTTGCCTCAAGACTTAAAGCTTTTTTTTCCAGATGAACTGAAATCTTGTCTGAAACTGTCTCTGTTACATCAAAGAACTGCATAGAAAGCTAAAGAGATGGAAGAAACATAAAAGGGCATAGTTAAAAATGGTTAGTGACAAATTTCATACCACAGATCTGGAAGTAATTTTTTTTGAGTTTTATATTTAAAAAAAAAAATAAAAAAAAAAAAATTGGTGTATTTATCTTGTCCTAAACTGTGTTGGTAGGAGTTGTAAAAAAATAACATACTAGCTATGTTATGTTAATTGTACTAGCTATTAATTTGAGGATGACAGCCAGTAAAAGACCTGGAGAACAAATTGTTTTAGAATTAATTTAATTAGATAAGTGAATTGGCATGATACAGTGGGTGTAAAACTGCAAAAAAATCTGGCAGAAAATCTGTACAGAGTTCTTGCTTATGTATTTTTCTTCTTAATGAGTACCATCTCTTGATGTAGTGGCACAAAGAGGACCCCATTAATTTAGGATTGCTTTGTAATAAGTGATGGTAGCCTAACAGAAAAGAAAGTTGCAATCACTAAATAAAATTACTTATACTATAGTTAAATCCATTTGTTCCCTGCCTTCAACCACAAAAACCCTAGTATGGAAGAGAATGTGAAGTCCTGTATACAGAAAGAAAGATAAAATGTTGGGAAAATAGGTGTGAGGAGAGAGAACAGAGAGACAGGCTGGTGATCAGTTGGGAAGTAGAAAGGTGGAGCCTCAATCACCACCTCTAAAGCACAGGAAAGGACTGGATTCCAAAGTAATGGTTAGACATAGGAAGCTTATTGATGGTGATATTTTAGCACATTGCAGAGTTGTCTCTCTGTGGTTACTTACGTTGGAGATAACAAAACTTTAATTCAGTGCTGACTTATCTAAAGAAAAAACCCTCAGAGAATTGACATATATTCCCTATGTAATACCTAAAAGAGAAGATACTCTGAAAAAAATATTTGCTTAAGCAATGAAGTGTATATTTATTCTCTGCCATATTTTATGGAGTATGTTGTCCATTTATGTGCTCTGTCTCTGATATATACAACATCGGAATATGTAGCTATGAAAGATGTCAGATTTTGCCTTGGACTCTTAAACACCAATCCTTTGCTGGTCCTTAGTGTTTTGAATGCTGCATGGTTCTGTCTACAAGCTTGGGCTAGTTCACAGCAGCAAAAACTGAGGCTATGTACTTGTAGCTATTGATGTTTATTCAGCATTTACAGAGGATGGTGTCCTGCAGACAGAGAATTTCAGCCACTTAGTTTAGGTAGCAACACCTTCTGAGACTGAATGTTGAACCGTATCAGAGAGTTATGCAGACAAATAAAACCACATCATACAACTTCTATTCACATCTGAAAACATTTGTTCATGCAAGTTGATCACTGAAGCCAACAAGAATCCTTAGATGAATGAACAGACTGAACTGATGCTGTTAGTCCAGAATTGTTTAGGAAGAAAAATCAAAGCTGAATATGCCAGATTTTTTCCTGTCAGACAAGTTTATTTTTTTCCACAATGCTCAATGTCACATTAAGAGTCACACCATAAAACTTGTTTTGAGAAAATTTCCTTTACTTCAAATTTCAAGTATTTCTGCAATATTAGTTGTCTTTTTTTATTTCTTTCCTTTTTGCTCTATTTCTTTCTTTTTTGACATTTTTCTCTGTAAACTCAGACTTACATGAAATAGTATTCTTTTTTAATATCTTCTGTTTCTTTTAGATTTTTGTTCTCCTGCATTCTCTTATTCCACTTCTTATAAAGTTAGAGTAGTATAAACAGAACTGAAAAATGAAGAAAAATAAATGAAAAGTGGTTTAGGAGAAAAGCTTCTGGCACTCATTCATAGCAAAAAAAAAAAAAAAAAAAAAAAATCCAAATTCTCAAATATTTACATAATATCTCTATAACTTAATAATATAATCTCTGATTTTGATGAAGAACAGGAAATGTTTTAAACAAGTCAAATAGGTCAGCATAGGTGGGATGGGGAGTATTAACGGAAGGTCCTTAGTGAAAAATTGTGACCATATATTTTCTAGGGGTAGCTAAGGAGATCAGCATAGAGCAGGGAAGGGGAAAGAGCTCTCCTACATCTCTCATGAATGACCTAGCTAATTAAAGAGTGTCAGTGGCAAGCTGTGTAAATTGTCTGTTCCAGTTCCTTTTGTCCAGAAAGATGATTTCATGGGAATATAAGGGTAGGAGTGCAAAAGTGCTTGTGTGGAAAACTGGGAGCTGTTCTAATGAAACAATAACTCTTCTCTAACCTCTGCAGTATTGAACTGATTGTCATTTTCATTAGCTCGACTTTCTTCTTTTTCCCCCTTTCCCAGTCTGTTCAGCACAGCTTTCAGTGAAATCATACTGTAACTATTCTTAAATTTGGGTGCTCATTTTGGGTGGCAAGAGGAGAAGTAAGTCTCATTCCCAAAAGGTTGTATCTTCAGACTGGCAGTGGTGCCCACTTCTCTGCTCACTTTCCCAAATTGCATCCAGTTGGGGCTCAGCCTAACTCCACACATCATAAAGGACCACCTGAAGGTTGCTTTAAATTGAACCTTATTGTAAGTCCCTACACATAAAAATGGAGAATCCCAGAAGGCAATGATGTTCCAGCCTTGTCTTTTTAGTTCTGGTTGCCTCTTTTCCTTTGCCCCTGCATCCTGTCCTTTTGGGGCTAGGCAGATGTCCCATGCTGTTTCCATGCTCCAGACATAGGACACCTGTATTTTTCAGCTTTTAGGCTGCTCTCTGTCTTCTGGAGCTGCATGAAACAGTGATGGCAAGAAGATCTAAAATGCAGTTTTAGTTGTCTAGAAGAACATACATGTTTTTGCTTGCTTGGGGAGTAAAAGATGAGAAAGGGACAAATGTGCTACATCTTGAAATAGCCAACTGATTGTCTATAAGCTGGCAATTCATCTCATTGTAGAGGTCTCACTCCATGTCTTTCCAAAATCAGCTTTAGCATGAGGTACAGGTGGTACTTGAGGTTTCTTAGAAAAAATCTCACAGGCTTCACACTTGAAAACTACAGCTTGATTATACTTCTGAAAAACAGAAGAACATATGAAAGTGGGAAAAGTCAGCTGCCATGGAATTTAGCAGCAGATCATTATTCAAAATTATTACCTACCATCCCATAATGTATGGTAGGTAATTTTGAACTGATTTCAGTTGTACATAAAACCCCCCAAAACTGAGAAAAAGAGTGCAATTTTTATATATTCATGGTTGTTATGGGTTGTTTTCCTATTCTGTGTAAATCTGAAATAGGTTGTTCAGTATTCTAATCAGGGTCAACATCCTTTGCGTGATAAGTTAGTTTCTTTTGTTTAAGATCCACCCCTGTAGTTTCCAGAATAAAATGTCATTTAAATTAAGTCAGGAAAATGCCTGTAGCTTGTTTCGGTTTGGTTTGGGGTTTTTTGTTTGTTTTTTTGGGTTTTTGTTTTGTTTTTGTTTGTTTATTTTCATTCTGTATTTGAATCTATGGAAGTTATCCTGATGATCATTAAGCATTTTATGCAAACGGTAAGGATTTTTTTAAGCTACTTTGCACAGCTGAGAAAGCTTTGAAGTTCCTCTGTTTGCAGTGAACTCTGTAAGCCTCCAGAAAAGTTCTGTCACCCTATTACATATTAGTTATGTTCCCAGATTAAAAAAAAAAATACAAAAACCAAAAATACAACATAATACACTTAAGAGGATAAAAATTATGGGTCTCTTAAGGTCTTGCTGAGGGTGAAATGTAGAGGGAATCAAATCACTATTCTTTTCCTCTGTTCAGATAGGAACAAAACCAGAGATGATCTTTCTTGAGTATCATTGCCATAAAAGTTCTTTTGCTTTTTTTGATGGTTTCTTTTACAGTTAAAGGCAACTCCTAATAACCCAAATTTGTGGTTTTTCTGTGTAGTGTGGAAGTACATCTGAAAATGAACTTTAAAAATCTTATGTATCTGAATCCTTGAAACACTGAACAATTAAAATATTTTTCCTCCATATAGTTAATTCTTTGGTCTAGTGGCATTTGAAGCTTGACTTGCCCCTGCTTTTTGCTAATTAAGGAAAGTTAATACTTTGTTAAGAGAGTTAAAGCCTGTGAAATGTCTTGTGGTACATCAGAGAAAACACAGTTAAACTGGTTTAGGTTTAAATGAAACGTGATAGTGTTACTAAGATTTCTAATCAATTAGGCTACCGAATTTTGAACAGAAACACAGTAACAAAGTTCTTATAGCTCAAAATACTTGGGAACAGATCATTCATTGTTCTGTGTTGACACACTTCCATCAATTACAGAGGATTTCTGTGTTCTTCAGCATTATCTGAGGCAATGAAGCAAAGAGTTAATTCATATAAAGGGTTTATTCGTTAGAAGTATTTAGAATGAGACATTGCCTGATGAGTAGCTACTTAATTATGAACATTCATAAATGGATGGGTCAGGTATAAAAGGTTGTAATCCTTTTACCCCTTTCACCAGATAAGCCAACTGTATATTTTACATGAATTATTTCCATGTATGAATAGGCTTGTCTGGATTACTTTTTTTTTTCACCTTAAATATTAAATATTTTGCTTCAGGGGGTAAAACCTGGATCTTTTTTCTGTCAATTGAAATGCTATTTTTAGTGGGAGACCAATCCATAAAAACAGATAGGGATTTTTGCCACTGCTAGGTGGAATGCAGGTGTCACCTTTCATATTCTGTCATTGCTTATCATTGGCTTAAAAAAATCAGAATTATTAAGTGACTAACATGTCTCATTTTCTGGACAGCATACTAATCTCTGGGTTCACAAGAAAGGAGGACGGAATACTGCCCATCTGTCCTGTTCAAACTCCAATACTGTTGGGGGGGAAAAAAAAAAGAAAAAAGTTTTATTTCCTAGGGGAGAATACAGTAGGTACTATTGTAACCCAGAGCTAAAGACACTTTCTGGTCAAGGTGAGGCAGTATACATGTCAGCAGCAAAGGGGCCAAGAGGAGCAACCAGATCCTGAATTCTGGGCCTGTGGGGATCTAGACATATGTTGCTCATCAGTGCTGGTACTTGGCATGAGCATCAGAATGTGATCCTATTCCTATTTTCTAATACAGCTCAATTTATTGATACTGCAGATGTTGAACTAGACTGTAACTTGAAGTGACAGCCATAGCATTGCAGGTGGCAGTTTTGAGAAGTGATAAGAATTCTTGTTTGCTCTGTGAATGTGATAGTTCAGATTTGTCAACCTCAGCCTCATGTGTTCCACAAGACACAGTAATATACAGCATTTTGTTGTTATTTTCCTAATTATAATAGTTTTATTTCCAGAACTGTTTTTTTTTCTATCTGCCATTGTGCAAATTACCTCCCTCAGAATTTTCTGTTAATCAATGGCAAGATTTTCTTATATAGGAAAATACACACCATACTATTAATTATACCAGATACAATTAAATTAATTTTCTGCCATTTCCTTTGATGTACAAAGATTTTCCCCATAAATATTGATAGACTTTAGAGTCACAAGCACACGCTGAGAGGGGGGCAAGCCCCTGAATGTTGTATTTTGCTTTTTGTGGAACTGACTATATCACTTTACATCTAAATGTAAGGAAAGCTGCTGACAGTTTTGATATATTAAATTATAACTGAGAACTAATCCAAGGATCAAAGATGCTTTTTGGGAGAGATCACTTTACTGGTAGGAAAAATCATTACCTTTTTCCCCAGACTCATATATTTGTACTGTATGTCTTGGAAATATCATTCCCTACAGTTTCTGAATCTTGATGTTTAATTTAACACAAAGGTCTTAGAGTAGCACAGTGGGGGGGGGGGGGGGGTGGCGGGGTGAGGGGGGGAAGCTTCTGCTACGAAAACCTCATAGAAGGAAATTGAAATGTACATGTTTTTTCTCATTTATCAAAGAAGTGCAAAAATCTAAACTGACACAACAACTAAATTAGACTTTTGTTAAAAAGTGAGAGAGAAGAAAAAATAAACTTAATAAAATATCAAGCAATTTTTGGTATTTTGTCTGAGCCTGTAAGTTGCAGAAGAAAACTAGAGCATAGGCTCTTCAAAGGCTATATGCTTTGAATGCCTTAGAGTGAATTGAGAAAGGTTAAAGTAACACAGAAACCAGAGACTCTATTTAATAATGTTGTTGCTTTGATATTTTTGCTTTCAGCCTTGTCTAACTCAGGTGAATGAGAAAAGATAATATGCTTTTTAGTGCCTTGAAAACTGAAGCAAAGCAGTAAATTGTATATGGTTTTGTTTTTTTAAAAAAACTTTCGTTTGTGAGAGTATGGCTTCTACTGTAAAATTCTTCAAGAAAGGAAAATTTTACAACAGACTTAATTGAAGTGTAAGAGGTAAATTCTCAAAGAATCATGTCCTCAGTATTTTAAAGGCATGACTTCCCTGATGCTGAAGTGAACAACACTTCTTGCAAACAAGGAGACCCCCAGTTTGTAAACTTAGAGATTGTAATGTTTATGAGATTTTTACATTCCCAATTTCTGAATTTCCTTTGTGACTTTCAGTGGGAATATATTTCTTTTTCAGTGTGAGTATATTTATTTCAGAGCATTGACAAAAAAGACACTTTGATACTGTGATGATAAGCACCTACACCTTAGAGAAAATGGGGAATGAAAAGATATAATTCCATGGTTTCTTTGACAACGTATTCCCTAGTGCACCCGTATGACTTTTTGATGCATGAGCACAATATCCAAGAACTGGTTGCTTTTCTCATATGTCATATACATATATTTCATAAAGATATATTTCAGAGATTAGGTGAGTAGAATATACAAAAAACTTTTGGACACTGTAAGCTCCTTGTAGAAAACAATGGTGTATGAATTGTGCAAATATCATACCATGAGCACATCACAAAAGCTGAAATACAATGAAACCAACTTTAGTCTTAGTTTATATGAGCCCCATTAGGAGACTAGAACCAAAATCAAAGCAGTAATGAGAGAGGGCCATTGAAGACAGGCTCACCTGAAGGGAATCTCTACCTGGCTTATCAGTCCCTCATCATCTTTGAGGCATCAGTCCTTGTCAGTGTTAGCTACCTCCTCTCCAGCCAACTTCATTCAATTTAAAATTGTCTTTTGAAGCAAAGAAAATTCCACTGATTGGCACTTCACATCTCCCAGTGACTTAAAAGACAATTTTAAATAGTCTCTGGATAGTGATAACAGGGAGCTAAAAGCGAAGGAAGAGAGAACAGGAAAGGCAGCAATAGAGAAAGAGCAAATCATGAGTCCTGGATCCAAGTTTTGAGGCCAGCCAAAGGGGGAGGGTTGATCAGATTCCCCAAGCCCATCAGGGTAGCCCCTCAGATTTGAGGCCTGTTTCTCTTAGTAAGCATGGTCAAAACGTATCAGATTGAACAACTGGAGCAGACCTCCGCCCACTTCGCCCTCCAATCCTTATTTCTAGTGGACCCTAGGCCATATGCAGACCCTATCTTTCTCCTTCGTCTCCATCAAATCCTTTGGAGATGCTAATGAGGATTTGGATGGGGGTGGTTACAAAGGTGACTTAGTGCTGGCTACCTGCAGAACAGACTAAAAGGGTCCAGTGGAGGGGATTCTTCCATTAGGTCCCTCACATCAATAACCAGAGTCACAATTAATATCAATCCTTATTTTTTTCTGATAGAATTTTTTTAGAAAAGTAATTTTGTGGTGTGACAGTTTGGCATCCTTTTAAAGAGTCTGATGAATAAGTTTTACTAGGCAGTTTTAAATCCCCTCCAATGTCTTTATTATAGGTATTAAAATAACTAATCATTCAGATAATTGCTTATTGGCATTCTTTTGCAGCTTTTAGAGTTTAGCAAAGCTCTTGCTGAGTAATGTGGATAAACTTCCATCTAGCATGAGGCAGGTTACTTCTTATACTAAGGTAAAGGTGACAAATCTATGAGACATTTTTATAAGGCTGACCTGAGTAAAATATAACACTTAGGAAAGGGGCATCTCTTACACATAATTTTAGTTGAGACTCGTATCTGGTTTGCAGATGTTGTGGCTGTACACGAAAAAAAGTCCATTAAAAGGAGGGAGAGGTCTGATTTTGGTTTACACTACAACAGTATTAACGAGGACCAAGTAAGTCTGCTCTGGGCTTTCCAAATAAAATTGTCTATACTTCAGGTGTGCAGGTCGTGGAGAAAGGCCTGAGCTGGTTTTCAGGACCCTACTGAAATAGTTTTCTGTAGCTTGTAATACCAAATAGTGTATGTGGAGGAAAATTTTCAGTTAGAGTTTACAGATTCAGTCCAGTTCTTTAGGTACTGAGTAGGTGGAAAACAGCATGGTTCAACTTATATACTAAAAGAAAAAACAAGAACAACTGTGTGTATTTGCTATACACAGAGTAGGAAGGATAACTGGGAAAAGAGGGTTAAAAACCAAACCTGAGTAAATTTCAATGAATCTGTGAAGATAACAAACAAAAAAGCAATCTTCTTCTTTGTCAATAGATGAAGTTTTATAACTAGCATTCCCTTCTAGTGATGACATATGGCCCAGCATCATGGCCTGTCTTTCAGCTAAATGAAACAAAAACAGATGGCTATGTTGAGAATTATGGAGAGTGGGACTGGAATTATTTGGACTGTGGAGACAACCAGATAACAGGCATACCTGCAAAAATCAGGAGAAATAAATGTCAACGTGCAGAACATATTGCCATAAAAAGTGCCTTAATGAGATGACCACAGTATGAGGACCTAACCAGAAAATGAATCAGGAGTATCTAAACAACTACTGCAATGAGACAAAGAAATGGGATTTGTGAATTGAACCTGGAAAAGAGTGAGAATAGGCATGACTGAGTGAGACATTGACCTGAAGGCATTCTGACTGAAACTTTTCCTTGCTGTTCTGGCACAAGATGTGGAGAGGCTGTTTTCCTTCTCTGTTGTTAAATACCTGGAGTTATCATTTGCATATATGTGTATAAAAATATTTTATAAGATTCAAATGCATAATCTGTGCTAAATATTTTACACATGCAGATGTGGCAAATTGTAGAGTTACATTTACATATCTCTGAACTCTTTTAGCTGCAAATATGCAGATATTATGGATAAAGTAGGACAGACATATTTGATCACTCTTAAAGTGGTGTCACTTCAATATTGGTGTAAGTTTACACCAATTTCATAGCTGTCAAATGGAGTTCTACTTTTTTTTCTTACTCTAACTAAAGATAATCTGTGTAGACAAACTATAACTAAATTTCTTGGAAAAATAGGCTTCCTACATGGACTAAACTTTTAAGTACAGTCATTTAGCACAATGCTTGCTGTCCTAAAATAAACACTTGCCTACAAAACTGACTACTACTCTGTATGTTGTTTAAGAAGGAATTTGAGGCATGAAGTTGAAACACTGTTCAAAGACTACTTAGCACTAACCAGGGATCAGATCTTTCTTGATTCATCTGCATGTACCTGATTGTCTAGAATACAATATATCATTGTCAGCTGGCAAGCACCTTAATTTTTTTATTATTTTGGGGTCAGTTTATTAACTCTTTGATTAAAATTGACATCTGATTAAATATTTTATTCTGCCTTTGTAATCTCTTCATATAAAAAGCGTGACTATACCATGCTTAGTGAAGATTTACTGTGCTAGATGTTGATTCAGTAGGTTGCAAGTGAAGTGGTTGCCCCCTGAGGGTCATATTAAAGCTTGAAGGGAGCTTTTTGAGCAACATTGCATCTTAAAGACAATATATCAGGCTGATAGATACATGGCTCTTCTGTTGAGAAATTCACAGTAGAATTATTGCTGGTTGCCAGTTATTACTTGGGTAGTAAGGAGTCTCTTGGGAACAGGAATCAGATAAAAAGGATTAAGCTGAGGGAAATGTTACACTGAAAACCCTCGTGATGATGCGTATTTGAAATAGTCAAAGGGTGTTTTCTATACAATTTAAAATTACCCTTTTTGTGGGGAAGTGCACTGTAATGATCAAAGTGCGATTAGTTTAACAGAGCACCTTTCTCATTACAACATGGTAGAGACCTGATAATTTCTTTGCTACACCCTCCTGCACCACTCCTTTGGAAGTACAGAACTGAGGACATTCCCCAGTGCATAGATGAGGACATTCTCTGAGAGCTATATGAAGTCTTTCAGATGATATAAGTTTGCTGACTATTCTAACACGTTTGAAAGTACTGGGCTATGCTTGTTCTACAGGACAGTCGACTTTCACAGAAGAGATTTATCCAAGTTTCTTACTCTTTCCTATGCTGTGCTTTTATTGATAGAAGAGATTTGAACATTTAGCTGAGATTACCTGCACCATTAAAATAACATTCTCACTGTTAATTGTTATTGACATTTAGACACCTACATCTTTAGGGGGTTTTTTTGATGAACATTCCTGCATCTCTGTAATAAGATATACACCACTATATATACATAAAGCTTAATCAGAGCTTTTACTTTGTCGATCTCAAAGAGCTTTGTTAAGAAGGGTAAGTATTATTGGGTAAGTAAGTTAAGAAGGGTAAGTATTATCCATTTAACAGCTTGAGAAAAGAAAGACTAAGGTGAATTGATGTATCCTAACAGAACTGGAAATAAATTTAAAATTTTTGCCTCCTCAGTGAGTTCCTCACACTGTCTCCTCAATAACAATGTGAACTTTGGCCAAATTGTAGCTCATCTAATTAGATTAATTTGTAGATGTAGCTTTTTTTGCTGTGTAGAATTTCTGTGTGCACATACACAACTGGTGCATCTTAAGCTATGGACAGTTCTGTTTTAAATGAGGTAGTGCCCTGCTTTGAAGGGATATTGAGTTGTTCCCCAGTCATAGGTGTGTATAACCAGAGTAAAACTGCCTGGTGCTAGTGCACAGATCTCTATATGTTTTCAGTATAAATAAAATTATTGTATATGACTGATGACTCTTTTCTGTCTGAGCCAATGCCATCCTTTCATCTCTTTCAGGGAGAGAATGATTCAGACAGTGTAGCACAAAGTCTGTTACTTTCCTCTTAGTAAACACCTCATATACAGGTGGTAAATGAAAATCGTAAAACTAACTGTAAAATACTGTTTAATCAACTTACAGCTTATGCCCTGAGATTTACAACTACACCTTAAGTTACAGATCTCTAAGACTTCTTCTTTTGTCTAATAGAGAGAAGGAAGAAAATAATAGCAACAAAAAAATTTCTGTTGGAAATACCAAAGAAAAAAGCAAATGTCAGCCACTGGACTGTGAAAAGCAAAACTATTCTACAAGAGTTTACATGACAAAGGCAGTAACTTTCCTGTGCTTTAACTCTCTGAAAAAGAGAGCTACAGAGCTACAGCTACAGAGGTGTCAAATACAAAAGTTCCAGATGTGTTTATATACAGAAAGTTTCTTCAACAGATTTTCTTCTTAAAGAAAAAAATAAAGCCATAAAATCATGGGTGCAAATTGGCACAGCTCTTTTTACTGCATGCAGTGAAATTTGTAGTGGTTAAAGTTCATTGCTGGTATTGTTACTGAAAGATTTTGATCTGCACTTCCTGGACTTAATAAAAATTAATTTCCCTAACAAAACAGTGGTCTAGAGAATGAGACTTCAGTGAGTCTAGTTTGATTTCTACCTAAAGACCTTTCATCCTTTAAAATTTTGTCTGTTTTCTTTTAAAATTATAATTTATGAGAGTGAGAGGATATCTGAATTATAAAAAGTCAGATCAGTTTTACTCTTACTGAGCAACATTTCTGTAAGCTTTTCTTTAACTTCTCAGAGTGGCAGAGCTGGGCATAAGGAGAAGTAGACAATCTTTGAACAGGTGGTAGAAAATATGTTGCTTCTGAATTGCTTCTGGTGTTTGGAGGTTTGCTTTTAGAAAAAGTAATATTCATGTAATTGTATTGGAAAGAAGAAAATAAAGAAATAGCATTGTTCAGTAGTGAAAATGTTAAACTAAAAGGACCGTGTTAACATTGCTGTTGATCCTGAGGAGCAGTTTTTCCACTATATGGAGCATTTTGTTTCCACCCAGCATATGTTCTCCATGGTTTTCTCTGCTCTAATTCATCCATGTTTTTCAACAGCTCCAGATGGCGTGATGCCTCCAAGGCTTTCATCTGCCACTCCGACCAGTCTTCAGGTTGTCTGGGCTACACCAGTTCGCAACAATGCCCCGGGCACACCCAGCTATCAACTCCAGATGCGGCGGAGTCATTCTGCTGGTGACATTTTAGAGTATGCAGACCATAGCAAAGCCACCATCCACTGCTGAGCTAGAAAAGTCCCATTATCTTGAATATGACTCACCTTTAGGGTGGCTGGTTTTGTTACAAGGCATTTCATGTTTTAGTCTTTCTTTTATGTGTCATGATGTTTAATAACGTACCTTATGATGCTTTTTTTTGCAGTTTGCTTTCCAGCCCTACTGCTTCCTTACAACACAAAATCGGAGATCTGCAGCCATACACTGAGTATGAAATGAGAGTTGTTGCCTCCAATGCTTATGGTTATGCTTATAGCAACTGGACTTCAATGACTACAGCAGAGGACAGTAAGCAGTCTGATCTTATTTAACTCCCCGTAGCAGAAAATATAAATAACATTTCAGCTGCCATTGCACATAATTTCTTTGGTTATCTAGGTCTCAGTTAAAAAGCAATAATGAATATTATTGCTGAATATTAACGTCCAATAATAACACCTAAGGGATGAAGTGTCTGTTGTCTTATATTTTCATAAATCATGAATATTTAAATATATGTTTTAATTTTTAAATATATGTTTTGTGAAGTAGTATCTTTATATAATATCCCTGCATGCATATGTGTCCATATATGGTTAGTTTAAGTGTCACTGGTAAGTAAAGTGTTGTAAGTGATGTTCCTTTATATTCAGAGTCTTGATTCTGATTTCACTCATATCAGAGAAAATAAGTTGAAGTTAATAGAATGTGACAGTTGTCTTATCTCTGTGTGGAGAATACCTAAGCTGTACCACCACTGAACAGAATTTTTCATTCCCAGTGATCTTTGTTAATTCAAAGTGGTGATCTACTGGTATGTAATTGAGTTTGTCATTGCTAGTCCCATCACTGTCCTTATTAGTAGTTCTACATTCTGCAGACTCACTTCCCATGATTTGTTCAACAGCTTCTTGATTTAAAAAAACAGGTATCAGCATTTAGGTGCAGCCATTTAGTTGGCAGGGTAGGATTTTGCATGTGATACCATATATAAGCATAAACATATCAAAACCTGAGCTTATTGTACATAATACATAAAATACGTAATTGCCTGCTTTCTTAAAGGGTCTGAGCTATTAGATTTATCTTACAATGCAGCAGGATATCGAATAGTACACTTTTTGGCAATATCCATTATTTTCAAATATATTCTTTGTTGTTTTTTTTTTTTAATGAATAGCTCCACTTTATCAAATTTTAGATAAATTAAGTATTTTCTAAAGGCATTTTAATATATTTTATTTTAGTAATAAATTCAGTCATTCTGAGAAGTCAAGGAGTGTAGTTGGGCATGTTTCACTTCTGATCTCATTACTGTGTTGATTTCTCTGACTTAACACAAAAATGTATTGTATTCTGTTTTACACTGATGTGGGATCTCATTTCAGACTGTAAATTTAATGTGATGCTCATATGGAATTGTTCAAGAGAATATTCAGTGCCAGTGACTGAACTTTCTAGTCCCTTCTTTAAATGGGTAACTGTCTGTATTGAGAAACCACCCACAAGAAAAGATGTGCTCCTACAACTGGAACACATCTTTCTTTGAAGCTGATCAAATAATTTAAAACAGAAATTTATCTGATAAATAAGCTCCAAAGGTATAAATGCTCCTATGAACACATTACCTATATGTAATTACTTAAAGTAAATTCTGAACTTAGTCTTTACATACTGCAGAAGTGTTGTCTGCCCATGAAAATCTTCATTGAGATTCAGTTCCTTTATTTTGTTTGTTACCAAAAGTGGATGCAATGTTATTAAACTTGTCTACAAATTAATTGTTCATAGTCTAAATGCAGACAGTCTCCTATGACTATTTTGTTCATATTGCAATGTTTACTTAGCTCTGGTGAGATAGTTCACATAGTGTTGATTCTTTTTAGATAGAAGGAGCACAGAAATGCATTTGAAAGGCATCATTTATAAGTGTATGTAAAACTTATTTTTCATATGAAGTAGTAGTTATAAAATTTTAAAGTTCTAAGTTAGTGAAAAAACAGATGGCCTACACAGGACATGTATTCCTATACTGTCTTCTTGACAATATATATAGAAGTTCAACACCTTTATTAATGACCTTGATGACAGGACAGTGTGTTCTCAGCAACTTTGCTGACGACAAAAAGCTGGGGGGAGTGACTGACACCCCAGGAGGCTGTGCTGCCACTCACAGGGATCTAGGCAGGCTAGAGAGCTGGGCAGGGAAAAATCTAATGAATTACAACAAGGGCAAGTCTAGTCTTACATCTGGGTAGGAACAACCCCAAGAGCCAGGACAGGTTGAGGACTGAGTTCTTGGAGAGCAGTGAAGAGGAAAGGGACCTGGAGGTGCTGGTGGATGGGAGAATGATCATGAGCCAACAATGTGTCTTTGTGGCCAAGAAGGCCAATGGCATCCTGGGGTGCACTAGAAGGGGGGTTGCTAGTAGGTTGAGAGAACTTCTCCTCCCCCTCTACTCTGCCCTGGTGAGGCCACACTTAGCCTCCAGTTCTTGTGTCTAGTTCTGGGCCTCTCTGTTCAAGAAGGACAGGGAACTTTTTGAAAGAGTCCAGCACAGAGCCTCCAAGATGATGAAGGGAGTGGAAATTCTCCCTCATGAGGAAAGGCTGAAGGAGCTGGGTTTCTTCAGCTTGGAGAAGAGTAGAACGAGGGGTGACCTCATCAATGTTTATAAATACGTATAGGGAGAGAGACAAGAGGATGGTGCCAGGCTCTTCTCAGTTATGCCCAATGATAGGACTAGAGGCAACGGATATAAACTTGAGCATAGAAGGTTGTACATAAACACGAGGAAAATTTTTTTTACTGTGAGGGAGACAGGGCACTGGAACAGGCTGCCCATGGAGGTTGTGGAGTCTCCTTCTCTGGAGACATTCAAAGCCCACCTGGATGCGTTCTTGTGTGACCTCCTGTAGGTGACCCTGCTCCGGCAGGGGGGTTGGACTCAATGATCTTTCGAGGTCCCTTCCAACCCCTAAATTTCTATGATTCTGTGATTCTGTGAAATTACACTCTGCAGAGAACATAGATGGTCTTTGTGCACAAGTATGAAAACCCTCTGCAAAACCCAACAGCAAAAATCCCTTAAACTAGTATGGAAGGTAGATGTTGCCAAAGGAAAATTAGGAACAGAAGTAAATACTGTGCTTCTGCCAGTATTTACACAATTAAAACACTTTGAGGTTAACAAATAACTTGCTTCTTCAGCTATGATGCTGCATCTTGTTCCATAGCTCAAAGCAAGCTTCAGTACTTCAGATACAAACTTTATGTCTCTAGGGGCAAAATTGTTATCTTTAATATGTCCTCTTCCAATTGCATTGATACTGCTAAAGAATTCATGCTGATGTGTCCCTAGTATCCAACAACCCTTGTAATTTCCAAAAAAATTCCCAACCACCCCAGTGGTGACAAGGGACTGGTTTTGGTGTATTGTGGAGGGCTGCTATGTGTGAAAGATTATTCAGTTCAGTTGCTTAGGACTGAGTGACTGTCATTGGGTATAAGCAGTATTTCTGTCAAGTTTTCAATGTTTCTTATAAAACAGCCTATAGTGACATCTTGTTGCAGAAATACACTTAATTCCTGACTCTGTTAACCAATAGGCTCTGACTTTTTAAAGTACAATTTGATAGTAGGAATTCCCACAATTTTTACCCTGTTGAAATATGTGTGTACACATGTTCTTATTGAATATTGTGCAGTGAATATGTCTTTTTTTTTGTTTCACCAAAGCATAAAATACAAGTAGGAATAAAATATATGCATGTTTTTGTGCACATGCACCTAATAGCAAAAGATGTAGACCAACACATCCTCTTTTACAGTCAATAGAGTTGTACTAATATAAGCTGATGATTTCACAATAAAGCTGCATATTATATTTTATTTATGAAAAATATTTACAAAACTAGGAGTACATTAGGAATGATTAAGGAAAAACCAGAAAATGGTGCCATAAAAAAATTGGTTTTTATCTGATAATAAAATATCTTGATATACCAATAAGTTTTGAGGTATTTTTTAGTGGAAGAAAAAATTCTGTAAATAATTTCGAAATACTTCCATTTACCTGAGTGTAATGCATTCCATGCATTTTTTTTTTTAAAGTCTAGCCTGTCTATACATATTCTATGAATATTTTAAAAACTGCTAAACGTGTATTAATAAAAGATGTTTGCTCCAGTGATCTTGGTCAGCAATAGCATCAGACTATTAACTGCCAAACAAATAAAGTTTCTGGATTAGTTGCTTTGAGCAACTTGAATGTAAATTTCAGATAACTCTTGCAATCAGCATAGTTACCACATAACTGAGAGGTTATTATGTACCACTGAACTGAGAGCAGAATGTAATGCATGGCATTCAGAAATAAAATGACATTTTCTAGTTATGAAAAATAAGATATCACTTGATTTTTCTCTTCTATTATTGCAAGTCTTTGAGCTGAGAAGGAAGCTGTAAAGGAGTTGGTTACAGTCACCTGCAGCTGGCCCAACAGTGGATGCTGCATTATGATGATGTAGATTTATGATTCACAAAATAATATTGGCTGGTAGCAATCCACACAGTGTAATCTTTGGGATTGTTCCCAAATGAGAAAGGTGCTTTTCCTAGTGCTTGAGAAAATCCATCTTGATTTGGATAGCTAATTTTAAGCTTGTAAAATTGCTATATCAGAGAAAAAGATTTCATTTTCTTTCCTTTTTTTCCTTTTCCTCTTCCCTCTCCCTCTCCCTCTCCCTCTCCCTCTCCCCCTCCCTCTCCCTCTCCCTCTCCCTTTCCCTTCCCCTTTTCCTTTCCCTTTCCCTTCCCCTTTCCCCTTTCCCCTTCCCCTTCCCCTTCCCCTTCCCCTTCCCCTTCCCCTTCCCCTTTCCCTTTCCTCCTGTGGGTCAATTTCGGAATGGAGAGCTCTTAGTGCAGCCCTTTTATAAGTGCAGATTTGAACTCATTGGCAGAGAATCAGGCAGTCCAATTTTTTATTTTTCAGTTCTTACATAAAATGACTGTGAGTCCACTTCTGTTATGTATAAAGAAGTTATAGGCCAGTGCAATGTTTATTTACACTAAGTAATGTCAAAAGTTCACAGGAATCACTTGAGATCACTACATATGAAAGTTACTTGAGAAAAATAATAAGAAATTAAAAAATGTTAATGAAATAAAGTAAGACAGCTTCTGCAATATATCAGCTAATCTATTTCTTGACAAAACAGGGAAGCATTGTTCTTATCCGAGAGAGTGCTGTGGTGTGCTTCTCTGCTATGCTTACCACAAAGCTTTGGTTCCAGGATGAGGTGGCCTGTTACCTTATCTACCTTATGTAGCCAACAGGGAGAGGCAATGCAGGATTAAGAGGGTAGATGATGCAGTTCTCAGCTTTTGGAAGCACTTGTTTCCTCTGCGGATAATATCTGTTGTCCAAGAAGACAATTATTCTACATTAGCTATGCAAATTAGGTCCATCTAATTTTGGTATATAAACCAATCCATAGCTAGTTGATGTGAATGTGATCACCTGAGCTCAAGAAAGACAAATGGAAACCAAAGCAAGAGGAGATGAAGCCTGATTAGGTGCTTCGCTGATAAGGGAAGAGAAAGTCATGAAATACATGGCAGGGTGAATGTATGGATAGAAAAAAAATCAAGCTTAAGTAGTATCATGGCAGATATGATAGGATGATCTCATGATAAATAGTACAAACTGGGCATGCATACCTGTAGATTAAAAATTAGAAAAAATTTCTTAACTGATGGGCTGAGATTCTGGACTCTTCATACCTATTCGAAGACGTTCATTTGGAATCCATCTCATTGGATCTTCTGCTGGATACAATATTTTGTTAATATGCATAATTTCCATGTTCCTGAAAAGAGTAAATGATTCAAGAATAAAAGGCACAGAATTTTTATCCTGCTTAGAGAGAGAGTTTCCCAGCAAATAAGGTATTTCTCATTAGCTTTAAAGGGCAGTAGTCCAAGTACCTGTCTCAGTACATTAATGAAAGTGTAGATTCCCCCAAAATACATCTATGAGAGTATGGCTTTTCACTCCTCCAGTCTGTACAGTAAGTAAACAAATGTGTGAATCTAGTGAGGGAATTAAAGAAGATCAATGAGCATTTCGTACCTTCATTTTAAGGTGAGTCTGAACTTTTGAAGCAGATGAGCAAAATAGCCTGCTGTAAAAGATAATTTCATTTGCCAAAATGAAACTACCTTCTAGTATTAATACTGTAATGAAATAGTTTAAAATATGAACTAGGAATGTTAAGAAAAAGGATTCCCACTGTTCTCATGTTCAGTAGTTACTTTTACAAACAATTACAACCATGTAAAAAGCTTTACAATTTTATTTTCATCATTGTCGGGCTGAGCTGTGTAGCTGTCATACTTTGCAGTCTTCCCTCCAGTGACAACCACATTGACAACATGTTATACTCCACATTGATTTTACAGTTAAGGAGCTGATTGTGATATATAGGGATTTTAAGAATTCAGCTGAGAGGCTGACTTTTGCCTTTTATCATTCCATTAAAATTTTATAACCATCTTTTTCACGTCATCTCATCCATGAATTCTTACTTTAGAAAGTGATAGCTACTGCTGTGAGCATAACTTTTCTCATGTTCAGAGCTTTTTATTGTATTAGCAAACTATCCCAATTATAGTTAATACTCATGTTTTACATAATTGTGGTGACCCTTTCAACCAAGCAGTATTATGCTAGTTGATTTGTATATAGAATTAGATGATTCTGTTTGCCATTTAAAAAGAAGCTACACTGAATGAGTGTTGGGGAACAGGATTTAATGCTTTCCTATCCAGTGGGGCCAATTAAGCATCTCTCAAACGTCTTGTTTGAACTCAGAGAGTCTTAAAAGTCTCTCTTTTAAAAGGGCAGTAGGGAATGTGTGGGTAGCTATGCTAGCTACCAAAATCTGCTTTTTTGAGGGGAAGGGGAGGGACTATGGGGACCCAAAGTTTAAGTTTGACAGCTCCTCCCATACATTACAGATTGTCCTTAAGGAATACCTCTGCACTCTGAGGGGTGTTGAAGCACAGTTTTGACTAATTGCCATGAATGTTTCACATGCAATGCCAGCAACTTATTCAATAGGAAGAAAAAGGCTTATCTGTTCCC